>NC_090941.1:1139656658-1139959688 GCF_040938575.1 Ambystoma mexicanum | reverse complement strand
TTCAGCCAATGGGTCTGCATCCCTGTTCTTGTCTGAGGCTGTTCCTGTTATGGGCACTGTGGAAGAAGTGCTCGCCTTTTTATCCCTTGAAAGGCCCTGAAGGCGCCAAACCATTAAGTAGCTCCTCTCACATTTTTCCCGCTCTTTCTGAGCTTGCCTGGTGAAGATTTTGAAAGTATAGAGAGATGGTTTTCTGTAGTGGGGATATTGCAACAATTGCTCACCCAACATGGAAGCACTTACTAACTAAAGAAAAATAGAAAGAACTCCTGTTAGGTGAGCACCTGATGTTCAAATGCAATCCATCCTAAATATTATAACATACACTTCCAAAGTTGCTGTTTAGTTCACAGAACTTCAACCTCAAAAGGTAAGCACTTATAACCATGAAGCTGTATTTCTATGAGGTTTCAAGACATCTGAAATTCAAAACTGCAATGTTCAGCCAATGGGTCTGCATCCCTGTTCTTGTCTGAGGCTGTTACTGTTATGGGCACTGTGGAAGAAGTGCTCGCCTTTTTATCCCTTGAAAGGCCCTGAAGGCACCAAACCATTAAGTAGCTCCTCCCACATTTTTCCCGCTCTTTTCTGAGCTTGCTTGGTGAAGATTTTGAAAGTATAGAGAGATGGTTTTCTGTAGTGGAGATATTGCAACAATTGCTCACCTAACATGGAAGCACTTACTAACTAAAGAAAAATAGAAAGAACTCCTGTTAGGTTAGCACCTGATGCTCAAATGCAATTATTCTCTAAATATTATAACAAACACTTCCAGAGCTGTTGTTTAGTTAACAGAACTTCAACCTCAATAGGTAAGCACTTACAAGCTTGAAGCTGTATTTCTATGAGGTTTCAAGACATCTGAAATTCAAAACTGCAATGTTCAGCCAGTTGGCCTGCATCACTGTTCTCATCCGAGGCCGTTCCTGCTATGGGCACTGTGGAAGAAGTGCCCACCTTTTTATCCCTTGAAAGGCCCTCAAGGCACCAAACCATTAAGTAGCTCCTCCCACATTTGTCCCGCTCTTTTCTGAGCTTGCTTGGTGAAGATTTTGAAAGTATAGAGAGATGGTTTTCTGTAGTAGAGATATTGCAACAATTGCTCACCTAACATGGAAGCACTTACTAACTAAAGAAAAATAGAAAGAACTCCTGTTAGGTGAGCACCTGATGCTCAAATGCAATTATTCTCTAAATATTATAACATACACTTCCAGAGCTGTTGTTTAGTTAACAGAACTTCAACCTCAATAGGTAAGCACTTACAAGCTTGAAGCTGTATTTCTATGAGGTTTCAAGACATCTGAAATTCAAAACTGCAATGTTCAGCCAGTTGGCCTGCATCACTGTTCTCATCCGAGGCCGTTCCTGCTATGGGCACTGTGGAAGAAGTGCCCACCTTTTTATCCCTTGAAAGGCCCTCAAGGCACCAAACCATTAAGTAGCTCCTCCCACATTTTTCCCGCTCTTTTCTGAGCTTGCTTGGTGAAGATTTTGAAAGTATGGAGAGATGGTTTTCTGTAGTGGGGATATTGCAACAATTGCTCACCTAACATGGAAGCACTTACTAACTAAAGAAAAATAGAAAGAACTCCTGTTAGGTGAGCACCTGATGTTCAAATGCAATCCATCCTAAATATTATAACATACACTTCCAAAGTTGCTGTTTAGTTCACAGAACTTCAACCTCAAAAGGTAAGCACTTATAACCATGAAGCTGTATTTCTATGAGGTTTCAAGACATCTGAAATTCAAAACTGCAATGTTCAGCCAATGGGTCTGCATCCCTGTTCTTGTCTGAGGCTGTTACTGTTATGGGCACTGTGGAAGAAGTGCTCGCCTTTTTATCCCTTGAAAGGCCCTGAAGGCACCAAACCATTAAGTAGCCCCTCCCACATTTTTCCCGCTCTTTTCTGAGCTTGCTTGGTGAAGATTTTGAAAGTATAGAGAGATGGTTTTCTGTAGTGGAGATATTGCAACAATTGCTCACCTAACATGGAAGCACTTACTAACTAAAGAAAAATAGAAAGAACTCCTGTTAGGTGAGCACCTGATGCTCAAATGCAATTATTCTCTAAATATTATAACATACACTTCCAGAGCTGTTGTTTAGTTAACAGAACTTCAACCTCAATAGGTAAGCACTTACAAGCTTGAAGCTGTATTTCTATGAGGTTTCAAGACATCTGAAATTCAAAACTGCAATGTTCAGCCAGTTGGCCTGCATCACTGTTCTCATCCGAGGCCGTTCCTGCTATGGGCACTGTGGAAGAAGTGCCCACCTTTTTATCCCTTGAAAGGCCCTGAAGGCACCAAACCATTAAGTAGCTCCTCCCACATTTTTCCCGCTCTTTTCTGAGCTTGCTTGGTGAAGATTTTGAAAGTATAGAGAGATGGTTTTCTGTAGTGGAGATATTGCAACAATTGCTCACCTAACATGGAAGCACTTACTAACTAAAGAAAAATAGAAGAACTCCTGTTAGGTGAGCACCTGATGCTCAAATGCAATTATTCTCTAAATATTATAACATACACTTCCAGAGCTGTTGTTTAGTTAACAGAACTTCAACCTCAATAGGTAAGCACTTACAAGCTTGAAGCTGTATTTCTATGAGGTTTCAAGACATCTGAAATTCAAAACTGCAATGTTCAGCCAGTTGGCCTGAATCACTGTTCTCATCCGAGGCCGTTCCTGCTATGGGCACTGTGGAAGAAGTGCCCACCTTTTTATCCCTTGAAAGGCCCTCAAGGCACCAAACCATTAAGTAGCTCCTCCCACATTTGTCCCGCTCTTTTCTGAGCTTGCTTGGTGAAGATTTTGAAAGTATAGAGAGATGGTTTTCTGTAGTAGAGATATTGCAACAATTGCTCACCTAACATGGAAGCACTTACTAACTAAAGAAAAATAGAAAGAACTCCTGTTAGGTGAGCACCTGATGCTCAAATGCAATTATTCTCTAAATATTATAACATACACTTCCAGAGCTGTTGTTTAGTTAACAGAACTTCAACCTCAATAGGTAAGCACTTACAAGCTTGAAGCTGTCTTTCTATGAGGTTTCAAGACATCTGAAATTCAAAACTGCAATGTTCAGCCAGTTGGCCTGCATCACTGTTCTCATCCGAGGCCGTTCCTGCTATGGGCACTGTGGAAGAAGTGCCCACCTTTTTATCCCTTGAAAGGCCCTCAAGGCACCAAACCATTAAGTAGCTCCTCCCACATTTTTCCCGCTCTTTTCTGAGCTTGCTTGGTGAAGATTTTGAAAGTATAGAGAGATGGTTTTCTGTAGTAGAGATATTGCAACAATTGCTCACCTAACATGGAAGCACTTACTAACTAAAGAAAAATAGAAAGAACTCCTGTTAGGTGAGCACCTGATGCTCAAATGCAATTATTCTCTAAATATTATAACATACACTTCCAGAGCTGTTGTTTAGTTAACAGAACTTCAACCTCAATAGGTAAGCACTTACAAGCTTGAAGCTGTATTTCTATGAGGTTTCAAGACATCTGAAATTCAAAACTGCAATGTTCAGCCAATGGGTCTGCATCCCTGTTCTTGTCTGAGGCTGTTCCTGTTATGGGCACTGTGGAAGAAGTGCTCGCCTTTTTATCCCTTGAAAGGCCCTCAAGGCACCAAACCATTAAGTAGCTCCTCCCACATTTTTCCCGCTCTTTTCTGAGCTTGCTTGGTGAAGATTTTGAAAGTATAGAGAGATGGTTTTCTGTAGTGGGGATATTGCAACAATTGCTCACCCAACATGGAAGCACTTACTAACTAAAGAAAAATAGAAAGAACTCCTGTTAGGTGAGCACCTGATGTTCAAATGCAATCCATCCTAAATATTATAACATACACTTCCAAAGTTGCTGTTTAGTTCACAGAACTTCAACCTCAAAAGGTAAGCACTTATAACCATGAAGCTGTATTTCTATGAGGTTTCAAGACATCTGAAATTCAAAACTGCAATGTTCAGCCAATGGGTCTGCATCCCTGTTCTTGTCTGAGGCTGTTACTGTTATGGGCACTGTGGAAGAAGTGCTCGCCTTTTTATCCCTTGAAAGGCCCTGAAGGCACCAAACCATTAAGTAGCTCCTCCCACATTTTTCCCGCTCTTTTCTGAGCTTGCTTGGTGAAGATTTTGAAAGTATAGAGAGATGGTTTTCTGTAGTGGAGATATTGCAACAATTGCTCACCTAACATGGAAGCACTTACTAACTAAAGAAAAATAGAAAGAACTCCTGTTAGGTTAGCACCTGATGCTCAAATGCAATTATTCTCTAAATATTATAACAAACACTTCCAGAGCTGTTGTTTAGTTAACAGAACTTCAACCTCAATAGGTAAGCACTTACAAGCTTGAAGCTGTATTTCTATGAGGTTTCAAGACATCTGAAATTCAAAACTGCAATGTTCAGCCAGTTGGCCTGCATCACTGTTCTCATCTGAGGCCGTTCCTGCTATGGGCACTGTGGAAGAAGTGCCCACCTTTTTATCCCTTGAAAGGCCCTCAAGGCACCAAACCATTAAGTAGCTCCTCCCACATTTTTCCCGCTCTTTTCTGAGCTTGCTTGGTGAAGATTTTGAAAGTATAGAGAGATGGTTTTCTGTAGTGGGGATATTGCAACAATTGCTCACCCAACATGGAAGCACTTAGTAACTAAAGAAAAATAGAAAGAACTCCTGTTAGGTGAGCACCTGATGTTCAAATGCAATCCATCCTAAATATTATAACATACACTTCCAAAGTTGCTGTTTAGTTCACAGAACTTCAACCTCAAAAGGTAAGCACTTATAACCATGAAGCTGTATTTCTATGAGGTTTCAAGACATCTGAAATTCAAAACTGCAATGTTCAGCCAATGGGTCTGCATCCCTGTTCTTGTCTGAGGCTGTTACTGTTATGGGCACTGTGGAAGAAGTGCTCGCCTTTTTATCCCTTGAAAGGCCCTGAAGGCACCAAACCATTAAGTAGCTCCTCCCACATTTTTCCCGCTCTTTTCTGAGCTTGCTTGGTGAAGATTTTGAAAGTATAGAGAGATGGTTTTCTGTAGTGGAGATATTGCAACAATTGCTCACCTAACATGGAAGCACTTACTAACTAAAGAAAAATAGAAAGAACTCCTGTTAGGTGAGCACCTGATGCTCAAATGCAATTATTCTCTAAATATTATAACATACACTTCCAGAGCTGTTGTTTAGTTAACAGAACTTCAACCTCAATAGGTAAGCACTTACAAGCTTGAAGCTGTATTTCTATGAGGTTTCAAGACATCTGAAATTCAAAACTGCAATGTTCAGCCAGTTGGCCTGCATCACTGTTCTCATCCGAGGCTGTTCCTGCTATGGGCACTGTGGAAGAAGTGCCCACCTTTTTATCCCTTGAAAGGCCCTGAAGGCACCAAACCATTAAGTAGCTCCTCCCACATTTTTCCCGCTCTTTTCTGAGCTTGCTTGGTGAAGATTTTGAAAGTATAGAGGGATGGTTTTCTGCAGTGGAGATATTGCAACAATTGCTCACCTAACATGGAAGCACTTACTAACTAAAGAAAAATAGAAAGAACTCCTGTTAGGTGAGCACCTGATGCTCAAATGCAATTATTCTCTAAATATTATAACAAACACTTCCAGAGCTGTTGTTTAGTTAACAGAACTTCAACCTCAATAGGTAAGCACTTACAAGCTTGAAGCTGTATTTCTATGAGGTTTCAAGACATCTGAAATTCAAAACTGCAATGTTCAGCCAGTTGGCCTGCATCACTGTTCTCATCTGAGGCCGTTCCTGCTATGGGCACTGTGGAAGAAGTGCCCACCTTTTTATCCCTTGAAAGGCCCTCAAGGCACCAAACCATTAAGTAGCTCCTCCCACATTTTTCCCGCTCTTTTCTGAGCTTGCTTGGTGAAGATTTTGAAAGTATAGAGAGATGGTTTTCTGTAGTGGGGATATTGCAACAATTGCTCACCCAACATGGAAGCACTTAGTAACTAAAGAAAAATAGAAAGAACTCCTGTTAGGTGAGCACCTGATGTTCAAATGCAATCCATCCTAAATATTATAACATACACTTCCAAAGTTGCTGTTTAGTTCACAGAACTTCAACCTCAAAAGGTAAGCACTTATAACCATGAAGCTGTATTTCTATGAGGTTTCAAGACATCTGAAATTCAAAACTGCAATGTTCAGCCAATGGGTCTGCATCCCTGTTCTTGTCTGAGGCTGTTACTGTTATGGGCACTGTGGGAGAAGTGCTCGCCTTTTTATCCCTTGAAAGGCCCTGAAGGCACCAAACCATTAAGTAGCTCCTCCCACATTTTTCCCGCTCTTTTCTGAGCTTGCTTGGTGAAGATTTTGAAAGTATAGAGAGATGGTTTTCTGTAGTGGAGATATTGCAACAATTGCTCACCTAACATGGAAGCACTTACTAACTAAAGAAAAATAGAAAGAACTCCTGTTAGGTGAGCACCTGATGCTCAAATGCAATTATTCTCTAAATATTATAACATACACTTCCAGAGCTGTTGTTTAGTTAACAGAACTTCAACCTCAATAGGTAAGCACTTACAAGCTTGAAGCTGTATTTCTATGAGGTTTCAAGACATCTGAAATTCAAAACTGCAATGTTCAGCCAGTTGGCCTGCATCACTGTTCTCATCCGAGGCTGTTCCTGCTATGGGCACTGTGGAAGAAGTGCCCACCTTTTTATCCCTTGAAAGGCCCTGAAGGCACCAAACCATTAAGTAGCTCCTCCCACATTTTTCCCGCTCTTTTCTGAGCTTGCTTGGTGAAGATTTTGAAAGTATAGAGAGATGGTTTTCTGTAGTGGAGATATTGCAACAATTGCTCACCTAACATGGAAGCACTTACTAACTAAAGAAAAATAGAAAGAACTCCTGTTAGGTGAGCACCTGATGCTCAAATGCAATTATTCTCTAAATATTATAACATACACTTCCAGAGCTGTTGTTTAGTTAACAGAACTTCAACCTCAATAGGTAAGCACTTACAAGCTTGAAGCTGTATTTCTATGAGGTTTCAAGACATCTGAAATTCAAAACTGCAATGTTCAGCCAGTTGGCCTGCATCACTGTTCTCATCCGAGGCCGTTCCTGCTATGGGCACTGTGGAAGAAGTGCCCACCTTTTTATCCCTTGAAAGGCCCTCAAGGCACCAAACCATTAAGTAGCTCCTCCCACATTTGTCCCGCTCTTTTCTGAGCTTGCTTGGTGAAGATTTTGAAAGTATAGAGAGATGGTTTTCTGTAGTAGAGATATTGCAACAATTGCTCACCTAACATGGAAGCACTTACTAACTAAAGAAAAATAGAAAGAACTCCTGTTAGGTGAGCACCTGATGCTCAAATGCAATTATTCTCTAAATATTATAACATACACTTCCAGAGCTGTTGTTTAGTTAACAGAACTTCAACCTCAATAGGTAAGCACTTACAAGCTTGAAGCTGTATTTCTATGAGGTTTCAAGACATCTGAAATTCAAAACTGCAATGTTCAGCCAGTTGGCCTGCATCACTGTTCTCATCCGAGGCCGTTCCTGCTATGGGCACTGTGGAAGAAGTGCCCACCTTTTTATCCCTTGAAAGGCCCTCAAGGCACCAAACCATTAAGTAGCTCCTCCCACATTTTTCCCGCTCTTTTCTGAGCTTGCTTGGTGAAGATTTTGAAAGTATGGAGAGATGGTTTTCTGTAGTGGGGATATTGCAACAATTGCTCACCTAACATGGAAGCACTTACTAACTAAAGAAAAATAGAAAGAACTCCTGTTAGGTGAGCACCTGATGTTCAAATGCAATCCATCCTAAATATTATAACATACACTTCCAAAGTTGCTGTTTAGTTCACAGAACTTCAACCTCAAAAGGTAAGCACTTATAACCATGAAGCTGTATTTCTATGAGGTTTCAAGACATCTGAAATTCAAAACTGCAATGTTCAGCCAATGGGTCTGCATCCCTGTTCTTGTCTGAGGCTGTTACTGTTATGGGCACTGTGGAAGAAGTGCTCGCCTTTTTATCCCTTGAAAGGCCCTGAAGGCACCAAACCATTAAGTAGCTCCTCCCACATTTTTCCCGCTCTTTTCTGAGCTTGCTTGGTGAAGATTTTGAAAGTATAGAGAGATGGTTTTCTGTAGTGGAGATATTGCAACAATTGCTCACCTAACATGGAAGCACTTACTAACTAAAGAAAAATAGAAAGAACTCCTGTTAGGTGAGCACCTGATGCTCAAATGCAATTATTCTCTAAATATTATAACATACACTTCCAGAGCTGTTGTTTAGTTAACAGAACTTCAACCTCAATAGGTAAGCACTTACAAGCTTGAAGCTGTATTTCTATGAGGTTTCAAGACATCTGAAATTCAAAACTGCAATGTTCAGCCAGTTGGCCTGCATCACTGTTCTCATCCGAGGCCGTTCCTGCTATGGGCACTGTGGAAGAAGTGCCCACCTTTTTATCCCTTGAAAGGCCCTCAAGGCACCAAACCATTAAGTAGCTCCTCCCACATTTTTCCCGCTCTTTTCTGAGCTTGCTTGGTGAAGATTTTGAAAGTATAGAGAGATGGTTTTCTGTAGTAGAGATATTGCAACAATTGCTCACCTAACATGGAAGCACTTACTAACTAAAGAAAAATAGAAAGAACTCCTGTTAGATGAGCACCTGATGCTCAAATGCAATTATTCTCTAAATATTATAACATACACTTCCAGAGCTGTTGTTTAGTTAACAGAACTTCAACCTCAATAGGTAAGCACTTACAAGCTTGAAGCTGTATTTCTATGAGGTTTCAAGACATCTGAAATTCAAAACTGCAATGTTCAGCCAATGGGTCTGCATCCCATTTCTTGTCTGAGGCTGTTCCTGTTATGGGCACTGTGGAAGAAGTGCTCGCCTTTTTATCCCTTGAAAGGCCCTGAAGGCACCAAACCATTAAGTAGCTCCTCTCACATTTTTCCCGCTCTTTCTGAGCTTGCCTGGTGAAGATTTTGAAAGTATAGAGAGATAGTTTTCTGTAGTAGGGATATTGCAACAATTGCTCACCTAACATGGAAGCACTTACTAACTAAAGAAAAATAGAAAGAACTCCTGTTAGGTGAAAACCTGATGCTCAAATGTAATCCATCCCTAAATATTATACCATGTACTTCCAGAGTTGTTGTTTATTTCACAGAACTTCAAACTCAAAAGGTAAGCACTTACAAGCTTGAAGCTGTATTTCTATGAGGTTTCAAGACATCTGAAATTCAAAACTGCAATGTTCAGCCAAAGGGTCTGCATCCCTGTTCTTGTCTGAGGCTGTTCCTGTTATGGGCACTGTGGAAGAAGTGCTCGCCTTTTTATCCCTTGAAAGGCCCTGAAGGCACCAAAACATTAAGTAGCTCCTCCCACATTTTTCCCGCTCTTTTCTGAGCTTGATTTGTGAAGATTTTGAAAGTATAGAGAGATGGTTTTCTGTAGTGGGGATATTGCAACAATTGCTCACCTAACATGGAGTTCCACAGTTGTTGTTTATTTCACAGAACTTCAAACTCAAAAGGTAAGCACTTACAAGCTTGAAGCTGTATTTCTATGAGGTTTCAAGGCATCTGAAATTCAAAACTGCAATGTTCAGCCAAAGGGTCTGCATCCCTGTTCTTGTCAGAGGCTGTTTCTGGTATGGGCACTGTGGAAGAAGTGCCCACCTTTTTATCCCTTGAAAGGCCCTCAAGGCACCAAACCATTAAGTAGCTCCTCCCACATTTTTCCCGCTCTTTTCCGAGCTTGCTTGGTGAAGATTTTGAAAGTATAGAGAGATGGTTTTCTGTAGTGCGGATAGTGCAACAATTGCTCACCTAACATAGAAGCACTTACTAACTAAAGAAAAATAGAAAGAACTCCTGTTAGGTGAACACCTGATGCTCAAATGCAATCCATCCCTAAATAGTATACCATGTACTTCCAGAGTTGTTGTTTATTTCACAGAACTTCAAACTCAAAAGGTAAGCACTTATAACCATGAAGCTGTATTTCTATGAGGTTTCAAGACATCTGAAATTCAAAACTGCAATGTTCAGCCAGTTGGCCTGCATCACTGTTGTCATCCAAGGCCGTTCCTGCTATGGGCACTGTGGAGAAGGGCCCACCTTTTTATCCCTTGAAAGGCCCTCAAGGCAACAGACCATTAAGTAGCTCCTCCCACATTTTTCCCGCTCTTTTCTGAGGTTGCTTGGTGAAGATTTTGAAAGTATAGAGAGATGGTTTTCTGTAGTGGGGATATTGCAACAATTGCTCACCTAACATGGAAGCACTTACTAACTAAAGAAAAATAGAAAGAACTCATGTTAGGTGAACACCTGATGCTCAAATGCAATCCATCCCTAAATATTATACCATGTACTTCCTGGGTTGTTGTTTATTTCACAGAACTTCAAACTCAAAAGGTAAGCACTTACAAGCTTGAAGCTGTATTTCTATGAGGTTTCAAGGCATCTGAAATTCAAAACTGCAATGTTCAGCCAAAGGGTCTGCATCCCTGTTCTTGTCAGAGGCTGTTTCTGGTATGGGCACTGTGGAATAAGTGCTCGCCTTTTTATCCCTTGAAAGGCCCTGAAGGCACCAAACCATTAAGTAGCTCCTCCCACATTTTTCCCGCTCTTTTCTGAGCTTGCTTGGTGAAGATTTTGAAAGTATAGAGGGATGGTTTTCTGCAGTGGAGATATTGCAACAATTGCTCACCTAACATGGAAGCACTTACTAACTAAAGAAAAATAGAAAGAACTCCTGTTAGGTGAGCACCTGATGCTCAAATGCAATTATTCTCTAAATATTATAACAAACACTTCCAGAGCTGTTGTTTAGTTAACAGAACTTCAACCTCAATAGGTAAGCACTTACAAGCTTGAAGCTGTATTTCTATGAGGTTTCAAGACATCTGAAATTCAAAACTGCAATGTTCAGCCAGTTGGCCTGCATCACTGTTCTCATCTGAGGCCGTTCCTGCTATGGGCACTGTGGAAGAAGTGCCCACCTTTTTATCCCTTGAAAGGCCCTCAAGGCACCAAACCATTAAGTAGCTCCTCCCACATTTTTCCCGCTCTTTTCTGAGCTTGCTTGGTGAAGATTTTGAAAGTATAGAGAGATGGTTTTCTGTAGTGGGGATATTGCAACAATTGCTCACCCAACATGGAAGCACTTAGTAACTAAAGAAAAATAGAAAGAACTCCTGTTAGGTGAGCACCTGATGTTCAAATGCAATCCATCCTAAATATTATAACATACACTTCCAAAGTTGCTGTTTAGTTCACAGAACTTCAACCTCAAAAGGTAAGCACTTATAACCATGAAGCTGTATTTCTATGAGGTTTCAAGACATCTGAAATTCAAAACTGCAATGTTCAGCCAATGGGTCTGCATCCCTGTTCTTGTCTGAGGCTGTTACTGTTATGGGCACTGTGGAAGAAGTGCTCGCCTTTTTATCCCTTGAAAGGCCCTGAAGGCACCAAACCATTAAGTAGCTCCTCCCACATTTTTCCCGCTCTTTTCTGAGCTTGCTTGGTGAAGATTTTTAAAGTATAGAGAGATGGTTTTCTGTAGTGGAGATATTGCAACAATTGCTCACCTAACATGGAAGCACTTACTAACTAAAGAAAAATAGAAAGAACTCCTGTTAGGTGAGCACCTGATGCTCAAATGCAATTATTCTCTAAATATTATAACATACACTTCCAGAGCTGTTGTTTAGTTAACAGAACTTCAACCTCAATAGGTAAGCACTTACAAGCTTGAAGCTGTATTTCTATGAGGTTTCAAGACATCTGAAATTCAAAACTGCAATGTTCAGCCAGTTGGCCTGCATCACTGTTCTCATCCGAGGCCGTTCCTGCTATGGGCACTGTGGAAGAAGTGCCCACCTTTTTATCCCTTGAAAGGCCCTGAAGGCACCAAACCATTAAGTAGCTCCTCCCACATTTTTCCCGCTCTTTTCTGAGCTTGCTTGGTGAAGATTTTGAAAGTATAGAGAGATGGTTTTCTGTAGTGGAGATATTGCAACAATTGCTCACCTAACATGGAAGCACTTACTAACTAAAGAAAAATAGAAAGAACTCCTGTTAGGTGAGCACCTGATGCTCAAATGCAATTATTCTCTAAATATTATAACATACACTTCCAGAGCTGTTGTTTAGTTAACAGAACTTCAACCTCAATAGGTAAGCACTTACAAGCTTGAAGCTGTATTTCTATGAGGTTTCAAGACATCTGAAATTCAAAACTGCAATGTTCAGCCAGTTGGCCTGAATCACTGTTCTCATCCGAGGCCGTTCCTGCTATGGGCACTGTGGAAGAAGTGCCCACCTTTTTATCCCTTGAAAGGCCCTCAAGGCACCAAACCATTAAGTAGCTCCTCCCACATTTGTCCCGCTCTTTTCTGAGCTTGCTTGGTGAAGATTTTGAAAGTATAGAGAGATGGTTTTCTGTAGTAGAGATATTGCAACAATTGCTCACCTAACATGGAAGCACTTACTAACTAAAGAAAAATAGAAAGAACTCCTGTTAGGTGAGCACCTGATGCTCAAATGCAATTATTCTCTAAATATTATAACATACACTTCCAGAGCTGTTGTTTAGTTAACAGAACTTCAACCTCAATAGGTAAGCACTTACAAGCTTGAAGCTGTATTTCTATGAGGTTTCAAGACATCTGAAATTCAAAACTGCAATGTTCAGCCAATGGGTCTGCATCCCTGTTCTTGTCTGAGGCTGTTCCTGTTATGGGCACTGTGGAAGAAGTGCTCGCCTTTTTATCCCTTGAAAGGCCCTCAAGGCACCAAACCATTAAGTAGCTCCTCCCACATTTTTCCCGCTCTTTTCTGAGCTTGCTTGGTGAAGATTTTGAAAGTATAGAGAGATGGTTTTCTGTAGTGGGGATATTGCAACAATTGCTCACCCAACATGGAAGCACTTACTAACTAAAGAAAAATAGAAAGAACTCCTGTTAGGTGAGCACCTGATGTTCAAATGCAATCCATCCTAAATATTATAACATACACTTCCAAAGTTGCTGTTTAGTTCACAGAACTTCAACCTCAAAAGGTAAGCACTTATAACCATGAAGCTGTATTTCTATGAGGTTTCAAGACATCTGAAATTCAAAACTGCAATGTTCAGCCAATGGGTCTGCATCCCTGTTCTTGTCTGAGGCTGTTACTGTTATGGGCACTGTGGAAGAAGTGCTCGCCTTTTTATCCCTTGAAAGGCCCTGAAGGCACCAAACCATTAAGTAGCTCCTCCCACATTTTTCCCGCTCTTTTCTGAGCTTGCTTGGTGAAGATTTTGAAAGTATAGAGAGATGGTTTTCTGTAGTGGAGATATTGCAACAATTGCTCACCTAACATGGAAGCACTTACTAACTAAAGAAAAATAGAAAGAACTCCTGTTAGGTTAGCACCTGATGCTCAAATGCAATTATTCTCTAAATATTATAACAAACACTTCCAGAGCTGTTGTTTAGTTAACAGAACTTCAACCTCAATAGGTAAGCACTTACAAGCTTGAAGCTGTATTTCTATGAGGTTTCAAGACATCTGAAATTCAAAACTGCAATGTTCAGCCAGTTGGCCTGCATCACTGTTCTCATCTGAGGCCGTTCCTGCTATGGGCACTGTGGAAGAAGTGCCCACCTTTTTATCCCTTGAAAGGCCCTCAAGGCACCAAACCATTAAGTAGCTCCTCCCACATTTTTCCCGCTCTTTTCTGAGCTTGCTTGGTGAAGATTTTGAAAGTATAGAGAGATGGTTTTCTGTAGTGGGGATATTGCAACAATTGCTCACCCAACATGGAAGCACTTAGTAACTAAAGAAAAATAGAAAGAACTCCTGTTAGGTGAGCACCTGATGTTCAAATGCAATCCATCCTAAATATTATAACATACACTTCCAAAGTTGCTGTTTAGTTCACAGAACTTCAACCTCAAAAGGTAAGCACTTATAACCATGAAGCTGTATTTCTATGAGGTTTCAAGACATCTGAAATTCAAAACTGCAATGTTCAGCCAATGGGTCTGCATCCCTGTTCTTGTCTGAGGCTGTTACTGTTATGGGCACTGTGGAAGAAGTGCTCGCCTTTTTATCCCTTGAAAGGCCCTGAAGGCACCAAACCATTAAGTAGCTCCTCCCACATTTTTCCCGCTCTTTTCTGAGCTTGCTTGGTGAAGATTTTGAAAGTATAGAGAGATGGTTTTCTGTAGTGGAGATATTGCAACAATTGCTCACCTAACATGGAAGCACTTACTAACTAAAGAAAAATAGAAAGAACTCCTGTTAGGTGAGCACCTGATGCTCAAATGCAATTATTCTCTAAATATTATAACATACACTTCCAGAGCTGTTGTTTAGTTAACAGAACTTCAACCTCAATAGGTAAGCACTTACAAGCTTGAAGCTGTATTTCTATGAGGTTTCAAGACATCTGAAATTCAAAACTGCAATGTTCAGCCAGTTGGCCTGCATCACTGTTCTCATCCGAGGCTGTTCCTGCTATGGGCACTGTGGAAGAAGTGCCCACCTTTTTATCCCTTGAAAGGCCCTGAAGGCACCAAACCATTAAGTAGCTCCTCCCACATTTTTCCCGCTCTTTTCTGAGCTTGCTTGGTGAAGATTTTGAAAGTATAGAGGGATGGTTTTCTGCAGTGGAGATATTGCAACAATTGCTCACCTAACATGGAAGCACTTACTAACTAAAGAAAAATAGAAAGAACTCCTGTTAGGTGAGCACCTGATGCTCAAATGCAATTATTCTCTAAATATTATAACAAACACTTCCAGAGCTGTTGTTTAGTTAACAGAACTTCAACCTCAATAGGTAAGCACTTACAAGCTTGAAGCTGTATTTCTATGAGGTTTCAAGACATCTGAAATTCAAAACTGCAATGTTCAGCCAGTTGGCCTGCATCACTGTTCTCATCTGAGGCCGTTCCTGCTATGGGCACTGTGGAAGAAGTGCCCACCTTTTTATCCCTTGAAAGGCCCTCAAGGCACCAAACCATTAAGTAGCTCCTCCCACATTTTTCCCGCTCTTTTCTGAGCTTGCTTGGTGAAGATTTTGAAAGTATAGAGAGATGGTTTTCTGTAGTGGGGATATTGCAACAATTGCTCACCCAACATGGAAGCACTTAGTAACTAAAGAAAAATAGAAAGAACTCCTGTTAGGTGAGCACCTGATGTTCAAATGCAATCCATCCTAAATATTATAACATACACTTCCAAAGTTGCTGTTTAGTTCACAGAACTTCAACCTCAAAAGGTAAGCACTTATAACCATGAAGCTGTATTTCTATGAGGTTTCAAGACATCTGAAATTCAAAACTGCAATGTTCAGCCAATGGGTCTGCATCCCTGTTCTTGTCTGAGGCTGTTACTGTTATGGGCACTGTGGGAGAAGTGCTCGCCTTTTTATCCCTTGAAAGGCCCTGAAGGCACCAAACCATTAAGTAGCTCCTCCCACATTTTTCCCGCTCTTTTCTGAGCTTGCTTGGTGAAGATTTTGAAAGTATAGAGAGATGGTTTTCTGTAGTGGAGATATTGCAACAATTGCTCACCTAACATGGAAGCACTTACTAACTAAAGAAAAATAGAAAGAACTCCTGTTAGGTGAGCACCTGATGCTCAAATGCAATTATTCTCTAAATATTATAACATACACTTCCAGAGCTGTTGTTTAGTTAACAGAACTTCAACCTCAATAGGTAAGCACTTACAAGCTTGAAGCTGTATTTCTATGAGGTTTCAAGACATCTGAAATTCAAAACTGCAATGTTCAGCCAGTTGGCCTGCATCACTGTTCTCATCCGAGGCTGTTCCTGCTATGGGCACTGTGGAAGAAGTGCCCACCTTTTTATCGCTTGAAAGGCCCTGAAGGCACCAAACCATTAAGTAGCTCCTCCCACATTTTTCCCGCTCTTTTCTGAGCTTGCTTGGTGAAGATTTTGAAAGTATAGAGAGATGGTTTTCTGTAGTGGAGATATTGCAACAATTGCTCACCTAACATGGAAGCACTTACTAACTAAAGAAAAATAGAAAGAACTCCTGTTAGGTGAGCACCTGATGCTCAAATGCAATTATTCTCTAAATATTATAACATACACTTCCAGAGCTGTTGTTTAGTTAACAGAACTTCAACCTCAATAGGTAAGCACTTACAAGCTTGAAGCTGTATTTCTATGAGGTTTCAAGACATCTGAAATTCAAAACTGCAATGTTCAGCCAGTTGGCCTGCATCACTGTTCTCATCCGAGGCCGTTCCTGCTATGGGCACTGTGGAAGAAGTGCCCACCTTTTTATCCCTTGAAAGGCCCTCAAGGCACCAAACCATTAAGTAGCTCCTCCCACATTTGTCCCGCTCTTTTCTGAGCTTGCTTGGTGAAGATTTTGAAAGTATAGAGAGATGGTTTTCTGTAGTAGAGATATTGCAACAATTGCTCACCTAACATGGAAGCACTTACTAACTAAAGAAAAATAGAAAGAACTCCTGTTAGGTGAGCACCTGATGCTCAAATGCAATTATTCTCTAAATATTATAACATACACTTCCAGAGCTGTTGTTTAGTTAACAGAACTTCAACCTCAATAGGTAAGCACTTACAAGCTTGAAGCTGTATTTCTATGAGGTTTCAAGACATCTGAAATTCAAAACTGCAATGTTCAGCCAGTTGGCCTGCATCACTGTTCTCATCCGAGGCCGTTCCTGCTATGGGCACTGTGGAAGAAGTGCCCACCTTTTTATCCCTTGAAAGGCCCTCAAGGCACCAAACCATTAAGTAGCTCCTCCCACATTTTTCCCGCTCTTTTCTGAGCTTGCTTGGTGAAGATTTTGAAAGTATGGAGAGATGGTTTTCTGTAGTGGGGATATTGCAACAATTGCTCACCTAACATGGAAGCACTTACTAACTAAAGAAAAATAGAAAGAACTCCTGTTAGGTGAGCACCTGATGTTCAAATGCAATCCATCCTAAATATTATAACATACACTTCCAAAGTTGCTGTTTAGTTCACAGAACTTCAACCTCAAAAGGTAAGCACTTATAACCATGAAGCTGTATTTCTATGAGGTTTCAAGACATCTGAAATTCAAAACTGCAATGTTCAGCCAATGGGTCTGCATCCCTGTTCTTGTCTGAGGCTGTTACTGTTATGGGCACTGTGGAAGAAGTGCTCGCCTTTTTATCCCTTGAAAGGCCCTGAAGGCACCAAACCATTAAGTAGCTCCTCCCACATTTTTCCCGCTCTTTTCTGAGCTTGCTTGGTGAAGATTTTGAAAGTATAGAGAGATGGTTTTCTGTAGTGGAGATATTGCAACAATTGCTCACCTAACATGGAAGCACTTACTAACTAAAGAAAAATAGAAAGAACTCCTGTTAGGTGAGCACCTGATGCTCAAATGCAATTATTCTCTAAATATTATAACATACACTTCCAGAGCTGTTGTTTAGTTAACAGAACTTCAACCTCAATAGGTAAGCACTTACAAGCTTGAAGCTGTATTTCTATGAGGTTTCAAGACATCTGAAATTCAAAACTGCAATGTTCAGCCAGTTGGCCTGCATCACTGTTCTCATCCGAGGCCGTTCCTGCTATGGGCACTGTGGAAGAAGTGCCCACCTTTTTATCCCTTGAAAGGCCCTCAAGGCACCAAACCATTAAGTAGCTCCTCCCACATTTTTCCCGCTCTTTTCTGAGCTTGCTTGGTGAAGATTTTGAAAGTATAGAGAGATGGTTTTCTGTAGTAGAGATATTGCAACAATTGCTCACCTAACATGGAAGCACTTACTAACTAAAGAAAAATAGAAAGAACTCCTGTTAGATGAGCACCTGATGCTCAAATGCAATTATTCTCTAAATATTATAACATACACTTCCAGAGCTGTTGTTTAGTTAACAGAACTTCAACCTCAATAGGTAAGCACTTACAAGCTTGAAGCTGTATTTCTATGAGGTTTCAAGACATCTGAAATTCAAAACTGCAATGTTCAGCCAATGGGTCTGCATCCCTGTTCTTGTCTGAGGCTGTTCCTGTTATGGGCACTGTGGAAGAAGTGCTCGCCTTTTTATCCCTTGAAAGGCCCTGAAGGCGCCAAACCATTAAGTAGCTCCTCTCACATTTTTCCCGCTCTTTCTGAGCTTGCCTGGTGAAGATTTTGAAAGTATAGAGAGATAGTTTTCTGTAGTAGGGATATTGCAACAATTGCTCACCTAACATGGAAGCACTTACTAACTAAAGAAAAATAGAAAGAACTCCTGTTAGGTGAAAACCTGATGCTCAAATGTAATCCATCCCTAAATATTATACCATGTACTTCCAGAGTTGTTGTTTATTTCACAGAACTTCAAACTCAAAAGGTAAGCACTTACAAGCTTGAAGCTGTATTTCTATGAGGTTTCAAGACATCTGAAATTCAAAACTGCAATGTTCAGCCAAAGGGTCTGCATCCCTGTTCTTGTCTGAGGCTGTTCCTGTTATGGGCACTGTGGAAGAAGTGCTCGCCTTTTTATCCCTTGAAAGGCCCTGAAGGCACCAAAACATTAAGTAGCTCCTCCCACATTTTTCCCGCTCTTTTCTGAGCTTGATTTGTGAAGATTTTGAAAGTATAGAGAGATGGTTTTCTGTAGTGGGGATATTGCAACAATTGCTCACCTAACATGGAGTTCCACAGTTGTTGTTTATTTCACAGAACTTCAAACTCAAAAGGTAAGCACTTACAAGCTTGAAGCTGTATTTCTATGAGGTTTCAAGGCATCTGAAATTCAAAACTGCAATGTTCAGCCAAAGGGTCTGCATCCCTGTTCTTGTCAGAGGCTGTTTCTGGTATGGGCACTGTGGAAGAAGTGCCCACCTTTTTATCCCTTGAAAGGCCCTCAAGGCACCAAACCATTAAGTAGCTCCTCCCACATTTTTCCCGCTCTTTTCCGAGCTTGCTTGGTGAAGATTTTGAAAGTATAGAGAGATGGTTTTCTGTAGTGCGGATAGTGCAACAATTGCTCACCTAACATAGAAGCACTTACTAACTAAAGAAAAATAGAAAGAACTCCTGTTAGGTGAACACCTGATGCTCAAATGCAATCCATCCCTAAATAGTATACCATGTACTTCCAGAGTTGTTGTTTATTTCACAGAACTTCAAACTCAAAAGGTAAGCACTTATAACCATGAAGCTGTATTTCTATGAGGTTTCAAGACATCTGAAATTCAAAACTGCAATGTTCAGCCAGTTGGCCTGCATCACTGTTGTCATCCAAGGCCGTTCCTGCTATGGGCACTGTGGAGAAGGGCCCACCTTTTTATCCCTTGAAAGGCCCTCAAGGCAACAGACCATTAAGTAGCTCCTCCCACATTTTTCCCGCTCTTTTCTGAGGTTGCTTGGTGAAGATTTTGAAAGTATAGAGAGATGGTTTTCTGTAGTGGGGATATTGCAACAATTGCTCACCTAACATGGAAGCACTTACTAACTAAAGAAAAATAGAAAGAACTCATGTTAGGTGAACACCTGATGCTCAAATGCAATCCATCCCTAAATATTATACCATGTACTTCCTGGGTTGTTGTTTATTTCACAGAACTTCAAACTCAAAAGGTAAGCACTTACAAGCTTGAAGCTGTATTTCTATGAGGTTTCAAGGCATCTGAAATTCAAAACTGCAATGTTCAGCCAAAGGGTCTGCATCCCTGTTCTTGTCAGAGGCTGTTTCTGGTATGGGCACTGTGGAATAAGTGCTCGCCTTTTTATCCCTTGAAAGGCCCTGAAGGCACCAAACCATTAAGTAGCTCCTCCCACATTTTTCCCGCTCTTTTCTGAGCTTGCTTGGTGAAGATTTTGAAAGTATAGAGGGATGGTTTTCTGCAGTGGAGATATTGCAACAATTGCTCACCTAACATGGAAGCACTTACTAACTAAAGAAAAATAGAAAGAACTCCTGTTAGGTGAGCACCTGATGCTCAAATGCAATTATTCTCTAAATATTATAACAAACACTTCCAGAGCTGTTGTTTAGTTAACAGAACTTCAACCTCAATAGGTAAGCACTTACAAGCTTGAAGCTGTATTTCTATGAGGTTTCAAGACATCTGAAATTCAAAACTGCAATGTTCAGCCAGTTGGCCTGCATCACTGTTCTCATCTGAGGCCGTTCCTGCTATGGGCACTGTGGAAGAAGTGCCCACCTTTTTATCCCTTGAAAGGCCCTCAAGGCACCAAACCATTAAGTAGCTCCTCCCACATTTTTCCCGCTCTTTTCTGAGCTTGCTTGGTGAAGATTTTGAAAGTATAGAGAGATGGTTTTCTGTAGTGGGGATATTGCAACAATTGCTCACCCAACATGGAAGCACTTAGTAACTAAAGAAAAATAGAAAGAACTCCTGTTAGGTGAGCACCTGATGTTCAAATGCAATCCATCCTAAATATTATAACATACACTTCCAAAGTTGCTGTTTAGTTCACAGAACTTCAACCTTAAAAGGTAAGCACTTATAACCATGAAGCTGTATTTCTATGAGGTTTCAAGACATCTGAAATTCAAAACTGCAATGTTCAGCCAATGGGTCTGCATCCCTGTTCTTGTCTGAGGCTGTTACTGTTATGGGCACTGTGGAAGAAGTGCTCGCCTTTTTATCCCTTGAAAGGCCCTGAAGGCACCAAACCATTAAGTAGCTCCTCCCACATTTTTCCCGCTCTTTTCTGAGCTTGCTTGGTGAAGATTTTTAAAGTATAGAGAGATGGTTTTCTGTAGTGGAGATATTGCAACAATTGCTCACCTAACATGGAAGCACTTACTAACTAAAGAAAAATAGAAAGAACTCCTGTTAGGTGAGCACCTGATGCTCAAATGCAATTATTCTCTAAATATTATAACATACACTTCCAGAGCTGTTGTTTAGTTAACAGAACTTCAACCTCAATAGGTAAGCACTTACAAGCTTGAAGCTGTATTTCTATGAGGTTTCAAGACATCTGAAATTCAAAACTGCAATGTTCAGCCAGTTGGCCTGCATCACTGTTCTCATCCGAGGCTGTTCCTGCTATGGGCACTGTGGAAGAAGTGCCCACCTTTTTATCCCTTGAAAGGCCCTGAAGGCACCAAACCATTAAGTAGCTCCTCCCACATTTTTCCCGCTCTTTTCTGAGCTTGCTTGGTGAAGATTTTGAAAGTATAGAGAGATGGTTTTCTGTAGTGGAGATATTGCAACAATTGCTCACCTAACATGGAAGCACTTACTAACTAAAGAAAAATAGAAAGAACTCCTGTTAGGTGAGCACCTGATGCTCAAATGCAATTATTCTCTAAATATTATAACAAACACTTCCAGAGCTGTTGTTTAGTTAACAGAACTTCAACCTCAATAGGTAAGCACTTACAAGCTTGAAGCTGTATTTCTATGAGGTTTCAAGACATCTGAAATTCAAAACTGCAATGTTCAGCCAGTTGGCCTGCATCACTGTTCTCATCTGAGGCCGTTCCTGCTATGGGCACTGTGGAAGAAGTGCCCACCTTTTTATCCCTTGAAAGGCCCTCAAGGCACCAAACCATTAAGTAGCTCCTCCCACATTTTTCCCGCTCTTTTCTGAGCTTGCTTGGTGAAGATTTTGAAAGTATAGAGAGATGGTTTTCTGTAGTGGGGATATTGCAACAATTGCTCACCCAACATGGAAGCACTTACTAACTAAAGAAAAATAGAAAGAACTCCTGTTAGGTGAGCACCTGATGTTCAAATGCAATCCATCCTAAATATTATAACATACACTTCCAAAGTTGCTGTTTAGTTCACAGAACTTCAACCTCAAAAGGTAAGCACTTATAACCATGAAGCTGTATTTCTATGAGGTTTCAAGACATCTGAAATTCAAAACTGCAATGTTCAGCCAATGGGTCTGCATCCCTGTTCTTGTCTGAGGCTGTTACTGTTATGGGCACTGTGGAAGAAGTGCTCGCCTTTTTATCCCTTGAAAGGCCCTGAAGGCACCAAACCATTAAGTAGCTCCTCCCACATTTTTCCCGCTCTTTTCTGAGCTTGCTTGGTGAAGATTTTGAAAGTATAGAGAGATGGTTTTCTGTAGTGGAGATATTGCAACAATTGCTCACCTAACATGGAAGCACTTACTAACTAAAGAAAAATAGAAAGAACTCCTGTTAGGTGAGCACCTGATGCTCAAATGCAATTATTCTCTAAATATTATAACATACACTTCCAGAGCTGTTGTTTAGTTAACAGAACTTCAACCTCAATAGGTAAGCACTTACAAGCTTGAAGCTGTATTTCTATGAGGTTTCAAGACATCTGAAATTCAAAACTGCAATGTTCAGCCAGTTGGCCTGCATCACTGTTCTCATCCGAGGCCGTTCCTGCTATGGGCACTGTGGAAGAAGTGCCCACCTTTTTATCCCTTGAAAGGCCCTCAAGGCAACAGACCATTAAGTAGCTCCTCCCACATTTTTCCCGCTCTTTTCTGAGGTTGCTTGGTGAAGATTTTGAAAGTATAGAGAGATGGTTTTCTGTAGTGGGGATATTGCAACAATTGCTCACCTAACATGGAAGCACTTACTAACTAAAGAAAAATAGAAAGAACTCCTGTTAGGTGAGCACATGATGCTCAAATGCAATTATTCTCTAAATATTATAACATACACTTCCAGAGCTGTTGTTTAGTTAACAGAACTTCAACCTCAATAGGTAAGCACTTACAAGCTTGAAGCTGTATTTCTATGAGGTTTCAAGACATCTGAAATTCAAAACTGCAATGTTCAGCCAGTTGGCCTGCATCACTGTTCTCATCCGAGGCCGTTCCTGCTATGGGCACTGTGGAAGAAGTGCCCACCTTTTTATCCCTTGAAAGGCCCTCAAGGCACCAAACCATTAAGTAGCTCCTCCCACATTTGTCCCGCTCTTTTCTGAGCTTGCTTGGTGAAGATTTTGAAAGTATAGAGAGATGGTTTTCTGTAGTAGAGATATTGCAACAATTGCTCACCTAACATGGAAGCACTTACTAACTAAAGAAAAATAGAAAGAACTCCTGTTAGGTGAGCACCTGATGCTCAAATGCAATTATTCTCTAAATATTATAACATACACTTCCAGAGCTGTTGTTTAGTTAACAGAACTTCAACCTCAATAGGTAAGCACTTACAAGCTTGAAGCTGTATTTCTATGAGGTTTCAAGACATCTGAAATTCAAAACTGCAATGTTCAGCCAGTTGGCCTGCATCACTGTTCTCATCCGAGGCCGTTCCTGCTATGGGCACTGTGGAAGAAGTGCCCACCTTTTTATCCCTTGAAAGGCCCTCAGGGCACCAAACCATTAAGTAGCTCCTCCCACATTTTTCCCGCTCTTTTCTGAGCTTGCTTGGTGAAGATTTTGAAAGTATGGAGAGATGGTTTTCTGTAGTGGGGATATTGCAACAATTGCTCACCTAACATGGAAGCACTTACTAACTAAAGAAAAATAGAAAGAACTCCTGTTAGGTGAGCACCTGATGTTCAAATGCAATCCATCCTAAATATTATAACATACACTTCCAAAGTT
The DNA here is from genome assembly GCF_040938575.1 of Ambystoma mexicanum. Taxonomy (NCBI): domain Eukaryota; kingdom Metazoa; phylum Chordata; class Amphibia; order Caudata; family Ambystomatidae; genus Ambystoma; species Ambystoma mexicanum. The sequence continues at coordinate 1,139,936,129 of NC_090941.1, read as the reverse complement.
GCTGTTTAGTTCACAGAACTTCAACCTCAAAAGGTAAGCACTTATAACCATGAAGCTGTATTTCTATGAGGTTTCAAGACATCTGAAATTCAAAACTGCAATGTTCAGCCAATGGGTCTGCATCCCTGTTCTTGTCTGAGGCTGTTACTGTTATGGGCACTGTGGAAGAAGTGCTCGCCTTTTTATCCCTTGAAAGGCCCTGAAGGCACCAAACCATTAAGTAGCTCCTCCCACATTTTTCCCGCTCTTTTCTGAGCTTGCTTGGTGAAGATTTTGAAAGTATAGAGAGATGGTTTTCTGTAGTGGAGATATTGCAACAATTGCTCACCTAACATGGAAGCACTTACTAACTAAAGAAAAATAGAAAGAACTCCTGTTAGGTGAGCACCTGATGCTCAAATGCAATTATTCTCTAAATATTATAACATACACTTCCAGAGCTGTTGTTTAGTTAACAGAACTTCAACCTCAATAGGTAAGCACTTACAAGCTTGAAGCTGTATTTCTATGAGGTTTCAAGACATCTGAAATTCAAAACTGCAATGTTCAGCCAGTTGGCCTGCATCACTGTTCTCATCCGAGGCCGTTCCTGCTATGGGCACTGTGGAAGAAGTGCCCACCTTTTTATCCCTTGAAAGGCCCTCAAGGCAACAGACCATTAAGTAGCTCCTCCCACATTTTTCCCGCTCTTTTCTGAGGTTGCTTGGTGAAGATTTTGAAAGTATAGAGAGATGGTTTTCTGTAGTGGGGATATTGCAACAATTGCTCACCTAACATGGAAGCACTTACTAACTAAAGAAAAATAGAAAGAACTCCTGTTAGGTGAGCACATGATGCTCAAATGCAATTATTCTCTAAATATTATAACATACACTTCCAGAGCTGTTGTTTAGTTAACAGAACTTCAACCTCAATAGGTAAGCACTTACAAGCTTGAAGCTGTATTTCTATGAGGTTTCAAGACATCTGAAATTCAAAACTGCAATGTTCAGCCAGTTGGCCTGCATCACTGTTCTCATCCGAGGCCGTTCCTGCTATGGGCACTGTGGAAGAAGTGCCCACCTTTTTATCCCTTGAAAGGCCCTCAAGGCACCAAACCATTAAGTAGCTCCTCCCACATTTGTCCCGCTCTTTTCTGAGCTTGCTTGGTGAAGATTTTGAAAGTATAGAGAGATGGTTTTCTGTAGTAGAGATATTGCAACAATTGCTCACCTAACATGGAAGCACTTACTAACTAAAGAAAAATAGAAAGAACTCCTGTTAGGTGAGCACCTGATGTTCAAATGCAATCCATCCTAAATATTATAACATACACTTCCAAAGTTGCTGTTTAGTTCACAGAACTTCAACCTCAAAAGGTAAGCACTTATAACCATGAAGCTGTATTTCTATGAGGTTTCAAGACATCTGAAATTCAAAACTGCAATGTTCAGCCAATGGGTCTGCATCCCTGTTCTTGTCTGAGGCTGTTACTGTTATGGGCACTGTGGAAGAAGTGCTCGCCTTTTTATCCCTTGAAAGGCCCTGAAGGCACCAAACCATTAAGTAGCTCCTCCCACATTTTTCCCGCTCTTTTCTGAGCTTGCTTGGTGAAGATTTTGAAAGTATAGAGAGATGGTTTTCTGTAGTGGAGATATTGCAACAATTGCTCACCTAACATGGAAGCACTTACTAACTAAAGAAAAATAGAAAGAACTCCTGTTAGGTGAGCACCTGATGCTCAAATGCAATTATTCTCTAAATATTATAACATACACTTCCAGAGCTGTTGTTTAGTTAACAGAACTTCAACCTCAATAGGTAAGCACTTACAAGCTTGAAGCTGTATTTCTATGAGGTTTCAAGACATCTGAAATTCAAAACTGCAATGTTCAGCCAGTTGGCCTGCATCACTGTTCTCATCCGAGGCCGTTCCTGCTATGGGCACTGTGGAAGAAGTGCCCACCTTTTTATCCCTTGAAAGGCCCTCAAGGCAACAGACCATTAAGTAGCTCCTCCCACATTTTTCCCGCTCTTTTCTGAGCTTGCTTGGTGAAGATTTTGAAAGTATAGAGAGATGGTTTTCTGTAGTGGGGATATTGCAACAATTGCTCACCTAACATGGAAGCACTTACTAACTAAAGAAAAATAGAAAGAACTCCTGTTAGGTGAGCACATGATGCTCAAATGCAATTATTCTCTAAATATTATAACATACACTTCCAGAGCTGTTGTTTAGTTAACAGAACTTCAACCTCAATAGGTAAGCACTTACAAGCTTGAAGCTGTATTTCTATGAGGTTTCAAGACATCTGAAATTCAAAACTGCAATGTTCAGCCAGTTGGCCTGCATCACTGTTCTCATCCGAGGCCGTTCCTGCTATGGGCACTGTGGAAGAAGTGCCCACCTTTTTATCCCTTGAAAGGCCCTCAAGGCACCAAACCATTAAGTAGCTCCTCCCACATTTGTCCCGCTCTTTTCTGAGCTTGCTTGGTGAAGATTTTGAAAGTATAGAGAGATGGTTTTCTGTAGTAGAGATATTGCAACAATTGCTCACCTAACATGGAAGCACTTACTAACTAAAGAAAAATAGAAAGAACTCCTGTTAGGTGAGCACCTGATGCTCAAATGCAATTATTCTCTAAATATTATAACATACACTTCCAGAGCTGTTGTTTAGTTAACAGAACTTCAACCTCAATAGGTAAGCACTTACAAGCTTGAAGCTGTATTTCTATGAGGTTTCAAGACATCTGAAATTCAAAACTGCAATGTTCAGCCAGTTGGCCTGCATCACTGTTCTCATCCGAGGCCGTTCCTGCTATGGGCACTGTGGAAGAAGTGCCCACCTTTTTATCCCTTGAAAGGCCCTCAGGGCACCAAACCATTAAGTAGCTCCTCCCACATTTTTCCCGCTCTTTTCTGAGCTTGCTTGGTGAAGATTTTGAAAGTATGGAGAGATGGTTTTCTGTAGTGGGGATATTGCAACAATTGCTCACCTAACATGGAAGCACTTACTAACTAAAGAAAAATAGAAAGAACTCCTGTTAGGTGAGCACCTGATGTTCAAATGCAATCCATCCTAAATATTATAACATACACTTCCAAAGTTGCTGTTTAGTTCACAGAACTTCAACCTCAAAAGGTAAGCACTTATAACCATGAAGCTGTATTTCTATGAGGTTTCAAGACATCTGAAATTCAAAACTGCAATGTTCAGCCAATGGGTCTGCATCCCTGTTCTTGTCTGAGGCTGTTACTGTTATGGGCACTGTGGAAGAAGTGCTCGCCTTTTTATCCCTTGAAAGGCCCTGAAGGCACCAAACCATTAAGTAGCTCCTCCCACATTTTTCCCGCTCTTTTCTGAGCTTGCTTGGTGAAGATTTTGAAAGTATAGAGAGATGGTTTTCTGTAGTGGAGATATTGCAACAATTGCTCACCTAACATGGAAGCACTTACTAACTAAAGAAAAATAGAAAGAACTCCTGTTAGGTGAGCACCTGATGCTCAAATGCAATTATTCTCTAAATATTATAACATACACTTCCAGAGCTGTTGTTTAGTTAACAGAACTTCAACCTCAATAGGTAAGCACTTACAAGCTTGAAGCTGTATTTCTATGAGGTTTCAAGACATCTGAAATTCAAAACTGCAATGTTCAGCCAGTTGGCCTGCATGACTGTTCTCATCCGAGGCCGTTCCTGCTATGGGCACTGTGGAAGAAGTGCCCACCTTTTTATCCCTTGAAAGGCCCTCAAGGCAACAGACCATTAAGTAGCTCCTCCCACATTTTTCCCGCTCTTTTCTGAGGTTGCTTGGTGAAGATTTTGAAAGTATAGAGAGATGGTTTTCTGTAGTGGGGATATTGCAACAATTGCTCACCTAACATGGAAGCACTTACTAACTAAAGAAAAATAGAAAGAACTCATGTTAGGTGAACACCTGATGCTCAAATGCAATCCATCCCTAAATATTATACCATGTACTTCCTGGGTTGTTGTTTATTTCACAGAACTTCAAACTCAAAAGGTAAGCACTTACAAGCTTGAAGCTGTATTTCTATGAGGTTTCAAGGCATCTGAAATTCAAAACTGCAATGTTCAGCCAAAGGGTCTGCATCCCTGTTCTTGTCAGAGGCTGTTTCTGGTATGGGCACTGTGGAATAAGTGCTCGCCTTTTTATCCCTTGAAAGGCCCTGAAGGCACCAAACCATTAAGTAGCTCCTCCCACATTTTTCCCGCTCTTTTCTGAGCTTGCTTGGTGAAGATTTTGAAAGTATAGAGGGATGGTTTTCTGCAGTGGAGATATTGCAACAATTGCTCACCTAACATGGAAGCACTTACTAACTAAAGAAAAATAGAAAGAACTCCTGTTAGGTGAGCACCTGATGCTCAAATGCAATTATTCTCTAAATATTATAACAAACACTTCCAGAGCTGTTGTTTAGTTAACAGAACTTCAACCTCAATAGGTAAGCACTTACAAGCTTGAAGCTGTATTTCTATGAGGTTTCAAGACATCTGAAATTCAAAACTGCAATGTTCAGCCAGTTGGCCTGCATCACTGTTCTCATCCGAGGCTGTTCCTGCTATGGGCACTGTGGAAGAAGTGCCCACCTTTTTATCCCTTGAAAGGCCCTGAAGGCACCAAACCATTAAGTAGCTCCTCCCACATTTTTCCCGCTCTTTTCTGAGCTTGCTTGGTGAAGATTTTGAAAGTATAGAGAGATGGTTTTCTGTAGTGGAGATATTGCAACAATTGCTCACCTAACATGGAAGCACTTACTAACTAAAGAAAAATAGAAAGAACTCCTGTTAGGTGAGCACATGATGCTCAAATGCAATTATTCTCTAAATATTATAACATACACTTCCAGAGCTGTTGTTTAGTTAACAGAACTTCAACCTCAATAGGTAAGCACTTACAAGCTTGAAGCTGTATTTCTATGAGGTTTCAAGACATCTGAAATTCAAAACTGCAATGTTCAGCCAGTTGGCCTGCATCACTGTTCTCATCCGAGGCCGTTCCTGCTATGGGCACTGTGGAAGAAGTGCCCACCTTTTTATCCCTTGAAAGGCCCTCAAGGCACCAAACCATTAAGTAGCTCCTCCCACATTTGTCCCGCTCTTTTCTGAGCTTGCTTGGTGAAGATTTTGAAAGTATAGAGAGATGGTTTTCTGTAGTAGAGATATTGCAACAATTGCTCACCTAACATGGAAGCACTTACTAACTAAAGAAAAATAGAAAGAACTCCTGTTAGGTGAGCACCTGATGTTCAAATGCAATCCATCCTAAATATTATAACATACACTTCCAAAGTTGCTGTTTAGTTCACAGAACTTCAACCTCAAAAGGTAAGCACTTATAACCATGAAGCTGTATTTCTATGAGGTTTCAAGACATCTGAAATTCAAAACTGCAATGTTCAGCCAATGGGTCTGCATCCCTGTTCTTGTCTGAGGCTGTTACTGTTATGGGCACTGTGGAAGAAGTGCTCGCCTTTTTATCCCTTGAAAGGCCCTGAAGGCACCAAACCATTAAGTAGCTCCTCCCACATTTTTCCCGCTCTTTTCTGAGCTTGCTTGGTGAAGATTTTGAAAGTATAGAGAGATGGTTTTCTGTAGTGGAGATATTGCAACAATTGCTCACCTAACATGGAAGCACTTACTAACTAAAGAAAAATAGAAAGAACTCCTGTTAGGTGAGCACCTGATGCTCAAATGCAATTATTCTCTAAATATTATAACATACACTTCCAGAGCTGTTGTTTAGTTAACAGAACTTCAACCTCAATAGGTAAGCACTTACAAGCTTGAAGCTGTATTTCTATGAGGTTTCAAGACATCTGAAATTCAAAACTGCAATGTTCAGCCAGTTGGCCTGCATCACTGTTCTCATCCGAGGCCGTTCCTGCTATGGGCACTGTGGAAGAAGTGCCCACCTTTTTATCCCTTGAAAGGCCCTCAAGGCAACAGACCATTAAGTAGCTCCTCCCACATTTTTCCCGCTCTTTTCTGAGGTTGCTTGGTGAAGATTTTGAAAGTATAGAGAGATGGTTTTCTGTAGTGGGGATATTGCAACAATTGCTCACCTAACATGGAAGCACTTACTAACTAAAGAAAAATAGAAAGAACTCATGTTAGGTGAACACCTGATGCTCAAATGCAATCCATCCCTAAATATTATACCATGTACTTCCTGGGTTGTTGTTTATTTCACAGAACTTCAAACTCAAAAGGTAAGCACTTACAAGCTTGAAGCTGTATTTCTATGAGGTTTCAAGGCATCTGAAATTCAAAACTGCAATGTTCAGCCAAAGGGTCTGCATCCCTGTTCTTGTCAGAGGCTGTTTCTGGTATGGGCACTGTGGAATAAGTGCTCGCCTTTTTATCCCTTGAAAGGCCCTGAAGGCACCAAACCATTAAGTAGCTCCTCCCACATTTTTCCCGCTCTTTTCTGAGCTTGCTTGGTGAAGATTTTGAAAGTATAGAGGGATGGTTTTCTGCAGTGGAGATATTGCAACAATTGCTCACCTAACATGGAAGCACTTACTAACTAAAGAAAAATAGAAAGAACTCCTGTTAGGTGAGCACCTGATGCTCAAATGCAATTATTCTCTAAATATTATAACAAACACTTCCAGAGCTGTTGTTTAGTTAACAGAACTTCAACCTCAATAGGTAAGCACTTACAAGCTTGAAGCTGTATTTCTATGAGGTTTCAAGACATCTGAAATTCAAAACTGCAATGTTCAGCCAGTTGGCCTGCATCACTGTTCTCATCCGAGGCTGTTCCTGCTATGGGCACTGTGGAAGAAGTGCCCACCTTTTTATCCCTTGAAAGGCCCTGAAGGCACCAAACCATTAAGTAGCTCCTCCCACATTTTTCCCGCTCTTTTCTGAGCTTGCTTGGTGAAGATTTTGAAAGTATAGAGAGATGGTTTTCTGTAGTGGAGATATTGCAACAATTGCTCACCTAACATGGAAGCACTTACTAACTAAAGAAAAATAGAAAGAACTCCTGTTAGGTGAGCACCTGATGCTCAAATGCAATTATTCTCTAAATATTATAACAAACACTTCCAGAGCTGTTGTTTAGTTAACAGAACTTCAACCTCAATAGGTAAGCACTTACAAGCTTGAAGCTGTATTTCTATGAGGTTTCAAGACATCTGAAATTCAAAACTGCAATGTTCAGCCAGTTGGCCTGCATCACTGTTCTCATCTGAGGCCGTTCCTGCTATGGGCACTGTGGAAGAAGTGCCCACCTTTTTATCCCTTGAAAGGCCCTCAAGGCACCAAACCATTAAGTAGCTCCTCCCACATTTTTCCCGCTCTTTTCTGAGCTTGCTTGGTGAAGATTTTGAAAGTATAGAGAGATGGTTTTCTGTAGTGGGGATATTGCAACAATTGCTCACCCAACATGGAAGCACTTAGTAACTAAAGAAAAATAGAAAGAACTCCTGTTAGGTGAGCACCTGATGTTCAAATGCAATCCATCCTAAATATTATAACATACACTTCCAAAGTTGCTGTTTAGTTCACAGAACTTCAACCTCAAAAGGTAAGCACTTATAACCATGAAGCTGTATTTCTATGAGGTTTCAAGACATCTGAAATTCAAAACTGCAATGTTCAGCCAATGGGTCTGCATCCCTGTTCTTGTCTGAGGCTGTTACTGTTATGGGCACTGTGGAAGAAGTGCTCGCCTTTTTATCCCTTGAAAGGCCCTGAAGGCACCAAACCATTAAGTAGCTCCTCCCACATTTTTCCCGCTCTTTTCTGAGCTTGCTTGGTGAAGATTTTGAAAGTATAGAGAGATGGTTTTCTGTAGTGGAGATATTGCAACAATTGCTCACCTAACATGGAAGCACTTACTAACTAAAGAAAAATAGAAAGAACTCCTGTTAGGTGAGCACCTGATGCTCAAATGCAATTATTCTCTAAATATTATAACATACACTTCCAGAGCTGTTGTTTAGTTAACAGAACTTCAACCTCAATAGGTAAGCACTTACAAGCTTGAAGCTGTATTTCTATGAGGTTTCAAGACATCTGAAATTCAAAACTGCAATGTTCAGCCAGTTGGCCTGCATCACTGTTCTCATCCGAGGCTGTTCCTGCTATGGGCACTGTGGAAGAAGTGCCCACCTTTTTATCCCTTGAAAGGCCCTGAAGGCACCAAACCATTAAGTAGCTCCTCCCACATTTTTCCCGCTCTTTTCTGAGCTTGCTTGGTGAAGATTTTGAAAGTATAGAGAGATGGTTTTCTGTAGTGGAGATATTGCAACAATTGCTCACCTAACATGGAAGCACTTACTAACTAAAGAAAAATAGAAAGAACTCCTGTTAGGTGAGCACATGATGCTCAAATGCAATTATTCTCTAAATATTATAACATACACTTCCAGAGCTGTTGTTTAGTTAACAGAACTTCAACCTCAATAGGTAAGCACTTACAAGCTTGAAGCTGTATTTCTATGAGGTTTCAAGACATCTGAAATTCAAAACTGCAATGTTCAGCCAGTTGGCCTGCATCACTGTTCTCATCCGAGGCCGTTCCTGCTATGGGCACTGTGGAAGAAGTGCCCACCTTTTTATCCCTTGAAAGGCCCTCAAGGCACCAAACCATTAAGTAGCTCCTCCCACATTTGTCCCGCTCTTTTCTGAGCTTGCTTGGTGAAGATTTTGAAAGTATAGAGAGATGGTTTTCTGTAGTAGAGATATTGCAACAATTGCTCACCTAACATGGAAGCACTTACTAACTAAAGAAAAATAGAAAGAACTCCTGTTAGGTGAGCACCTGATGCTCAAATGCAATTATTCTCTAAATATTATAACATACACTTCCAGAGCTGTTGTTTAGTTAACAGAACTTCAACCTCAATAGGTAAGCACTTACAAGCTTGAAGCTGTATTTCTATGAGGTTTCAAGACATCTGAAATTCAAAACTGCAATGTTCAGCCAGTTGGCCTGCATCACTGTTCTCATCCGAGGCCGTTCCTGCTATGGGCACTGTGGAAGAAGTGCCCACCTTTTTATCCCTTGAAAGGCCCTCAGGGCACCAAACCATTAAGTAGCTCCTCCCACATTTTTCCCGCTCTTTTCTGAGCTTGCTTGGTGAAGATTTTGAAAGTATGGAGAGATGGTTTTCTGTAGTGGGGATATTGCAACAATTGCTCACCTAACATGGAAGCACTTACTAACTAAAGAAAAATAGAAAGAACTCCTGTTAGGTGAGCACCTGATGTTCAAATGCAATCCATCCTAAATATTATAACATACACTTCCAAAGTTGCTGTTTAGTTCACAGAACTTCAACCTCAAAAGGTAAGCACTTATAACCATGAAGCTGTATTTCTATGAGGTTTCAAGACATCTGAAATTCAAAACTGCAATGTTCAGCCAATGGGTCTGCATCCCTGTTCTTGTCTGAGGCTGTTACTGTTATGGGCACTGTGGAAGAAGTGCTCGCCTTTTTATCCCTTGAAAGGCCCTGAAGGCACCAAACCATTAAGTAGCTCCTCCCACATTTTTCCCGCTCTTTTCTGAGCTTGCTTGGTGAAGATTTTGAAAGTATAGAGAGATGGTTTTCTGTAGTGGAGATATTGCAACAATTGCTCACCTAACATGGAAGCACTTACTAACTAAAGAAAAATAGAAAGAACTCCTGTTAGGTGAGCACCTGATGCTCAAATGCAATTATTCTCTAAATATTATAACATACACTTCCAGAGCTGTTGTTTAGTTAACAGAACTTCAACCTCAATAGGTAAGCACTTACAAGCTTGAAGCTGTATTTCTATGAGGTTTCAAGACATCTGAAATTCAAAACTGCAATGTTCAGCCAGTTGGCCTGCATCACTGTTCTCATCCGAGGCCGTTCCTGCTATGGGCACTGTGGAAGAAGTGCCCACCTTTTTATCCCTTGAAAGGCCCTCAAGGCAACAGACCATTAAGTAGCTCCTCCCACATTTTTCCCGCTCTTTTCTGAGGTTGCTTGGTGAAGATTTTGAAAGTATAGAGAGATGGTTTTCTGTAGTGGGGATATTGCAACAATTGCTCACCTAACATGGAAGCACTTACTAACTAAAGAAAAATAGAAAGAACTCATGTTAGGTGAACACCTGATGCTCAAATGCAATCCATCCCTAAATATTATACCATGTACTTCCTGGGTTGTTGTTTATTTCACAGAACTTCAAACTCAAAAGGTAAGCACTTACAAGCTTGAAGCTGTATTTCTATGAGGTTTCAAGGCATCTGAAATTCAAAACTGCAATGTTCAGCCAAAGGGTCTGCATCCCTGTTCTTGTCAGAGGCTGTTTCTGGTATGGGCACTGTGGAATAAGTGCTCGCCTTTTTATCCCTTGAAAGGCCCTGAAGGCACCAAACCATTAAGTAGCTCCTCCCACATTTTTCCCGCTCTTTTCTGAGCTTGCTTGGTGAAGATTTTGAAAGTATAGAGGGATGGTTTTCTGCAGTGGAGATATTGCAACAATTGCTCACCTAACATGGAAGCACTTACTAACTAAAGAAAAATAGAAAGAACTCCTGTTAGGTGAGCACCTGATGCTCAAATGCAATTATTCTCTAAATATTATAACAAACACTTCCAGAGCTGTTGTTTAGTTAACAGAACTTCAACCTCAATAGGTAAGCACTTACAAGCTTGAAGCTGTATTTCTATGAGGTTTCAAGACATCTGAAATTCAAAACTGCAATGTTCAGCCAGTTGGCCTGCATCACTGTTCTCATCTGAGGCCGTTCCTGCTATGGGCACTGTGGAAGAAGTGCCCACCTTTTTATCCCTTGAAAGGCCCTCAAGGCACCAAACCATTAAGTAGCTCCTCCCACATTTTTCCCGCTCTTTTCTGAGCTTGCTTGGTGAAGATTTTGAAAGTATAGAGAGATGGTTTTCTGTAGTGGGGATATTGCAACAATTGCTCACCCAACATGGAAGCACTTAGTAACTAAAGAAAAATAGAAAGAACTCCTGTTAGGTGAGCACCTGATGTTCAAATGCAATCCATCCTAAATATTATAACATACACTTCCAAAGTTGCTGTTTAGTTCACAGAACTTCAACCTCAAAAGGTAAGCACTTATAACCATGAAGCTGTATTTCTATGAGGTTTCAAGACATCTGAAATTCAAAACTGCAATGTTCAGCCAATGGGTCTGCATCCCTGTTCTTGTCTGAGGCTGTTACTGTTATGGGCACTGTGGAAGAAGTGCTCGCCTTTTTATCCCTTGAAAGGCCCTGAAGGCACCAAACCATTAAGTAGCTCCTCCCACATTTTTCCCGCTCTTTTCTGAGCTTGCTTGGTGAAGATTTTGAAAGTATAGAGAGATGGTTTTCTGTAGTGGAGATATTGCAACAATTGCTCACCTAACATGGAAGCACTTACTAACTAAAGAAAAATAGAAAGAACTCCTGTTAGGTGAGCACCTGATGCTCAAATGCAATTATTCTCTAAATATTATAACATACACTTCCAGAGCTGTTGTTTAGTTAACAGAACTTCAACCTCAATAGGTAAGCACTTACAAGCTTGAAGCTGTATTTCTATGAGGTTTCAAGACATCTGAAATTCAAAACTGCAATGTTCAGCCAGTTGGCCTGCATCACTGTTCTCATCCGAGGCTGTTCCTGCTATGGGCACTGTGGAAGAAGTGCCCACCTTTTTATCCCTTGAAAGGCCCTGAAGGCACCAAACCATTAAGTAGCTCCTCCCACATTTTTCCCGCTCTTTTCTGAGCTTGCTTGGTGAAGATTTTGAAAGTATAGAGGGATGGTTTTCTGCAGTGGAGATATTGCAACAATTGCTCACCTAACATGGAAGCACTTACTAACTAAAGAAAAATAGAAAGAACTCCTGTTAGGTGAGCACCTGATGCTCAAATGCAATTATTCTCTAAATATTATAACAAACACTTCCAGAGTTGTTGTTTAGTTAACAGAACTTCAACCTCAATAGGTAAGCACTTACAAGCTTGAAGCTGTATTTCTATGAGGTTTCAAGACATCTGAAATTCAAAACTGCAATGTTCAGCCAGTTGGCCTGCATCACTGTTCTCATCTGAGGCCGTTCCTGCTATGGGCACTGTGGAAGAAGTGCCCACCTTTTTATCCCTTGAAAGGCCCTCAAGGCACCAAACCATTAAGTAGCTCCTCCCACATTTTTCCCGCTCTTTTCTGAGCTTGCTTGGTGAAGATTTTGAAAGTATAGAGAGATGGTTTTCTGTAGTGGGGATATTGCAACAATTGCTCACCCAACATGGAAGCACTTAGTAACTAAAGAAAAATAGAAAGAACTCCTGTTAGGTGAGCACCTGATGTTCAAATGCAATCCATCCTAAATATTTTAACATACACTTCCAAAGTTGCTGTTTAGTTCACAGAACTTCAACCTCAAAAGGTAAGCACTTATAACCATGAAGCTGTATTTCTATGAGGTTTCAAGACATCTGAAATTCAAAACTGCAATGTTCAGCCAATGGGTCTGCATCCCTGTTCTTGTCTGAGGCTGTTACTGTTATGGGCACTGTGGAAGAAGTGCTCGCCTTTTTATCCCTTGAAAGGCCCTGAAGGCACCAAACCATTAAGTAGCTCCTCCCACATTTTTCCCGCTCTTTTCTGAGCTTGCTTGGTGAAGATTTTGAAAGTATAGAGAGATGGTTTTCTGTAGTGGAGATATTGCAACAATTGCTCACCTAACATGGAAGCACTTACTAACTAAAGAAAAATAGAAAGAACTCCTGTTAGGTGAGCACCTGATGCTCAAATGCAATTATTCTCTAAATATTATAACATACACTTCCAGAGCTGTTGTTTAGTTAACAGAACTTCAACCTCAATAGGTAAGCACTTACAAGCTTGAAGCTGTATTTCTATGAGGTTTCAAGACATCTGAAATTCAAAACTGCAATGTTCAGCCAGTTGGCCTGCATCACTGTTCTCATCCGAGGCTGTTCCTGCCATGGGCACTGTGGAAGAAGTGCCCACCTTTTTATCCCTTGAAAGGCCCTGAAGGCACCAAACCATTAAGTAGCTCCTCCCACATTTTTCCCGCTCTTTTCTGAGCTTGCTTGGTGAAGATTTTGAAAGTATAGAGGGATGGTTTTCTGCAGTGGAGATATTGCAACAATTGCTCACCTAACATGGAAGCACTTACTAACTAAAGAAAAATAGAAAGAACTCCTGTTAGGTGAGCACCTGATGCTCAAATGCAATTATTCTCTAAATATTATAACAAACACTTCCAGAGTTGTTGTTTAGTTAACAGAACTTCAACCTCAATAGGTAAGCACTTACAAGCTTGAAGCTGTATTTCTATGAGGTTTCAAGACATCTGAAATTCAAAACTGCAATGTTCAGCCAGTTGGCCTGCATCACTGTTCTCATCTGAGGCCGTTCCTGCTATGGGCACTGTGGAAGAAGTGCCCACCTTTTTATCCCTTGAAAGGCCCTCAAGGCACCAAACCATTAAGTAGCTCCTCCCACATTTTTCCCGCTCTTTTCTGAGCTTGCTTGGTGAAGATTTTGAAAGTATAGAGAGATGGTTTTCTGTAGTGGGGATATTGCAACAATTGCTCACCCAACATGGAAGCACTTAGTAACTAAAGAAAAATAGAAAGAACTCCTGTTAGGTGAGCACCTGATGTTCAAATGCAATCCATCCTAAATATTATAACATACACTTCCAAAGTTGCTGTTTAGTTCACAGAACTTCAACCTCAAAAGGTAAGCACTTATAACCATGAAGCTGTATTTCTATGAGGTTTCAAGACATCTGAAATTCAAAACTGCAATGTTCAGCCAATGGGTCTGCATCCCTGTTCTTGTCTGAGGCTGTTACTGTTATGGGCACTGTGGAAGAAGTGCTCGCCTTTTTATCCCTTGAAAGGCCCTGAAGGCACCAAACCATTAAGTAGCTCCTCCCACATTTTTCCCGCTCTTTTCTGAGCTTGCTTGGTGAAGATTTTGAAAGTATAGAGAGATGGTTTTCTGTAGTGGAGATATTGCAACAATTGCTCACCTAACATGGAAGCACTTACTAACTAAAGAAAAATAGAAAGAACTCCTGTTAGGTGAGCACCTGATGCTCAAATGCAATTATTCTCTAAATATTATAACATACACTTCCAGAGCTGTTGTTTAGTTAACAGAACTTCAACCTCAATAGGTAAGCACTTACAAGCTTGAAGCTGTATTTCTATGAGGTTTCAAGACATCTGAAATTCAAAACTGCAATGTTCAGCCATTTGGCCTGCATCACTGTTCTCATCCGAGGCTGTTCCTGCTATGGGCACTGTGGAAGAAGTGCCCACCTTTTTATCCCTTGAAAGGCCCTGAAGGCACCAAACCATTAAGTAGCTCCTCCCACATTTTTCCCGCTCTTTTCTGAGCTTGCTTGGTGAAGATTTTGAAAGTATAGAGAGATGGTTTTCTGTAGTGGAGATATTGCAACAATTGCTCACCTAACATGGAAGCACTTACTAACTAAAGAAAAATAGAAAGAACTCCTGTTAGGTGAGCACATGATGCTCAAATGCAATTATTCTCTAAATATTATAACATACACTTCCAGAGCTGTTGTTTAGTTAACAGAACTTCAACCTCAATAGGTAAGCACTTACAAGCTTGAAGCTGTATTTCTATGAGGTTTCAAGACATCTGAAATTCAAAACTGCAATGTTCAGCCAGTTGGCCTGCATCACTGTTCTCATCCGAGGCCGTTCCTGCTATGGGCACTGTGGAAGAAGTGCCCACCTTTTTATCCCTTGAAAGGCCCTCAAGGCACCAAACCATTAAGTAGCTCCTCCCACATTTGTCCCGCTCTTTTCTGAGCTTGCTTGGTGAAGATTTTGAAAGTATAGAGAGATGGTTTTCTGTAGTAGAGATATTGCAACAATTGCTCACCTAACATGGAAGCACTTACTAACTAAAGAAAAATAGAAAGAACTCCTGTTAGGTGAGCACCTGATGCTCAAATGCAATTATTCTCTAAATATTATAACATACACTTCCAGAGCTGTTGTTTAGTTAACAGAACTTCAACCTCAATAGGTAAGCACTTACAAGCTTGAAGCTGTATTTCTATGAGGTTTCAAGACATCTGAAATTCAAAACTGCAATGTTCAGCCAGTTGGCCTGCATCACTGTTCTCATCCGAGGCCGTTCCTGCTATGGGCACTGTGGAAGAAGTGCCCACCTTTTTATCCCTTGAAAGGCCCTCAAGGCACCAAACCATTAAGTAGCTCCTCCCACATTTTTCCCGCTCTTTTCTGAGCTTGCTTGGTGAAGATTTTGAAAGTATGGAGAGATGGTTTTCTGTAGTGGGGATATTGCAACAATTGCTCACCTAACATGGAAGCACTTACTAACTAAAGAACAATAGAAAGAACTCCTGTTAGGTGAGCACCTGATGTTCAAATGCAATCCATCCTAAATATTATAACATACACTTCCAAAGTTGCTGTTTAGTTCACAGAACTTCAACCTCAAAAGGTAAGCACTTATAACCATGAAGCTGTATTTCTATGAGGTTTCAAGACATCTGAAATTCAAAACTGCAATGTTCAGCCAATGGGTCTGCATCCCTGTTCTTGTCTGAGGCTGTTACTGTTATGGGCACTGTGGAAGAAGTGCTCGCCTTTTTATCCCTTGAAAGGCCCTGAAGGCACCAAACCATTAAGTAGCTCCTCCCACATTTTTCCCGCTCTTTTCTGAGCTTGCTTGGTGAAGATTTTGAAAGTATAGAGAGATGGTTTTCTGTAGTGGAGATATTGCAACAATTGCTCACCTAACATGGAAGCACTTACTAACTAAAGAAAAATAGAAAGAACTCCTGTTAGGTGAGCACCTGATGCTCAAATGCAATTATTCTCTAAATATTATAACATACACTTCCAGAGCTGTTGTTTAGTTAACAGAACTTCAACCTCAATAGGTAAGCACTTACAAGCTTGAAGCTGTATTTCTATGAGGTTTCAAGACATCTGAAATTCAAAACTGCAATGTTCAGCCAGTTGGCCTGCATCACTGTTCTCATCCGAGGCCGTTCCTGCTATGGGCACTGTGGAAGAAGTGCCCACCTTTTTATCCCTTGAAAGGCCCTCAAGGCACCAAACCATTAAGTAGCTCCTCCCACATTTTTCCCGCTCTTTTCTGAGCTTGCTTGGTGAAGATTTTGAAAGTATAGAGAGATGGTTTTCTGTAGTAGAGATATTGCAACAATTGCTCACCTAACATGGAAGCACTTACTAACTAAAGAAAAATAGAAAGAACTCCTGTTAGATGAGCACCTGATGCTCAAATGCAATTATTCTCTAAATATTATAACATACACTTCCAGAGCTGTTGTTTAGTTAACAGAACTTCAACCTCAATAGGTAAGCACTTACAAGCTTGAAGCTGTATTTCTATGAGGTTTCAAGACATCTGAAATTCAAAACTGCAATGTTCAGCCAATGGGTCTGCATCCCTGTTCTTGTCTGAGGCTGTTCCTGTTATGGGCACTGTGGAAGAAGTGCTCGCCTTTTTATCCCTTGAAAGGCCCTGAAGGCGCCAAACCATTAAGTAGCTCCTCTCACATTTTTCCCGCTCTTTCTGAGCTTGCCTGGTGAAGATTTTGAAAGTATAGAGAGATGGTTTTCTGTAGTAGGGATATTGCAACAATTGCTCACCTAACATGGAAGCACTTACTAACTAAAGAAAAATAGAAAGAACTCCTGTTAGGTGAAAACCTGATGCTCAAATGTAATCCATCCCTAAATATTATACCATGTACTTCCAGAGTTGTTGTTTATTTCACAGAACTTCAAACTCAAAAGGTAAGCACTTACAAGCTTGAAGCTGTATTTCTATGAGGTTTCAAGACATCTGAAATTCAAAACTGCAATGTTCAGCCAAAGGGTCTGCATCCCTGTTCTTGTCTGAGGCTGTTCCTGTTATGGGCACTGTGGAAGAAGTGCTCGCCTTTTTATCCCTTGAAAGGCCCTGAAGGCACCAAAACATTAAGTAGCTCCTCCCACATTTTTCCCGCTCTTTTCTGAGCTTGATTGGTGAAGATTTTGAAAGTATAGAGAGATGGTTTTCTGTAGTGGGGATATTGCAACAATTGCTCACCTAACATGGAGTTCCACAGTTGTTGTTTATTTCACAGAACTTCAAACTCAAAAGGTAAGCACTTACAAGCTTGAAGCTGTATTTCTATGAGGTTTCAAGGCATCTGAAATTCAAAACTGCAATGTTCAGCCAAAGGGTCTACATCCCTGTGCTTGTCAGAGGCTGTTTCTGGTATGGGCACTGTGGAAGAAGTGCCCACCTTTTTATCCCTTGAAAGGCCCTCAAGGCACCAAACCATTAAGTAGCTCCTCCCACATTTTTCCCGCTCTTTTCCGAGCTTGCTTGGTGAAGATTTTGAAAGTATAGAGAGATGGTTTTCTGTAGTGCGGATAGTGCAACAATTGCTCACCTAACATAGAAGCACTTACTAACTAAAGAAAAATAGAAAGAACTCCTGTTAGGTGAACACCTGATGCTCAAATGCAATCCATCCCTAAATAGTATACCATGTACTTCCAGAGTTGTTGTTTATTTCACAGAACTTCAAACTCAAAAGGTAAGCACTTATAACCATGAAGCTGTATTTCTATGAGGTTTCAAGACATCTGAAATTCAAAACTGCAATGTTCAGCCAGTTGGCCTGCATCACTGTTGTCATCCAAGGCCGTTCCTGCTATGGGCACTGTGGAGAAGGGCCCACCTTTTTATCCCTTGAAAGGCCCTCAAGGCAACAGACCATTAAGTAGCTCCTCCCACATTTTTCCCGCTCTTTTCTGAGGTTGCTTGGTGAAGATTTTGAAAGTATAGAGAGATGGTTTTCTGTAGTGGGGATATTGCAACAATTGCTCACCTAACATGGAAGCACTTACTAACTAAAGAAAAATAGAAAGAACTCATGTTAGGTGAACACCTGATGCTCAAATGCAATCCATCCCTAAATATTATACCATGTACTTCCTGGGTTGTTGTTTATTTCACAGAACTTCAAACTCAAAAGGTAAGCACTTACAAGCTTGAAGCTGTATTTCTATGAGGTTTCAAGGCATCTGAAATTCAAAACTGCAATGTTCAGCCAAAGGGTCTGCATCCCTGTTCTTGTCAGAGGCTGTTTCTGGTATGGGCACTGTGGAATAAGTGCTCGCCTTTTTATCCCTTGAAAGGCCCTGAAGGCACCAAACCATTAAGTAGCTCCTCCCACATTTTTCCCGCTCTTTTCTGAGCTTGCTTGGTGAAGATTTTGAAAGTATAGAGGGATGGTTTTCTGCAGTGGAGATATTGCAACAATTGCTCACCTAACATGGAAGCACTTACTAACTAAAGAAAAATAGAAAGAACTCCTGTTAGGTGAGCACCTGATGCTCAAATGCAATTATTCTCTAAATATTATAACAAACACTTCCAGAGCTGTTGTTTAGTTAACAGAACTTCAACCTCAATAGGTAAGCACTTACAAGCTTGAAGCTGTATTTCTATGAGGTTTCAAGACATCTGAAATTCAAAACTGCAATGTTCAGCCAGTTGGCCTGCATCACTGTTCTCATCTGAGGCCGTTCCTGCTATGGGCACTGTGGAAGAAGTGCCCACCTTTTTATCCCTTGAAAGGCCCTCAAGGCACCAAACCATTAAGTAGCTCCTCCCACATTTTTCCCGCTCTTTTCTGAGCTTGCTTGGTGAAGATTTTGAAAGTATAGAGAGATGGTTTTCTGTAGTGGGGATATTGCAACAATTGCTCACCCAACATGGAAGCACTTAGTAACTAAAGAAAAATAGAAAGAACTCCTGTTAGGTGAGCACCTGATGTTCAAATGCAATCCATCCTAAATATTATAACATACACTTCCAAAGTTGCTGTTTAGTTCACAGAACTTCAACCTCAAAAGGTAAGCACTTATAACCATGAAGCTGTATTTCTATGAGGTTTCAAGACATCTGAAATTCAAAACTGCAATGTTCAGCCAATGGGTCTGCATCCCTGTTCTTGTCTGAGGCTGTTACTGTTATGGGCACTGTGGAAGAAGTGCTCGCCTTTTTATCCCTTGAAAGGCCCTGAAGGCACCAAACCATTAAGTAGCTCCTCCCACATTTTTCCCGCTCTTTTCTGAGCTTGCTTGGTGAAGATTTTGAAAGTATAGAGAGATGGTTTTCTGTAGTGGAGATATTGCAACAATTGCTCACCTAACATGGAAGCACTTACTAACTAAAGAAAAATAGAAAGAACTCCTGTTAGGTGAGCACCTGATGCTCAAATGCAATTATTCTCTAAATATTATAACATACATTTCCAGAGCTGTTGTTTAGTTAACAGAACTTCAACCTCAATAGGTAAGCACTTACAAGCTTGAAGCTGTATTTCTATGAGGTTTCAAGACATCTGAAATTCAAAACTGCAATGTTCAGCCAGTTGGCCTGCATCACTGTTCTCATCCGAGGCTGTTCCTGCTATGGGCACTGTGGAAGAAGTGCCCACCTTTTTATCCCTTGAAAGGCCCTGAAGGCACCAAACCATTAAGTAGCTCCTCCCACATTTTTCCCGCTCTTTTCTGAGCTTGCTTGGTGAAGATTTTGAAAGTATAGAGGGATGGTTTTCTGCAGTGGAGATATTGCAACAATTGCTCACCTAACATGGAAGCACTTACTAACTAAAGAAAAATAGAAAGAACTCCTGTTAGGTGAGCACCTGATGCTCAAATGCAATTATTCTCTAAATATTATAACAAACACTTCCAGAGCTGTTGTTTAGTTAACAGAACTTCAACCTCAATAGGTAAGCACTTACAAGCTTGAAGCTGTATTTCTATGAGGTTTCAAGACATCTGAAATTCAAAACTGCAATGTTCAGCCAGTTGGCCTGCATCACTGTTCTCATCTGAGGCCGTTCCTGCTATGGGCACTGTGGAAGAAGTGCCCACCTTTTTATCCCTTGAAAGGCCCTCAAGGCACCAAACCATTAAGTAGCTCCTCCCACATTTTTCCCGCTCTTTTCTGAGCTTGCTTGGTGAAGATTTTGAAAGTATAGAGAGATGGTTTTCTGTAGTGGGGATATTGCAACAATTGCTCACCCAACATGGAAGCACTTAGTAACTAAAGAAAAATAGAAAGAACTCCTGTTAGGTGAGCACCTGATGTTCAAATGCAATCCATCCTAAATATTATAACATACACTTCCAAAGTTGCTGTTTAGTTCACAGAACTTCAACCTCAAAAGGTAAGCACTTATAACCATGAAGCTGTATTTCTATGAGGTTTCAAGACATCTGAAATTCAAAACTGCAATGTTCAGCCAATGGGTCTGCATCCCTGTTCTTGTCTGAGGCTGTTACTGTTATGGGCACTGTGGAAGAAGTGCTCGCCTTTTTATCCCTTGAAAGGCCCTGAAGGCACCAAACCATTAAGTAGCTCCTCCCACATTTTTCCCGCTCTTTTCTGAGCTTGCTTGGTGAAGATTTTGAAAGTATAGAGAGATGGTTTTCTGTAGTGGAGATATTGCAACAATTGCTCACCTAACATGGAAGCACTTACTAACTAAAGAAAAATAGAAAGAACTCCTGTTAGGTGAGCACCTGATGCTCAAATGCAATTATTCTCTAAATATTATAACATACACTTCCAGAGCTGTTGTTTAGTTAACAGAACTTCAACCTCAATAGGTAAGCACTTACAAGCTTGAAGCTGTATTTCTATGAGGTTTCAAGACATCTGAAATTCAAAACTGCAATGTTCAGCCAGTTGGCCTGCATCACTGTTCTCATCCGAGGCTGTTCCTGCTATGGGCACTGTGGAAGAAGTGCCCACCTTTTTATCCCTTGAAAGGCCCTGAAGGCACCAAACCATTAAGTAGCTCCTCCCACATTTTTCCCGCTCTTTTCTGAGCTTGCTTGGTGAAGATTTTGAAAGTATAGAGAGATGGTTTTCTGTAGTGGAGATATTGCAACAATTGCTCACCTAACATGGAAGCACTTACTAACTAAAGAAAAATAGAAAGAACTCCTGTTAGGTGAGCACATGATGCTCAAATGCAATTATTCTCTAAATATTATAACATACACTTCCAGAGCTGTTGTTTAGTTAACAGAACTTCAACCTCAATAGGTAAGCACTTACAAGCTTGAAGCTGTATTTCTATGAGGTTTCAAGACATCTGAAATTCAAAACTGCAATGTTCAGCCAGTTGGCCTGCATCACTGTTCTCATCCGAGGCCGTTCCTGCTATGGGCACTGTGGAAGAAGTGCCCACCTTTTTATCCCTTGAAAGGCCCTCAAGGCACCAAACCATTAAGTAGCTCCTCCCACATTTGTCCCGCTCTTTTCTGAGCTTGCTTGGTGAAGATTTTGAAAGTATAGAGAGATGGTTTTCTGTAGTAGAGATATTGCAACAATTGCTCACCTAACATGGAAGCACTTACTAACTAAAGAAAAATAGAAAGAACTCCTGTTAGGTGAGCACCTGATGCTCAAATGCAATTATTCTCTAAATATTATAACATACACTTCCAGAGCTGTTGTTTAGTTAACAGAACTTCAACCTCAATAGGTAAGCACTTACAAGCTTGAAGCTGTATTTCTATGAGGTTTCAAGACATCTGAAATTCAAAACTGCAATGTTCAGCCAGTTGGCCTGCATCACTGTTCTCATCCGAGGCCGTTCCTGCTATGGGCACTGTGGAAGAAGTGCCCACCTTTTTATCCCTTGAAAGGCCCTCAAGGCACCAAACCATTAAGTAGCTCCTCCCACATTTTTCCCGCTCTTTTCTGAGCTTGCTTGGTGAAGATTTTGAAAGTATGGAGAGATGGTTTTCTGTAGTGGGGATATTGCAACAATTGCTCACCTAACATGGAAGCACTTACTAACTAAAGAAAAATAGAAAGAACTCCTGTTAGGTGAGCACCTGATGTTCAAATGCAATCCATCCTAAATATTATAACATACACTTCCAAAGTTGCTGTTTAGTTCACAGAACTTCAACCTCAAAAGGTAAGCACTTATAACCATGAAGCTGTATTTCTATGAGGTTTCAAGACATCTGAAATTCAAAACTGCAATGTTCAGCCAATGGGTCTGCATCCCTGTTCTTGTCTGAGGCTGTTACTGTTATGGGCACTGTGGAAGAAGTGCTCGCCTTTTTATCCCTTGAAAGGCCCTGAAGGCACCAAACCATTAAGTAGCTCCTCCCACATTTTTCCCGCTCTTTTCTGAGCTTGCTTGGTGAAGATTTTGAAAGTATAGAGAGATGGTTTTCTGTAGTGGAGATATTGCAACAATTGCTCACCTAACATGGAAGCACTTACTAACTAAAGAAAAATAGAAAGAACTCCTGTTAGGTGAGATGCTCAAATGCAATTATTCTCTAAATATTATAACATACACTTCCAGAGCTGTTGTTTAGTTAACAGAACTTCAACCTCAATAGGTAAGCACTTACAAGCTTGAAGCTGTATTTCTATGAGGTTTCAAGACATCTGAAATTCAAAACTGCAATGTTCAGCCAGTTGGCCTGCATCACTGTTCTCATCCGAGGCCGTTCCTGCTATGGGCACTGTGGAAGAAGTGCCCACCTTTTTATCCCTTGAAAGGCCCTCAAGGCAACAGACCATTAAGTAGCTCCTCCCACATTTTTCCCGCTCTTTTCTGAGGTTGCTTGGTGAAGATTTTGAAAGTATAGAGAGATGGTTTTCTGTAGTGGAGATATTGCAACAATTGCTCACCTAACATGGAAGCACTTACTAACTAAAGAAAAATAGAAAGAACTCATGTTAGGTGAACACCTGATGCTCAAATGCAATCCATCCCTAAATATTATACCATGTACTTCCTGGGTTGTTGTTTATTTCACAGAACTTCAAACTCAAAAGGTAAGCACTTACAAGCTTGAAGCTGTATTTCTATGAGGTTTCAAGGCATCTGAAATTCAAAACTGCAATGTTCAGCCAAAGGGTCTGCATCCCTGTTCTTGTCAGAGGCTGTTTCTGGTATGGGCACTGTGGAATAAGTGCTCGCCTTTTTATCCCTTGAAAGGCCCTGAAGGCACCAAACCATTAAGTAGCTCCTCCCACATTTTTCCCGCTCTTTTCTGAGCTTGCTTGGTGAAGATTTTGAAAGTATAGAGGGATGGTTTTCTGCAGTGGAGATATTGCAACAATTGCTCACCTAACATGGAAGCACTTACTAACTAAAGAAAAATAGAAAGAACTCCTGTTAGGTGAGCACCTGATGCTCAAATGCAATTATTCTCTAAATATTATAACAAACACTTCCAGAGCTGTTGTTTAGTTAACAGAACTTCAACCTCAATAGGTAAGCACTTACAAGCTTGAAGCTGTATTTCTATGAGGTTTCAAGACATCTGAAATTCAAAACTGCAATGTTCAGCCAGTTGGCCTGCATCACTGTTCTCATCTGAGGCCGTTCCTGCTATGGGCACTGTGGAAGAAGTGCCCACCTTTTTATCCCTTGAAAGGCCCTCAATGCACCAAACCATTAAGTAGCTCCTCCCACATTTTTCCCGCTCTTTTCTGAGCTTGCTTGGTGAAGATTTTGAAAGTATAGAGAGATGGTTTTCTGTAGTGGGGATATTGCAACAATTGCTCACCCAACATGGAAGCACTTAGTAACTAAAGAAAAATAGAAAGAACTCCTGTTAGGTGAGCACCTGATGTTCAAATGCAATCCATCCTAAATATTATAACATACACTTCCAAAGTTGCTGTTTAGTTCACAGAACTTCAACCTCAAAAGGTAAGCACTTATAACCATGAAGCTGTATTTCTATGAGGTTTCAAGACATCTGAAATTCAAAACTGCAATGTTCAGCCAATGGGTCTGCATCCCTGTTCTTGTCTGAGGCTGTTACTGTTATGGGCACTGTGGAAGAAGTGCTCGCCTTTTTATCCCTTGAAAGGCCCTGAAGGCACCAAACCATTAAGTAGCTCCTCCCACATTTTTCCCGCTCTTTTCTGAGCTTGCTTGGTGAAGATTTTGAAAGTATAGAGAGATGGTTTTCTGTAGTGGAGATATTGCAACAATTGCTCACCTAACATGGAAGCACTTACTAACTAAAGAAAAATAGAAAGAACTCCTGTTAGGTGAGCACCTGATGCTCAAATGCAATTATTCTCTAAATATTATAACATACACTTCCAGAGCTGTTGTTTAGTTAACAGAACTTCAACCTCAATAGGTAAGCACTTACAAGCTTGAAGCTGTATTTCTATGAGGTTTCAAGACATCTGAAATTCAAAACTGCAATGTTCAGCCAGTTGGCCTGCATCACTGTTCTCATCCGAGGCTGTTCCTGCTATGGGCACTGTGGAAGAAGTGCCCACCTTTTTATCCCTTGAAAGGCCCTGAAGGCACCAAACCATTAAGTAGCTCCTCCCACATTTTTCCCGCTCTTTTCTGAGCTTGCTTGGTGAAGATTTTGAAAGTATAGAGGGATGGTTTTCTGCAGTGGAGATATTGCAACAATTGCTCACCTAACATGGAAGCACTTACTAACTAAAGAAAAATAGAAAGAACTCCTGTTAGGTGAGCACCTGATGCTCAAATGCAATTATTCTCTAAATATTATAACAAACACTTCCAGAGTTGTTGTTTAGTTAACAGAACTTCAACCTCAATAGGTAAGCACTTACAAGCTTGAAGCTGTATTTCTATGAGGTTTCAAGACATCTGAAATTCAAAACTGCAATGTTCAGCCAGTTGGCCTGCATCACTGTTCTCATCTGAGGCCGTTCCTGCTATGGGCACTGTGGAAGAAGTGCCCACCTTTTTATCCCTTGAAAGGCCCTCAAGGCACCAAACCATTAAGTAGCTCCTCCCACATTTTTCCCGCTCTTTTCTGAGCTTGCTTGGTGAAGATTTTGAAAGTATAGAGAGATGGTTTTCTGTAGTGGGGATATTGCAACAATTGCTCACCCAACATGGAAGCACTTAGTAACTAAAGAAAAATAGAAAGAACTCCTGTTAGGTGAGCACCTGATGTTCAAATGCAATCCATCCTAAATATTATAACATACACTTCCAAAGTTGCTGTTTAGTTCACAGAACTTCAACCTCAAAAGGTAAGCACTTATAACCATGAAGCTGTATTTCTATGAGGTTTCAAGACATCTGAAATTCAAAACTGCAATGTTCAGCCAATGGGTCTGCATCCCTGTTCTTGTCTGAGGCTGTTACTGTTATGGGCACTGTGGAAGAAGTGCTCGCCTTTTTATCCCTTGAAAGGCCCTGAAGGCACCAAACCATTAAGTAGCTCCTCCCACATTTTTCCCGCTCTTTTCTGAGCTTGCTTGGTGAAGATTTTGAAAGTATAGAGAGATGGTTTTCTGTAGTGGAGATATTGCAACAATTGCTCACCTAACATGGAAGCACTTACTAACTAAAGAAAAATAGAAAGAACTCCTGTTAGGTGAGCACCTGATGCTCAAATGCAATTATTCTCTAAATATTATAACATACACTTCCAGAGCTGTTGTTTAGTTAACAGAACTTCAACCTCAATAGGTAAGCACTTACAAGCTTGAAGCTGTATTTCTATGAGGTTTCAAGACATCTGAAATTCAAAACTGCAATGTTCAGCCAGTTGGCCTGCATCACTGTTCTCATCCGAGGCTGTTCCTGCTATGGGCACTGTGGAAGAAGTGCCCACCTTTTTATCCCTTGAAAGGCCCTGAAGGCACCAAACCATTAAGTAGCTCCTCCCACATTTTTCCCGCTCTTTTCTGAGCTTGCTTGGTGAAGATTTTGAAAGTATAGAGAGATGGTTTTCTGTAGTGGAGATATTGCAACAATTGCTCACCTAACATGGAAGCACTTACTAACTAAAGAAAAATAGAAAGAACTCCTGTTAGGTGAGCACATGATGCTCAAATGCAATTATTCTCTAAATATTATAACATACACTTCCAGAGCTGTTGTTTAGTTAACAGAACTTCAACCTCAATAGGTAAGCACTTACAAGCTTGAAGCTGTATTTCTATGAGGTTTCAAGACATCTGAAATTCAAAACTGCAATGTTCAGCCAGTTGGCCTGCATCACTGTTCTCATCCGAGGCCGTTCCTGCTATGGGCACTGTGGAAGAAGTGCACACCTTTTTATCCCTTGAAAGGCCCTCAAGGCACCAAACCATTAAGTAGCTCCTCCCACATTTGTCCCGCTCTTTTCTGAGCTTGCTTGGTGAAGATTTTGAAAGTATAGAGAGATGGTTTTCTGTAGTAGAGATATTGCAACAATTGCTCACCTAACATGGAAGCACTTACTAACTAAAGAAAAATAGAAAGAACTCCTGTTAGGTGAGCACCTGATGCTCAAATGCAATTATTCTCTAAATATTATAACATACACTTCCAGAGCTGTTGTTTAGTTAACAGAACTTCAACCTCAATAGGTAAGCACTTACAAGCTTGAAGCTGTATTTCTATGAGGTTTCAAGACATCTGAAATTCAAAACTGCAATGTTCAGCCAGTTGGCCTGCATCACTGTTCTCATCCGAGGCCGTTCCTGCTATGGGCACTGTGGAAGAAGTGCCCACCTTTTTATCCCTTGAAAGGCCCTCAAGGCACCAAACCATTAAGTAGCTCCTCCCACATTTTTCCCGCTCTTTTCTGAGCTTGCTTGGTGAAGATTTTGAAAGTATGGAGAGATGGTTTTCTGTAGTGGGGATATTGCAACAATTGCTCACCTAACATGGAAGCACTTACTAACTAAAGAACAATAGAAAGAACTCCTGTTAGGTGAGCACCTGATGTTCAAATGCAATCCATCCTAAATATTATAACATACACTTCCAAAGTTGCTGTTTAGTTCACAGAACTTCAACCTCAAAAGGTAAGCACTTATAACCATGAAGCTGTATTTCTATGAGGTTTCAAGACATCTGAAATTCAAAACTGCAATGTTCAGCCAATGGGTCTGCATCCCTGTTCTTGTCTGAGGCTGTTACTGTTATGGGCACTGTGGAAGAAGTGCTCGCCTTTTTATCCCTTGAAAGGCCCTGAAGGCACCAAACCATTAAGTAGCTCCTCCCACATTTTTCCCGCTCTTTTCTGAGCTTGCTTGGTGAAGATTTTGAAAGTATAGAGAGATGGTTTTCTGTAGTGGAGATATTGCAACAATTGCTCACCTAACATGGAAGCACTTACTAACTAAAGAAAAATAGAAAGAACTCCTGTTAGGTGAGCACCTGATGCTCAAATGCAATTATTCTCTAAATATTATAACATACACTTCCAGAGCTGTTGTTTAGTTAACAGAACTTCAACCTCAATAGGTAAGCACTTACAAGCTTGAAGCTGTATTTCTATGAGGTTTCAAGACATCTGAAATTCAAAACTGCAATGTTCAGCCAGTTGGCCTGCATCACTGTTCTCATCCGAGGCTGTTCCTGCTATGGGCACTGTGGAAGAAGTGCCCACCTTTTTATCCCTTGAAAGGCCCTGAAGGCACCAAACCATTAAGTAGCTCCTCCCACATTTTTCCCGCTCTTTTCTGAGCTTGCTTGGTGAAGATTTTGAAAGTATAGAGGGATGGTTTTCTGCAGTGGAGATATTGCAACAATTGCTCACCTAACATGGAAGCACTTACTAACTAAAGAAAAATAGAAAGAACTCCTGTTAGGTGAGCACCTGATGCTCAAATGCAATTATTCTCTAAATATTATAACAAACACTTCCAGAGTTGTTGTTTAGTTAACAGAACTTCAACCTCAATAGGTAAGCACTTACAAGCTTGAAGCTGTATTTCTATGAGGTTTCAAGACATCTGAAATTCAAAACTGCAATGTTCAGCCAGTTGGCCTGCATCACTGTTCTCATCTGAGGCCGTTCCTGCTATGGGCACTGTGGAAGAAGTGCCCACCTTTTTATCCCTTGAAAGGCCCTCAAGGCACCAAACCATTAAGTAGCTCCTCCCACATTTTTCCCGCTCTTTTCTGAGCTTGCTTGGTGAAGATTTTGAAAGTATAGAGAGATGGTTTTCTGTAGTGGGGATATTGCAACAATTGCTCACCCAACATGGAAGCACTTAGTAACTAAAGAAAAATAGAAAGAACTCCTGTTAGGTGAGCACCTGATGTTCAAATGCAATCCATCCTAAATATTATAACATACACTTCCAAAGTTGCTGTTTAGTTCACAGAACTTCAACCTCAAAAGGTAAGCACTTACAAGCTTGAAGCTGTATTTCTATGAGGTTTCAAGACATCTGAAATTCAAAACTGCAATGTTCAGCCAGTTGGCCTGCATCACTGTTCTCATCCGAGGCTGTTCCTGCTATGGGCACTGTGGAAGAAGTGCCCACCTTTTTATCCCTTGAAAGGCCCTGAAGGCACCAAACCATTAAGTAGCTCCTCCCACATTTTTCCCGCTCTTTTCTGAGCTTGCTTGGTGAAGATTTTGAAAGTATAGAGAGATGGTTTTCTGTAGTGGAGATATTGCAACAATTGCTCACCTAACATGGAAGCACTTACTAACTAAAGAAAAATAGAAAGAACTCCTGTTAGGTGAGCACATGATGCTCAAATGCAATTATTCTCTAAATATTATAACATACACTTCCAGAGCTGTTGTTTAGTTAACAGAACTTCAACCTCAATAGGTAAGCACTTACAAGCTTGAAGCTGTATTTCTATGAGGTTTCAAGACATCTGAAATTCAAAACTGCAATGTTCAGCCAGTTGGCCTGCATCACTGTTCTCATCCGAGGCCGTTCCTGCTATGGGCACTGTGGAAGAAGTGCCCACCTTTTTATCCCTTGAAAGGCCCTCAAGGCACCAAACCATTAAGTAGCTCCTCCCACATTTGTCCCGCTCTTTTCTGAGCTTGCTTGGTGAAGATTTTGAAAGTATAGAGAGATGGTTTTCTGTAGTAGAGATATTGCAACAATTGCTCACCTAACATGGAAGCACTTACTAACTAAAGAAAAATAGAAAGAACTCCTGTTAGGTGAGCACCTGATGCTCAAATGCAATTATTCTCTAAATATTATAACATACACTTCCAGAGCTGTTGTTTAGTTAACAGAACTTCAACCTCAATAGGTAAGCACTTACAAGCTTGAAGCTGTATTTCTATGAGGTTTCAAGACATCTGAAATTCAAAACTGCAATGTTCAGCCAGTTGGCCTGCATCACTGTTCTCATCCGAGGCCGTTCCTGCTATGGGCACTGTGGAAGAAGTGCCCACCTTTTTATCCCTTGAAAGGCCCTCAAGGCACCAAACCATTAAGTAGCTCCTCCCACATTTTTCCCGCTCTTTTCTGAGCTTGCTTGGTGAAGATTTTGAAAGTATGGAGAGATGGTTTTCTGTAGTGGGGATATTGCAACAATTGCTCACCTAACATGGAAGCACTTACTAACTAAAGAACAATAGAAAGAACTCCTGTTAGGTGAGCACCTGATGTTCAAATGCAATCCATCCTAAATATTATAACATACACTTCCAAAGTTGCTGTTTAGTTCACAGAACTTCAACCTCAAAAGGTAAGCACTTATAACCATGAAGCTGTATTTCTATGAGGTTTCAAGACATCTGAAATTCAAAACTGCAATGTTCAGCCAATGGGTCTGCATCCCTGTTCTTGTCTGAGGCTGTTACTGTTATGGGCACTGTGGAAGAAGTGCTCGCCTTTTTATCCCTTGAAAGGCCCTGAAGGCACCAAACCATTAAGTAGCTCCTCCCACATTTTTCCCGCTCTTTTCTGAGCTTGCTTGGTGAAGATTTTGAAAGTATAGAGAGATGGTTTTCTGTAGTGGAGATATTGCAACAATTGCTCACCTAACATGGAAGCACTTACTAACTAAAGAAAAATAGAAAGAACTCCTGTTAGGTGAGCACCTGATGCTCAAATGCAATTATTCTCTAAATATTATAACATACACTTCCAGAGCTGTTGTTTAGTTAACAGAACTTCAACCTCAATAGGTAAGCACTTACAAGCTTGAAGCTGTATTTCTATGAGGTTTCAAGACATCTGAAATTCAAAACTGCAATGTTCAGCCAGTTGGCCTGCATCACTGTTCTCATCCGAGGCCGTTCCTGCTATGGGCACTGTGGAAGAAGTGCCCACCTTTTTATCCCTTGAAAGGCCCTCAAGGCACCAAACCATTAAGTAGCTCCTCCCACATTTTTCCCGCTCTTTTCTGAGCTTGCTTGGTGAAGATTTTGAAAGTATAGAGAGATGGTTTTCTGTAGTAGAGATATTGCAACAATTGCTCACCTAACATGGAAGCACTTACTAACTAAAGAAAAATAGAAAGAACTCCTGTTAGATGAGCACCTGATGCTCAAATGCAATTATTCTCTAAATATTATAACATACACTTCCAGAGCTGTTGTTTAGTTAACAGAACTTCAACCTCAATAGGTAAGCACTTACAAGCTTGAAGCTGTATTTCTATGAGGTTTCAAGACATCTGAAATTCAAAACTGCAATGTTCAGCCAATGGGTCTGCATCCCTGTTCTTGTCTGAGGCTGTTCCTGTTATGGGCACTGTGGAAGAAGTGCTCGCCTTTTTATCCCTTGAAAGGCCCTGAAGGCGCCAAACCATTAAGTAGCTCCTCTCACATTTTTCCCGCTCTTTCTGAGCTTGCCTGGTGAAGATTTTGAAAGTATAGAGAGATGGTTTTCTGTAGTAGGGATATTGCAACAATTGCTCACCTAACATGGAAGCACTTACTAACTAAAGAAAAATAGAAAGAACTCCTGTTAGGTGAAAACCTGATGCTCAAATGTAATCCATCCCTAAATATTATACCATGTACTTCCAGAGTTGTTGTTTATTTCACAGAACTTCAAACTCAAAAGGTAAGCACTTACAAGCTTGAAGCTGTATTTCTATGAGGTTTCAAGACATCTGAAATTCAAAACTGCAATGTTCAGCCAAAGGGTCTGCATCCCTGTTCTTGTCTGAGGCTGTTCCTGTTATGGGCACTGTGGAAGAAGTGCTCGCCTTTTTATCCCTTGAAAGGCCCTGAAGGCACCAAAACATTAAGTAGCTCCTCCCACATTTTTCCCGCTCTTTTCTGAGCTTGATTGGTGAAGATCTTGAAAGTATAGAGAGATGGTTTTCTGTAGTGGGGATATTGCAACAATTGCTCACCTAACATGGAGTTCCACAGTTGTTGTTTATTTCACAGAACTTCAAACTCAAAAGGTAAGCACTTACAAGCTTGAAGCTGTATTTCTATGAGGTTTCAAGGCATCTGAAATTCAAAACTGCAATGTTCAGCCAAAGGGTCTACATCCCTGTGCTTGTCAGAGGCTGTTTCTGGTATGGGCACTGTGGAAGAAGTGCCCACCTTTTTATCCCTTGAAAGGCCCTCAAGGCACCAAACCATTAAGTAGCTCCTCCCACATTTTTCCCGCTCTTTTCCGAGCTTGCTTCGTGAAGATTTTGAAAGTATAGAGAGATGGTTTTCTGTAGTGCGGATAGTGCAACAATTGCTCACCTAACATAGAAGCACTTACTAACTAAAGAAAAATAGAAAGAACTCCTGTTAGGTGAACACCTGATGCTCAAATGCAATCCATCCCTAAATAGTATACCATGTACTTCCAGAGTTGTTGTTTATTTCACAGAACTTCAAACTCAAAAGGTAAGCACTTATAACCATGAAGCTGTATTTCTATGAGGTTTCAAGACATCTGAAATTCAAAACTGCAATGTTCAGCCAGTTGGCCTGCATCACTGTTGTCATCCAAGGCCGTTCCTGCTATGGGCACTGTGGAGAAGGGCCCACCTTTTTATCCCTTGAAAGGCCCTCAAGGCAACAGACCATTAAGTAGCTCCTCCCACATTTTTCCCGCTCTTTTCTGAGGTTGCTTGGTGAAGATTTTGAAAGTATAGAGAGATGGTTTTCTGTAGTGGGGATATTGCAACAATTGCTCACCTAACATGGAAGCACTTACTAACTAAAGAAAAATAGAAAGAACTCATGTTAGGTGAACACCTGATGCTCAAATGCAATCCATCCCTAAATATTATACCATGTACTTCCTGGGTTGTTGTTTATTTCACAGAACTTCAAACTCAAAAGGTAAGCACTTACAAGCTTGAAGCTGTATTTCTATGAGGTTTCAAGGCATCTGAAATTCAAAACTGCAATGTTCAGCCAAAGGGTCTGCATCCCTGTTCTTGTCAGAGGCTGTTTCTGGTATGGGCACTGTGGAATAAGTGCTCGCCTTTTTATCCCTTGAAAGGCCCTGAAGGCACCAAACCATTAAGTAGCTCCTCCCACATTTTTCCCGCTCTTTTCTGAGCTTGCTTGGTGAAGATTTTGAAAGTATAGAGGGATGGTTTTCTGCAGTGGAGATATTGCAACAATTGCTCACCTAACATGGAAGCACTTACTAACTAAAGAAAAATAGAAAGAACTCCTGTTAGGTGAGCACCTGATGCTCAAATGCAATTATTCTCTAAATATTATAACAAACACTTCCAGAGCTGTTGTTTAGTTAACAGAACTTCAACCTCAATAGGTAAGCACTTACAAGCTTGAAGCTGTATTTCTATGAGGTTTCAAGACATCTGAAATTCAAAACTGCAATGTTCAGCCAGTTGGCCTGCATCACTGTTCTCATCTGAGGCCGTTCCTGCTATGGGCACTGTGGAAGAAGTGCCCACCTTTTTATCCCTTGAAAGGCCCTCAAGGCACCAAACCATTAAGTAGCTCCTCCCACATTTTTCCCGCTCTTTTCTGAGCTTGCTTGGTGAAGATTTTGAAAGTATAGAGAGATGGTTTTCTGTAGTGGGGATATTGCAACAATTGCTCACCCAACATGGAAGCACTTAGTAACTAAAGAAAAATAGAAAGAACTCCTGTTAGGTGAGCACCTGATGTTCAAATGCAATCCATCCTAAATATTATAACATACACTTCCAAAGTTGCTGTTTAGTTCACAGAACTTCAACCTCAAAAGGTAAGCACTTATAACCATGAAGCTGTATTTCTATGAGGTTTCAAGACATCTGAAATTCAAAACTGCAATGTTCAGCCAATGGGTCTGCATCCCTGTTCTTGTCTGAGGCTGTTACTGTTATGGGCACTGTGGAAGAAGTGCTCGCCTTTTTATCCCTTGAAAGGCCCTGAAGGCACCAAACCATTAAGTAGCTCCTCCCACATTTTTCCCGCTCTTTTCTGAGCTTGCTTGGTGAAGATTTTGAAAGTATAGAGAGATGGTTTTCTGTAGTGGAGATATTGCAACAATTGCTCACCTAACATGGAAGCACTTACTAACTAAAGAAAAATAGAAAGAACTCCTGTTAGGTGAGCACCTGATGCTCAAATGCAATTATTCTCTAAATATTATAACATACATTTCCAGAGCTGTTGTTTAGTTAACAGAACTTCAACCTCAATAGGTAAGCACTTACAAGCTTGAAGCTGTATTTCTATGAGGTTTCAAGACATCTGAAATTCAAAACTGCAATGTTCAGCCAGTTGGCCTGCATCACTGTTCTCATCCGAGGCTGTTCCTGCTATGGGCACTGTGGAAGAAGTGCCCACCTTTTTATCCCTTGAAAGGCCCTGAAGGCACCAAACCATTAAGTAGCTCCTCCCACATTTTTCCCGCTCTTTTCTGAGCTTGCTTGGTGAAGATTTTGAAAGTATAGAGGGATGGTTTTCTGCAGTGGAGATATTGCAACAATTGCTCACCTAACATGGAAGCACTTACTAACTAAAGAAAAATAGAAAGAACTCCTGTTAGGTGAGCACCTGATGCTCAAATGCAATTATTCTCTAAATATTATAACAAACACTTCCAGAGCTGTTGTTTAGTTAACAGAACTTCAACCTCAATAGGTAAGCACTTACAAGCTTGAAGCTGTATTTCTATGAGGTTTCAAGACATCTGAAATTCAAAACTGCAATGTTCAGCCAGTTGGCCTGCATCACTGTTCTCATCTGAGGCCGTTCCTGCTATGGGCACTGTGGAAGAAGTGCCCACCTTTTTATCCCTTGAAAGGCCCTCAAGGCACCAAACCATTAAGTAGCTCCTCCCACATTTTTCCCGCTCTTTTCTGAGCTTGCTTGGTGAAGATTTTGAAAGTATAGAGAGATGGTTTTCTGTAGTGGGGATATTGCAACAATTGCTCACCCAACATGGAAGCACTTAGTAACTAAAGAAAAATAGAAAGAACTCCTGTTAGGTGAGCACCTGATGTTCAAATGCAATCCATCCTAAATATTATAACATACACTTCCAAAGTTGCTGTTTAGTTCACAGAACTTCAACCTCAAAAGGTAAGCACTTATAACCATGAAGCTGTATTTCTATGAGGTTTCAAGACATCTGAAATTCAAAACTGCAATGTTCAGCCAATGGGTCTGCATCCCTGTTCTTGTCTGAGGCTGTTACTGTTATGGGCACTGTGGAAGAAGTGCTCGCCTTTTTATCCCTTGAAAGGCCCTGAAGGCACCAAACCATTAAGTAGCTCCTCCCACATTTTTCCCGCTCTTTTCTGAGCTTGCTTGGTGAAGATTTTGAAAGTATAGAGAGATGGTTTTCTGTAGTGGAGATATTGCAACAATTGCTCACCTAACATGGAAGCACTTACTAACTAAAGAAAAATAGAAAGAACTCCTGTTAGGTGAGCACCTGATGCTCAAATGCAATTATTCTCTAAATATTATAACATACACTTCCAGAGCTGTTGTTTAGTTAACAGAACTTCAACCTCAATAGGTAAGCACTTACAAGCTTGAAGCTGTATTTCTATGAGGTTTCAAGACATCTGAAATTCAAAACTGCAATGTTCAGCCAGTTGGCCTGCATCACTGTTCTCATCCGAGGCTGTTCCTGCTATGGGCACTGTGGAAGAAGTGCCCACCTTTTTATCCCTTGAAAGGCCCTGAAGGCACCAAACCATTAAGTAGCTCCTCCCACATTTTTCCCGCTCTTTTCTGAGCTTGCTTGGTGAAGATTTTGAAAGTATAGAGAGATGGTTTTCTGTAGTGGAGATATTGCAACAATTGCTCACCTAACATGGAAGCACTTACTAACTAAAGAAAAATAGAAAGAACTCCTGTTAGGTGAGCACATGATGCTCAAATGCAATTATTCTCTAAATATTATAACATACACTTCCAGAGCTGTTGTTTAGTTAACAGAACTTCAACCTCAATAGGTAAGCACTTACAAGCTTGAAGCTGTATTTCTATGAGGTTTCAAGACATCTGAAATTCAAAACTGCAATGTTCAGCCAGTTGGCCTGCATCACTGTTCTCATCCGAGGCCGTTCCTGCTATGGGCACTGTGGAAGAAGTGCCCACCTTTTTATCCCTTGAAAGGCCCTCAAGGCACCAAACCATTAAGTAGCTCCTCCCACATTTGTCCCGCTCTTTTCTGAGCTTGCTTGGTGAAGATTTTGAAAGTATAGAGAGATGGTTTTCTGTAGTAGAGATATTGCAACAATTGCTCACCTAACATGGAAGCACTTACTAACTAAAGAAAAATAGAAAGAACTCCTGTTAGGTGAGCACCTGATGCTCAAATGCAATTATTCTCTAAATATTATAACATACACTTCCAGAGCTGTTGTTTAGTTAACAGAACTTCAACCTCAATAGGTAAGCACTTACAAGCTTGAAGCTGTATTTCTATGAGGTTTCAAGACATCTGAAATTCAAAACTGCAATGTTCAGCCAGTTGGCCTGCATCACTGTTCTCATCCGAGGCCGTTCCTGCTATGGGCACTGTGGAAGAAGTGCCCACCTTTTTATCCCTTGAAAGGCCCTCAAGGCACCAAACCATTAAGTAGCTCCTCCCACATTTTTCCCGCTCTTTTCTGAGCTTGCTTGGTGAAGATTTTGAAAGTATGGAGAGATGGTTTTCTGTAGTGGGGATATTGCAACAATTGCTCACCTAACATGGAAGCACTTACTAACTAAAGAAAAATAGAAAGAACTCCTGTTAGGTGAGCACCTGATGTTCAAATGCAATCCATCCTAAATATTATAACATACACTTCCAAAGTTGCTGTTTAGTTCACAGAACTTCAACCTCAAAAGGTAAGCACTTATAACCATGAAGCTGTATTTCTATGAGGTTTCAAGACATCTGAAATTCAAAACTGCAATGTTCAGCCAATGGGTCTGCATCCCTGTTCTTGTCTGAGGCTGTTACTGTTATGGGCACTGTGGAAGAAGTGCTCGCCTTTTTATCCCTTGAAAGGCCCTGAAGGCACCAAACCATTAAGTAGCTCCTCCCACATTTTTCCCGCTCTTTTCTGAGCTTGCTTGGTGAAGATTTTGAAAGTATAGAGAGATGGTTTTCTGTAGTGGAGATATTGCAACAATTGCTCACCTAACATGGAAGCACTTACTAACTAAAGAAAAATAGAAAGAACTCCTGTTAGGTGAGCACCTGATGCTCAAATGCAATTATTCTCTAAATATTATAACATACACTTCCAGAGCTGTTGTTTAGTTAACAGAACTTCAACCTCAATAGGTAAGCACTTACAAGCTTGAAGCTGTATTTCTATGAGGTTTCAAGACATCTGAAATTCAAAACTGCAATGTTCAGCCAGTTGGCCTGCATCACTGTTCTCATCCGAGGCCGTTCCTGCTATGGGCACTGTGGAAGAAGTGCCCACCTTTTTATCCCTTGAAAGGCCCTCAAGGCAACAGACCATTAAGTAGCTCCTCCCACATTTTTCCCGCTCTTTTCTGAGGTTGCTTGGTGAAGATTTTGAAAGTATAGAGAGATGGTTTTCTGTAGTGGGGATATTGCAACAATTGCTCACCTAACATGGAAGCACTTACTAACTAAAGAAAAATAGAAAGAACTCATGTTAGGTGAACACCTGATGCTCAAATGCAATCCATCCCTAAATATTATACCATGTACTTCCTGGGTTGTTGTTTATTTCACAGAACTTCAAACTCAAAAGGTAAGCACTTACAAGCTTGAAGCTGTATTTCTATGAGGTTTCAAGGCATCTGAAATTCAAAACTGCAATGTTCAGCCAAAGGGTCTGCATCCCTGTTCTTGTCAGAGGCTGTTTCTGGTATGGGCACTGTGGAATAAGTGCTCGCCTTTTTATCCCTTGAAAGGCCCTGAAGGCACCAAACCATTAAGTAGCTCCTCCCACATTTTTCCCGCTCTTTTCTGAGCTTGCTTGGTGAAGATTTTGAAAGTATAGAGGGATGGTTTTCTGCAGTGGAGATATTGCAACAATTGCTCACCTAACATGGAAGCACTTACTAACTAAAGAAAAATAGAAAGAACTCCTGTTAGGTGAGCACCTGATGCTCAAATGCAATTATTCTCTAAATATTATAACAAACACTTCCAGAGCTGTTGTTTAGTTAACAGAACTTCAACCTCAATAGGTAAGCACTTACAAGCTTGAAGCTGTATTTCTATGAGGTTTCAAGACATCTGAAATTCAAAACTGCAATGTTCAGCCAGTTGGCCTGCATCACTGTTCTCATCTGAGGCCGTTCCTGCTATGGGCACTGTGGAAGAAGTGCCCACCTTTTTATCCCTTGAAAGGCCCTCAAGGCACCAAACCATTAAGTAGCTCCTCCCACATTTTTCCCGCTCTTTTCTGAGCTTGCTTGGTGAAGATTTTGAAAGTATAGAGAGATGGTTTTCTGTAGTGGGGATATTGCAACAATTGCTCACCCAACATGGAAGCACTTAGTAACTAAAGAAAAATAGAAAGAACTCCTGTTAGGTGAGCACCTGATGTTCAAATGCAATCCATCCTAAATATTATAACATACACTTCCAAAGTTGCTGTTTAGTTCACAGAACTTCAACCTCAAAAGGTAAGCACTTATAACCATGAAGCTGTATTTCTATGAGGTTTCAAGACATCTGAAATTCAAAACTGCAATGTTCAGCCAATGGGTCTGCATCCCTGTTCTTGTCTGAGGCTGTTACTGTTATGGGCACTGTGGAAGAAGTGCTCGCCTTTTTATCCCTTGAAAGGCCCTGAAGGCACCAAACCATTAAGTAGCTCCTCCCACATTTTTCCCGCTCTTTTCTGAGCTTGCTTGGTGAAGATTTTGAAAGTATAGAGAGATGGTTTTCTGTAGTGGAGATATTGCAACAATTGCTCACCTAACATGGAAGCACTTACTAACTAAAGAAAAATAGAAAGAACTCCTGTTAGGTGAGCACCTGATGCTCAAATGCAATTATTCTCTAAATATTATAACATACATTTCCAGAGCTGTTGTTTAGTTAACAGAACTTCAACCTCAATAGGTAAGCACTTACAAGCTTGAAGCTGTATTTCTATGAGGTTTCAAGACATCTGAAATTCAAAACTGCAATGTTCAGCCAGTTGGCCTGCATCACTGTTCTCATCCGAGGCTGTTCCTGCTATGGGCACTGTGGAAGAAGTGCCCACCTTTTTATCCCTTGAAAGGCCCTGAAGGCACCAAACCATTAAGTAGCTCCTCCCACATTTTTCCCGCTCTTTTCTGAGCTTGCTTGGTGAAGATTTTGAAAGTATAGAGGGATGGTTTTCTGCAGTGGAGATATTGCAACAATTGCTCACCTAACATGGAAGCACTTACTAACTAAAGAAAAATAGAAAGAACTCCTGTTAGGTGAGCACCTGATGCTCAAATGCAATTATTCTCTAAATATTATAACAAACACTTCCAGAGCTGTTGTTTAGTTAACAGAACTTCAACCTCAATAGGTAAGCACTTACAAGCTTGAAGCTGTATTTCTATGAGGTTTCAAGACATCTGAAATTCAAAACTGCAATGTTCAGCCAGTTGGCCTGCATCACTGTTCTCATCTGAGGCCGTTCCTGCTATGGGCACTGTGGAAGAAGTGCCCACCTTTTTATCCCTTGAAAGGCCCTCAAGGCACCAAACCATTAAGTAGCTCCTCCCACATTTTTCCCGCTCTTTTCTGAGCTTGCTTGGTGAAGATTTTGAAAGTATAGAGAGATGGTTTTCTGTAGTGGGGATATTGCAACAATTGCTCACCCAACATGGAAGCACTTAGTAACTAAAGAAAAATAGAAAGAACTCCTGTTAGGTGAGCACCTGATGTTCAAATGCAATCCATCCTAAATATTATAACATACACTTCCAAAGTTGCTGTTTAGTTCACAGAACTTCAACCTCAAAAGGTAAGCACTTATAACCATGAAGCTGTA
Source organism: Ambystoma mexicanum (assembly GCF_040938575.1). Classification (NCBI taxonomy): domain Eukaryota; kingdom Metazoa; phylum Chordata; class Amphibia; order Caudata; family Ambystomatidae; genus Ambystoma; species Ambystoma mexicanum. Next base: position 1,139,896,949 of record NC_090941.1, on the reverse strand, counting down.
TTTCTATGAGGTTTCAAGACATCTGAAATTCAAAACTGCAATGTTCAGCCAATGGGTCTGCATCCCTGTTCTTGTCTGAGGCTGTTACTGTTATGGGCACTGTGGAAGAAGTGCTCGCCTTTTTATCCCTTGAAAGGCCCTGAAGGCACCAAACCATTAAGTAGCTCCTCCCACATTTTTCCCGCTCTTTTCTGAGCTTGCTTGGTGAAGATTTTGAAAGTATAGAGAGATGGTTTTCTGTAGTGGAGATATTGCAACAATTGCTCACCTAACATGGAAGCACTTACTAACTAAAGAAAAATAGAAAGAACTCCTGTTAGGTGAGCACCTGATGCTCAAATGCAATTATTCTCTAAATATTATAACATACACTTCCAGAGCTGTTGTTTAGTTAACAGAACTTCAACCTCAATAGGTAAGCACTTACAAGCTTGAAGCTGTATTTCTATGAGGTTTCAAGACATCTGAAATTCAAAACTGCAATGTTCAGCCAGTTGGCCTGCATCACTGTTCTCATCCGAGGCTGTTCCTGCTATGGGCACTGTGGAAGAAGTGCCCACCTTTTTATCCCTTGAAAGGCCCTGAAGGCACCAAACCATTAAGTAGCTCCTCCCACATTTTTCCCGCTCTTTTCTGAGCTTGCTTGGTGAAGATTTTGAAAGTATAGAGAGATGGTTTTCTGTAGTGGAGATATTGCAACAATTGCTCACCTAACATGGAAGCACTTACTAACTAAAGAAAAATAGAAAGAACTCCTGTTAGGTGAGCACATGATGCTCAAATGCAATTATTCTCTAAATATTATAACATACACTTCCAGAGCTGTTGTTTAGTTAACAGAACTTCAACCTCAATAGGTAAGCACTTACAAGCTTGAAGCTGTATTTCTATGAGGTTTCAAGACATCTGAAATTCAAAACTGCAATGTTCAGCCAGTTGGCCTGCATCACTGTTCTCATCCGAGGCCGTTCCTGCTATGGGCACTGTGGAAGAAGTGCCCACCTTTTTATCCCTTGAAAGGCCCTCAAGGCACCAAACCATTAAGTAGCTCCTCCCACATTTGTCCCGCTCTTTTCTGAGCTTGCTTGGTGAAGATTTTGAAAGTATAGAGAGATGGTTTTCTGTAGTAGAGATATTGCAACAATTGCTCACCTAACATGGAAGCACTTACTAACTAAAGAAAAATAGAAAGAACTCCTGTTAGGTGAGCACCTGATGCTCAAATGCAATTATTCTCTAAATATTATAACATACACTTCCAGAGCTGTTGTTTAGTTAACAGAACTTCAACCTCAATAGGTAAGCACTTACAAGCTTGAAGCTGTATTTCTATGAGGTTTCAAGACATCTGAAATTCAAAACTGCAATGTTCAGCCAGTTGGCCTGCATCACTGTTCTCATCCGAGGCCGTTCCTGCTATGGGCACTGTGGAAGAAGTGCCCACCTTTTTATCCCTTGAAAGGCCCTCAAGGCACCAAACCATTAAGTAGCTCCTCCCACATTTTTCCCGCTCTTTTCTGAGCTTGCTTGGTGAAGATTTTGAAAGTATGGAGAGATGGTTTTCTGTAGTGGGGATATTGCAACAATTGCTCACCTAACATGGAAGCACTTACTAACTAAAGAAAAATAGAAAGAACTCCTGTTAGGTGAGCACCTGATGTTCAAATGCAATCCATCCTAAATATTATAACATACACTTCCAAAGTTGCTGTTTAGTTCACAGAACTTCAACCTCAAAAGGTAAGCACTTATAACCATGAAGCTGTATTTCTATGAGGTTTCAAGACATCTGAAATTCAAAACTGCAATGTTCAGCCAATGGGTCTGCATCCCTGTTCTTGTCTGAGGCTGTTACTGTTATGGGCACTGTGGAAGAAGTGCTCGCCTTTTTATCCCTTGAAAGGCCCTGAAGGCACCAAACCATTAAGTAGCTCCTCCCACATTTTTCCCGCTCTTTTCTGAGCTTGCTTGGTGAAGATTTTGAAAGTATAGAGAGATGGTTTTCTGTAGTGGAGATATTGCAACAATTGCTCACCTAACATGGAAGCACTTACTAACTAAAGAAAAATAGAAAGAACTCCTGTTAGGTGAGCACCTGATGCTCAAATGCAATTATTCTCTAAATATTATAACATACACTTCCAGAGCTGTTGTTTAGTTAACAGAACTTCAACCTCAATAGGTAAGCACTTACAAGCTTGAAGCTGTATTTCTATGAGGTTTCAAGACATCTGAAATTCAAAACTGCAATGTTCAGCCAGTTGGCCTGCATCACTGTTCTCATCCGAGGCCGTTCCTGCTATGGGCACTGTGGAAGAAGTGCCCACCTTTTTATCCCTTGAAAGGCCCTCAAGGCAACAGACCATTAAGTAGCTCCTCCCACATTTTTCCCGCTCTTTTCTGAGGTTGCTTGGTGAAGATTTTGAAAGTATAGAGAGATGGTTTTCTGTAGTGGGGATATTGCAACAATTGCTCACCTAACATGGAAGCACTTACTAACTAAAGAAAAATAGAAAGAACTCATGTTAGGTGAACACCTGATGCTCAAATGCAATCCATCCCTAAATATTATACCATGTACTTCCTGGGTTGTTGTTTATTTCACAGAACTTCAAACTCAAAAGGTAAGCACTTACAAGCTTGAAGCTGTATTTCTATGAGGTTTCAAGGCATCTGAAATTCAAAACTGCAATGTTCAGCCAAAGGGTCTGCATCCCTGTTCTTGTCAGAGGCTGTTTCTGGTATGGGCACTGTGGAATAAGTGCTCGCCTTTTTATCCCTTGAAAGGCCCTGAAGGCACCAAACCATTAAGTAGCTCCTCCCACATTTTTCCCGCTCTTTTCTGAGCTTGCTTGGTGAAGATTTTGAAAGTATAGAGGGATGGTTTTCTGCAGTGGAGATATTGCAACAATTGCTCACCTAACATGGAAGCACTTACTAACTAAAGAAAAATAGAAAGAACTCCTGTTAGGTGAGCACCTGATGCTCAAATGCAATTATTCTCTAAATATTATAACAAACACTTCCAGAGCTGTTGTTTAGTTAACAGAACTTCAACCTCAATAGGTAAGCACTTACAAGCTTGAAGCTGTATTTCTATGAGGTTTCAAGACATCTGAAATTCAAAACTGCAATGTTCAGCCAGTTGGCCTGCATCACTGTTCTCATCTGAGGCCGTTCCTGCTATGGGCACTGTGGAAGAAGTGCCCACCTTTTTATCCCTTGAAAGGCCCTCAAGGCACCAAACCATTAAGTAGCTCCTCCCACATTTTTCCCGCTCTTTTCTGAGCTTGCTTGGTGAAGATTTTGAAAGTATAGAGAGATGGTTTTCTGTAGTGGGGATATTGCAACAATTGCTCACCCAACATGGAAGCACTTAGTAACTAAAGAAAAATAGAAAGAACTCCTGTTAGGTGAGCACCTGATGTTCAAATGCAATCCATCCTAAATATTATAACATACACTTCCAAAGTTGCTGTTTAGTTCACAGAACTTCAACCTCAAAAGGTAAGCACTTATAACCATGAAGCTGTATTTCTATGAGGTTTCAAGACATCTGAAATTCAAAACTGCAATGTTCAGCCAATGGGTCTGCATCCCTGTTCTTGTCTGAGGCTGTTACTGTTATGGGCACTGTGGAAGAAGTGCTCGCCTTTTTATCCCTTGAAAGGCCCTGAAGGCACCAAACCATTAAGTAGCTCCTCCCACATTTTTCCCGCTCTTTTCTGAGCTTGCTTGGTGAAGATTTTGAAAGTATAGAGAGATGGTTTTCTGTAGTGGAGATATTGCAACAATTGCTCACCTAACATGGAAGCACTTACTAACTAAAGAAAAATAGAAAGAACTCCTGTTAGGTGAGCACCTGATGCTCAAATGCAATTATTCTCTAAATATTATAACATACACTTCCAGAGCTGTTGTTTAGTTAACAGAACTTCAACCTCAATAGGTAAGCACTTACAAGCTTGAAGCTGTATTTCTATGAGGTTTCAAGACATCTGAAATTCAAAACTGCAATGTTCAGCCAGTTGGCCTGCATCACTGTTCTCATCCGAGGCTGTTCCTGCTATGGGCACTGTGGAAGAAGTGCCCACCTTTTTATCCCTTGAAAGGCCCTGAAGGCACCAAACCATTAAGTAGCTCCTCCCACATTTTTCCCGCTCTTTTCTGAGCTTGCTTGGTGAAGATTTTGAAAGTATAGAGGGATGGTTTTCTGCAGTGGAGATATTGCAACAATTGCTCACCTAACATGGAAGCACTTACTAACTAAAGAAAAATAGAAAGAACTCCTGTTAGGTGAGCACCTGATGCTCAAATGCAATTATTCTCTAAATATTATAACAAACACTTCCAGAGTTGTTGTTTAGTTAACAGAACTTCAACCTCAATAGGTAAGCACTTACAAGCTTGAAGCTGTATTTCTATGAGGTTTCAAGACATCTGAAATTCAAAACTGCAATGTTCAGCCAGTTGGCCTGCATCACTGTTCTCATCTGAGGCCGTTCCTGCTATGGGCACTGTGGAAGAAGTGCCCACCTTTTTATCCCTTGAAAGGCCCTCAAGGCACCAAACCATTAAGTAGCTCCTCCCACATTTTTCCCGCTCTTTTCTGAGCTTGCTTGGTGAAGATTTTGAAAGTATAGAGAGATGGTTTTCTGTAGTGGGGATATTGCAACAATTGCTCACCCAACATGGAAGCACTTAGTAACTAAAGAAAAATAGAAAGAACTCCTGTTAGGTGAGCACCTGATGTTCAAATGCAATCCATCCTAAATATTATAACATACACTTCCAAAGTTGCTGTTTAGTTCACAGAACTTCAACCTCAAAAGGTAAGCACTTATAACCATGAAGCTGTATTTCTATGAGGTTTCAAGACATCTGAAATTCAAAACTGCAATGTTCAGCCAATGGGTCTGCATCCCTGTTCTTGTCTGAGGCTGTTACTGTTATGGGCACTGTGGAAGAAGTGCTCGCCTTTTTATCCCTTGAAAGGCCCTGAAGGCACCAAACCATTAAGTAGCTCCTCCCACATTTTTCCCGCTCTTTTCTGAGCTTGCTTGGTGAAGATTTTGAAAGTATAGAGAGATGGTTTTCTGTAGTGGAGATATTGCAACAATTGCTCACCTAACATGGAAGCACTTACTAACTAAAGAAAAATAGAAAGAACTCCTGTTAGGTGAGCACCTGATGCTCAAATGCAATTATTCTCTAAATATTATAACATACACTTCCAGAGCTGTTGTTTAGTTAACAGAACTTCAACCTCAATAGGTAAGCACTTACAAGCTTGAAGCTGTATTTCTATGAGGTTTCAAGACATCTGAAATTCAAAACTGCAATGTTCAGCCAGTTGGCCTGCATCACTGTTCTCATCCGAGGCTGTTCCTGCTATGGGCACTGTGGAAGAAGTGCCCACCTTTTTATCCCTTGAAAGGCCCTGAAGGCACCAAACCATTAAGTAGCTCCTCCCACATTTTTCCCGCTCTTTTCTGAGCTTGCTTGGTGAAGATTTTGAAAGTATAGAGGGATGGTTTTCTGCAGTGGAGATATTGCAACAATTGCTCACCTAACATGGAAGCACTTACTAACTAAAGAAAAATAGAAAGAACTCCTGTTAGGTGAGCACCTGATGCTCAAATGCAATTATTCTCTAAATATTATAACAAACACTTCCAGAGTTGTTGTTTAGTTAACAGAACTTCAACCTCAATAGGTAAGCACTTACAAGCTTGAAGCTGTATTTCTATGAGCTTTCAAGACATCTGAAATTCAAAACTGCAATGTTCAGCCAGTTGGCCTGCATCACTGTTCTCATCTGAGGCCGTTCCTGCTATGGGCACTGTGGAAGAAGTGCCCACCTTTTTATCCCTTGAAAGGCCCTCAAGGCACCAAACCATTAAGTAGCTCCTCCCACATTTTTCCCGCTCTTTTCTGAGCTTGCTTGGTGAAGATTTTGAAAGTATAGAGAGATGGTTTTCTGTAGTGGGGATATTGCAACAATTGCTCACCCAACATGGAAGCACTTAGTAACTAAAGAAAAATAGAAAGAACTCCTGTTAGGTGAGCACCTGATGTTCAAATGCAATCCATCCTAAATATTATAACATACACTTCCAAAGTTGCTGTTTAGTTCACAGAACTTCAACCTCAAAAGGTAAGCACTTATAACCATGAAGCTGTATTTCTATGAGGTTTCAAGACATCTGAAATTCAAAACTGCAATGTTCAGCCAATGGGTCTGCATCCCTGTTCTTGTCTGAGGCTGTTACTGTTATGGGCACTGTGGAAGAAGTGCTCGCCTTTTTATCCCTTGAAAGGCCCTGAAGGCACCAAACCATTAAGTAGCTCCTCCCACATTTTTCCCGCTCTTTTCTGAGCTTGCTTGGTGAAGATTTTGAAAGTATAGAGAGATGGTTTTCTGTAGTGGAGATATTGCAACAATTGCTCACCTAACATGGAAGCACTTACTAACTAAAGAAAAATAGAAAGAACTCCTGTTAGGTGAGCACCTGATGCTCAAATGCAATTATTCTCTAAATATTATAACATACACTTCCAGAGCTGTTGTTTAGTTAACAGAACTTCAACCTCAATAGGTAAGCACTTACAAGCTTGAAGCTGTATTTCTATGAGGTTTCAAGACATCTGAAATTCAAAACTGCAATGTTCAGCCAGTTGGCCTGCATCACTGTTCTCATCCGAGGCCGTTCCTGCTATGGGCACTGTGGAAGAAGTGCCCACCTTTTTATCCCTTGAAAGGCCCTCAAGGCAACAGACCATTAAGTAGCTCCTCCGACATTTTTCCCGCTCTTTTCTGAGGTTGCTTGGTGAAGATTTTGAAAGTATAGAGAGATGGTTTTCTGTAGTGGGGATATTGCAACAATTGCTCACCTAACATGGAAGCACTTACTAACTAAAGAAAAATAGAAAGAACTCCTGTTAGGTGAGCACATGATGCTCAAATGCAATTATTCTCTAAATATTATAACATACACTTCCAGAGCTGTTGTTTAGTTAACAGAACTTCAACCTCAATAGGTAAGCACTTACAAGCTTGAAGCTGTATTTCTATGAGGTTTCAAGACATCTGAAATTCAAAACTGCAATGTTCAGCCAGTTGGCCTGCATCACTGTTCTCATCCGAGGCCGTTCCTGCTATGGGCACTGTGGAAGAAGTGCCCACCTTTTTATCCCTTGAAAGGCCCTCAAGGCACCAAACCATTAAGTAGCTCCTCCCACATTTGTCCCGCTCTTTTCTGAGCTTGCTTGGTGAAGATTTTGAAAGTATAGAGAGATGGTTTTCTGTAGTAGAGATATTGCAACAATTGCTCACCTAACATGGAAGCACTTACTAACTAAAGAAAAATAGAAAGAACTCCTGTTAGGTGAGCACCTGATGCTCAAATGCAATTATTCTCTAAATATTATAACATACACTTCCAGAGCTGTTGTTTAGTTAACAGAACTTCAACCTCAATAGGTAAGCACTTACAAGCTTGAAGCTGTATTTCTATGAGGTTTCAAGACATCTGAAATTCAAAACTGCAATGTTCAGCCAGTTGGCCTGCATCACTGTTCTCATCCGAGGCCGTTCCTGCTATGGGCACTGTGGAAGAAGTGCCCACCTTTTTATCCCTTGAAAGGCCCTCAAGGCACCAAACCATTAAGTAGCTCCTCCCACATTTTTCCCGCTCTTTTCTGAGCTTGCTTGGTGAAGATTTTGAAAGTATGGAGAGATGGTTTTCTGTAGTGGGGATATTGCAACAATTGCTCACCTAACATGGAAGCACTTACTAACTAAAGAACAATAGAAAGAACTCCTGTTAGGTGAGCACCTGATGTTCAAATGCAATCCATCCTAAATATTATAACATACACTTCCAAAGTTGCTGTTTAGTTCACAGAACTTCAACCTCAAAAGGTAAGCACTTATAACCATGAAGCTGTATTTCTATGAGGTTTCAAGACATCTGAAATTCAAAACTGCAATGTTCAGCCAATGGGTCTGCATCCCTGTTCTTGTCTGAGGCTGTTACTGTTATGGGCACTGTGGAAGAAGTGCTCGCCTTTTTATCCCTTGAAAGGCCCTGAAGGCACCAAACCATTAAGTAGCTCCTCCCACATTTTTCCCGCTCTTTTCTGAGCTTGCTTGGTGAAGATTTTGAAAGTATAGAGAGATGGTTTTCTGTAGTGGAGATATTGCAACAATTGCTCACCTAACATGGAAGCACTTACTAACTAAAGAAAAATAGAAAGAACTCCTGTTAGGTGAGCACCTGATGCTCAAATGCAATTATTCTCTAAATATTATAACATACACTTCCAGAGCTGTTGTTTAGTTAACAGAACTTCAACCTCAATAGGTAAGCACTTACAAGCTTGAAGCTGTATTTCTATGAGGTTTCAAGACATCTGAAATTCAAAACTGCAATGTTCAGCCAGTTGGCCTGCATCACTGTTCTCATCCGAGGCCGTTCCTGCTATGGGCACTGTGGAAGAAGTGCCCACCTTTTTATCCCTTGAAAGGCCCTCAAGGCACCAAACCATTAAGTAGCTCCTCCCACATTTTTCCCGCTCTTTTCTGAGCTTGCTTGGTGAAGATTTTGAAAGTATAGAGAGATGGTTTTCTGTAGTAGAGATATTGCAACAATTGCTCACCTAACATGGAAGCACTTACTAACTAAAGAAAAATAGAAAGAACTCCTGTTAGATGAGCACCTGATGCTCAAATGCAATTATTCTCTAAATATTATAACATACACTTCCAGAGCTGTTGTTTAGTTAACAGAACTTCAACCTCAATAGGTAAGCACTTACAAGCTTGAAGCTGTATTTCTATGAGGTTTCAAGACATCTGAAATTCAAAACTGCAATGTTCAGCCAATGGGTCTGCATCCCTGTTCTTGTCTGAGGCTGTTCCTGTTATGGGCACTGTGGAAGAAGTGCTCGCCTTTTTATCCCTTGAAAGGCCCTGAAGGCGCCAAACCATTAAGTAGCTCCTCTCACATTTTTCCCGCTCTTTCTGAGCTTGCCTGGTGAAGATTTTGAAAGTATAGAGAGATGGTTTTCTGTAGTAGGGATATTGCAACAATTGCTCACCTAACATGGAAGCACTTACTAACTAAAGAAAAATAGAAAGAACTCCTGTTAGGTGAAAACCTGATGCTCAAATGTAATCCATCCCTAAATATTATACCATGTACTTCCAGAGTTGTTGTTTATTTCACAGAACTTCAAACTCAAAAGGTAAGCACTTACAAGCTTGAAGCTGTATTTCTATGAGGTTTCAAGACATCTGAAATTCAAAACTGCAATGTTCAGCCAAAGGGTCTGCATCCCTGTTCTTGTCTGAGGCTGTTCCTGTTATGGGCACTGTGGAAGAAGTGCTCGCCTTTTTATCCCTTGAAAGGCCCTGAAGGCACCAAAACATTAAGTAGCTCCTCCCACATTTTTCCCGCTCTTTTCTGAGCTTGATTGGTGAAGATTTTGAAAGTATAGAGAGATGGTTTTCTGTAGTGGGGATATTGCAACAATTGCTCACCTAACATGGAGTTCCACAGTTGTTGTTTATTTCACAGAACTTCAAACTCAAAAGGTAAGCACTTACAAGCTTGAAGCTGTATTTCTATGAGGTTTCAAGGCATCTGAAATTCAAAACTGCAATGTTCAGCCAAAGGGTCTACATCCCTGTTCTTGTCAGAGGCTGTTTCTGGTATGGGCACTGTGGAAGAAGTGCCCACCTTTTTATCCCTTGAAAGGCCCTCAAGGCACCAAACCATTAAGTAGCTCCTCCCACATTTTTCCCGCTCTTTTCCGAGCTTGCTTGGTGAAGATTTTGAAAGTATAGAGAGATGGTTTTCTGTAGTGCGGATAGTGCAACAATTGCTCACCTAACATAGAAGCACTTACTAACTAAAGAAAAATAGAAAGAACTCCTGTTAGGTGAACACCTGATGCTCAAATGCAATCCATCCCTAAATAGTATACCATGTACTTCCAGAGTTGTTGTTTATTTCACAGAACTTCAAACTCAAAAGGTAAGCACTTATAACCATGAAGCTGTATTTCTATGAGGTTTCAAGACATCTGAAATTCAAAACTGCAATGTTCAGCCAGTTGGCCTGCATCACTGTTGTCATCCAAGGCCGTTCCTGCTATGGGCACTGTGGAGAAGGGCCCACCTTTTTATCCCTTGAAAGGCCCTCAAGGCAACAGACCATTAAGTAGCTCCTCCCACATTTTTCCCGCTCTTTTCTGAGGTTGCTTGGTGAAGATTTTGAAAGTATAGAGAGATGGTTTTCTGTAGTGGGGATATTGCAACAATTGCTCACCTAACATGGAAGCACTTACTAACTAAAGAAAAATAGAAAGAACTCATGTTAGGTGAACACCTGATGCTCAAATGCAATCCATCCCTAAATATTATACCATGTACTTCCTGGGTTGTTGTTTATTTCACAGAACTTCAAACTCAAAAGGTAAGCACTTACAAGCTTGAAGCTGTATTTCTATGAGGTTTCAAGGCATCTGAAATTCAAAACTGCAATGTTCAGCCAAAGGGTCTGCATCCCTGTTCTTGTCAGAGGCTGTTTCTGGTATGGGCACTGTGGAATAAGTGCTCGCCTTTTTATCCCTTGAAAGGCCCTGAAGGCACCAAACCATTAAGTAGCTCCTCCCACATTTTTCCCGCTCTTTTCTGAGCTTGCTTGGTGAAGATTTTGAAAGTATAGAGGGATGGTTTTCTGCAGTGGAGATATTGCAACAATTGCTCACCTAACATGGAAGCACTTACTAACTAAAGAAAAATAGAAAGAACTCCTGTTAGGTGAGCACCTGATGCTCAAATGCAATTATTCTCTAAATATTATAACATACACTTCCAGAGCTGTTGTTTAGTTAACAGAACTTCAACCTCAATAGGTAAGCACTTACAAGCTTGAAGCTGTATTTCTATGAGGTTTCAAGACATCTGAAATTCAAAACTGCAATGTTCAGCCAGTTGGCCTGCATCACTGTTCTCATCCGAGGCTGTTCCTGCTATGGGCACTGTGGAAGAAGTGCCCACCTTTTTATCCCTTGAAAGGCCCTGAAGGCACCAAACCATTAAGTAGCTCCTCCCACATTTTTCCCGCTCTTTTCTGAGCTTGCTTGGTGAAGATTTTGAAAGTATAGAGGGATGGTTTTCTGCAGTGGAGATATTGCAACAATTGCTCACCTAACATGGAAGCACTTACTAACTAAAGAAAAATAGAAAGAACTCCTGTTAGGTGAGCACCTGATGCTCAAATGCAATTATTCTCTAAATATTATAACATACACTTCCAGAGCTGTTGTTTGGTTAACAGAACTTCAACCTCAATAGGTAAGCACTTACAAGCTTGAAGCTGTATTTCTATGAGGTTTCAAGACATCTGAAATTCAAAACTGCAATGTTCAGCCAGTTGGCCTGCATCACTGTTCTCATCTGAGGCCGTTCCTGCTATGGGCACTGTGGAAGAAGTGCCCACCTTTTTATCCCTTGAAAGGCCCTCAAGGCACCAAACCATTAAGTAGCTCCTCCCACATTTTCCCGCTCTTTTCTGAGCTTGCTTGGTGAAGATTTTGAAAGTATAGAGAGATGGTTTTCTGTAGTGGGGATATTGCAACAATTGCTCACCCAACATGGAAGCACTTAGTAACTAAAGAAAAATAGAAAGAACTCCTGTTAGGTGAGCACCTGATGTTCAAATGCAATCCATCCTAAATATTATAACATACACTTCCAAAGTTGCTGTTTAGTTCACAGAACTTCAACCTCAAAAGGTAAGCACTTATAACCATGAAGCTGTATTTCTATGAGGTTTCAAGACATCTGAAATTCAAAACTGCAATGTTCAGCCAATGGGTCTGCATCCCTGTTCTTGTCTGAGGCTGTTACTGTTATGGGCACTGTGGAAGAAGTGCTCGCCTTTTTATCCCTTGAAAGGCCCTGAAGGCACCAAACCATTAAGTAGCTCCTCCCACATTTTTCCCGCTCTTTTCTGAGCTTGCTTGGTGAAGATTTTGAAAGTATAGAGAGATGGTTTTCTGTAGTGGAGATATTGCAACAATTGCTCACCTAACATGGAAGCACTTACTAACTAAAGAAAAATAGAAAGAACTCCTGTTAGGTGAGCACCTGATGCTCAAATGCAATTATTCTCTAAATATTATAACATACACTTCCAGAGCTGTTGTTTAGTTAACAGAACTTCAACCTCAATAGGTAAGCACTTACAAGCTTGAAGCTGTATTTCTATGAGGTTTCAAGACATCTGAAATTCAAAACTGCAATGTTCAGCCAGTTGGCCTGCATCACTGTTCTCATCCGAGGCCGTTCCTGCTATGGGCACTGTGGAAGAAGTGCCCACCTTTTTATCCCTTGAAAGGCCCTCAAGGCACCAAACCATTAAGTAGCTCCTCCCACATTTGTCCCGCTCTTTTCTGAGCTTGCTTGGTGAAGATTTTGAAAGTATAGAGAGATGGTTTTCTGTAGTAGAGATATTGCAACAATTGCTCACCTAACATGGAAGCACTTACTAACTAAAGAAAAATAGAAAGAACTCCTGTTAGGTGAGCACCTGATGCTCAAATGCAATTATTCTCTAAATATTATAACATACACTTCCAGAGCTGTTGTTTAGTTAACAGAACTTCAACCTCAATAGGTAAGCACTTACAAGCTTGAAGCTGTATTTCTATGAGGTTTCAAGACATCTGAAATTCAAAACTGCAATGTTCAGCCAGTTGGCCTGCATCACTGTTCTCATCCGAGGCCGTTCCTGCTATGGGCACTGTGGAAGAAGTGCCCACCTTTTTATCCCTTGAAAGGCCCTCAAGGCACCAAACCATTAAGTAGCTCCTCCCACATTTTTCCCGCTCTTTTCTGAGCTTGCTTGGTGAAGATTTTGAAAGTATGGAGAGATGGTTTTCTGTAGTGGGGATATTGCAACAATTGCTCACCTAACATGGAAGCACTTACTAACTAAAGAAAAATAGAAAGAACTCCTGTTAGGTGAGCACCTGATGTTCAAATGCAATCCATCCTAAATATTATAACATACACTTCCAAAGTTGCTGTTTAGTTCACAGAACTTCAACCTCAAAAGGTAAGCACTTATAACCATGAAGCTGTATTTCTATGAGGTTTCAAGACATCTGAAATTCAAAACTGCAATGTTCAGCCAATGGGTCTGCATCCCTGTTCTTGTCTGAGGCTGTTACTGTTATGGGCACTGTGGAAGAAGTGCTCGCCTTTTTATCCCTTGAAAGGCCCTGAAGGCACCAAACCATTAAGTAGCTCCTCCCACATTTTTCCCGCTCTTTTCTGAGCTTGCTTGGTGAAGATTTTGAAAGTATAGAGAGATGGTTTTCTGTAGTGGAGATATTGCAACAATTGCTCACCTAACATGGAAGCACTTACTAACTAAAGAAAAATAGAAAGAACTCCTGTTAGGTGAGCACCTGATGCTCAAATGCAATTATTCTCTAAATATTATAACATACACTTCCAGAGCTGTTGTTTAGTTAACAGAACTTCAACCTCAATAGGTAAGCACTTACAAGCTTGAAGCTGTATTTCTATGAGGTTTCAAGACATCTGAAATTCAAAACTGCAATGTTCAGCCAGTTGGCCTGCATCACTGTTCTCATCCGAGGCTGTTCCTGCTATGGGCACTGTGGAAGAAGTGCCCACCTTTTTATCCCTTGAAAGGCCCTGAAGGCACCAAACCATTAAGTAGCTCCTCCCACATTTTTCCTGCTCTTTTCTGAGCTTGCTTGGTGAAGATTTTGAAAGTATAGAGAGATGGTTTTCTGTAGTGGAGATATTGCAACAATTGCTCACCTAACATGGAAGCACTTACTAACTAAAGAAAAATAGAAAGAACTCCTGTTAGGTGAGCACCTGATGCTCAAATGCAATTATTCTCTAAATATTATAACATACACTTCCAGAGCTGTTGTTTAGTTAACAGAACTTCAACCTCAATAGGTAAGCACTTACAAGCTTGAAGCTGTATTTCTATGAGGTTTCAAGACATCTGAAATTCAAAACTGCAATGTTCAGCCAGTTGGCCTGAATCACTGTTCTCATCCGAGGCCGTTCCTGCTATGGGCACTGTGGAAGAAGTGCCCACCTTTTTATCCCTTGAAAGGCCCTCAAGGCACCAAACCATTAAGTAGCTCCTCCCACATTTGTCCCGCTCTTTTCTGAGCTTGCTTGGTGAAGATTTTGAAAGTATAGAGAGATGGTTTTCTGTAGTAGAGATATTGCAACAATTGCTCACCTAACATGGAAGCACTTACTAACTAAAGAAAAATAGAAAGAACTCCTGTTAGGTGAGCACCTGATGCTCAAATGCAATTATTCTCTAAATATTATAACATACACTTCCAGAGCTGTTGTTTAGTTAACAGAACTTCAACCTCAATAGGTAAGCACTTACAAGCTTGAAGCTGTATTTCTATGAGGTTTCAAGACATCTGAAATTCAAAACTGCAATGTTCAGCCAGTTGGCCTGCATCACTGTTCTCATCCGAGGCCGTTCCTGCTATGGGCACTGTGGAAGAAGTGCCCACCTTTTTATCCCTTGAAAGGCCCTGAAGGCACCAAACCATTAAGTAGCTCCTCCCACATTTTTCCCGCTCTTTTCTGAGCTTGCTTGGTGAAGATTTTGAAAGTATAGAGAGATGGTTTTCTGTAGTGGAGATATTGCAACAATTGCTCACCTAACATGGAAGCACTTACTAACTAAAGAAAAATAGAAAGAACTCCTGTTAGGTGAGCACCTGATGCTCAAATGCAATTATTCTCTAAATATTATAACATACACTTCCAGAGCTGTTGTTTAGTTAACAGAACTTCAACCTCAATAGGTAAGCACTTACAAGCTTGAAGCTGTATTTCTATGAGGTTTCAAGACATCTGAAATTCAAAACTGCAATGTTCAGCCAGTTGGCCTGCATCACTGTTCTCATCCGAGGCTGTTCCTGCTATGGGCACTGTGGAAGAAGTGCCCACCTTTTTATCCCTTGAAAGGCCCTGAAGGCACCAAACCATTAAGTAGCTCCTCCCACATTTTTCCCGCTCTTTTCTGAGCTTGCTTGGTGAAGATTTTGAAAGTATAGAGAGATGGTTTTCTGTAGTGGAGATATTGCAACAATTGCTCACCTAACATGGAAGCACTTACTAACTAAAGAAAAATAGAAAGAACTCCTGTTAGGTGAGCACATGATGCTCAAATGCAATTATTCTCTAAATATTATAACATACACTTCCAGAGCTGTTGTTTAGTTAACAGAACTTCAACCTCAATAGGTAAGCACTTACAAGCTTGAAGCTGTATTTCTATGAGGTTTCAAGACATCTGAAATTCAAAACTGCAATGTTCAGCCAGTTGGCCTGCATCACTGTTCTCATCCGAGGCCGTTCCTGCTATGGGCACTGTGGAAGAAGTGCCCACCTTTTTATCCCTTGAAAGGCCCTCAAGGCACCAAACCATTAAGTAGCTCCTCCCACATTTGTCCCGCTCTTTTCTGAGCTTGCTTGGTGAAGATTTTGAAAGTATAGAGAGATGGTTTTCTGTAGTAGAGATATTGCAACAATTGCTCACCTAACATGGAAGCACTTACTAACTAAAGAAAAATAGAAAGAACTCCTGTTAGGTGAGCACCTGATGCTCAAATGCAATTATTCTCTAAATATTATAACATACACTTCCAGAGCTGTTGTTTAGTTAACAGAACTTCAACCTCAATAGGTAAGCACTTACAAGCTTGAAGCTGTATTTCTATGAGGTTTCAAGACATCTGAAATTCAAAACTGCAATGTTCAGCCAGTTGGCCTGCATCACTGTTCTCATCCGAGGCCGTTCCTGCTATGGGCACTGTGGAAGAAGTGCCCACCTTTTTATCCCTTGAAAGGCCCTCAAGGCACCAAACCATTAAGTAGCTCCTCCCACATTTTTCCCGCTCTTTTCTGAGCTTGCTTGGTGAAGATTTTGAAAGTATGGAGAGATGGTTTTCTGTAGTGGGGATATTGCAACAATTGCTCACCTAACATGGAAGCACTTACTAACTAAAGAAAAATAGAAAGAACTCCTGTTAGGTGAGCACCTGATGTTCAAATGCAATCCATCCTAAATATTATAACATACACTTCCAAAGTTGCTGTTTAGTTCACAGAACTTCAACCTCAAAAGGTAAGCACTTATAACCATGAAGCTGTATTTCTATGAGGTTTCAAGACATCTGAAATTCAAAACTGCAATGTTCAGCCAATGGGTCTGCATCCCTGTTCTTGTCTGAGGCTGTTACTGTTATGGGCACTGTGGAAGAAGTGCTCGCCTTTTTATCCCTTGAAAGGCCCTGAAGGCACCAAACCATTAAGTAGCTCCTCCCACATTTTTCCCGCTCTTTTCTGAGCTTGCTTGGTGAAGATTTTGAAAGTATAGAGAGATGGTTTTCTGTAGTGGAGATATTGCAACAATTGCTCACCTAACATGGAAGCACTTACTAACTAAAGAAAAATAGAAAGAACTCCTGTTAGGTGAGCACCTGATGCTCAAATGCAATTATTCTCTAAATATTATAACATACACTTCCAGAGCTGTTGTTTAGTTAACAGAACTTCAACCTCAATAGGTAAGCACTTACAAGCTTGAAGCTGTATTTCTATGAGGTTTCAAGACATCTGAAATTCAAAACTGCAATGTTCAGCCAGTTGGCCTGCATCACTGTTCTCATCCGAGGCCGTTCCTGCTATGGGCACTGTGGAAGAAGTGCCCACCTTTTTATCCCTTGAAAGGCCCTGAAGGCACCAAACCATTAAGTAGCTCCTCCCACATTTTTCCCGCTCTTTTCTGAGCTTGCTTGGTGAAGATTTTGAAAGTATAGAGAGATGGTTTTCTGTAGTGGAGATATTGCAACAATTGCTCACCTAACATGGAAGCACTTACTAACTAAAGAAAAATAGAAAGAACTCCTGTTAGGTGAGCACCTGATGCTCAAATGCAATTATTCTCTAAATATTATAACATACACTTCCAGAGCTGTTGTTTAGTTAACAGAACTTCAACCTCAATAGGTAAGCACTTACAAGCTTGAAGCTGTATTTCTATGAGGTTTCAAGACATCTGAAATTCAAAACTGCAATGTTCAGCCAGTTGGCCTGAATCACTGTTCTCATCCGAGGCCGTTCCTGCTATGGGCACTGTGGAAGAAGTGCCCACCTTTTTATCCCTTGAAAGGCCCTCAAGGCACCAAACCATTAAGTAGCTCCTCCCACATTTGTCCCGCTCTTTTCTGAGCTTGCTTGGTGAAGATTTTGAAAGTATAGAGAGATGGTTTTCTGTAGTAGAGATATTGCAACAATTGCTCACCTAACATGGAAGCACTTACTAACTAAAGAAAAATAGAAAGAACTCCTGTTAGGTGAGCACCTGATGCTCAAATGCAATTATTCTCTAAATATTATAACATACACTTCCAGAGCTGTTGTTTAGTTAACAGAACTTCAACCTCAATAGGTAAGCACTTACAAGCTTGAAGCTGTATTTCTATGAGGTTTCAAGACATCTGAAATTCAAAACTGCAATGTTCAGCCAGTTGGCCTGCATCACTGTTCTCATCCGAGGCCGTTCCTGCTATGGGCACTGTGGAAGAAGTGCCCACCTTTTTATCCCTTGAAAGGCCCTCAAGGCACCAAACCATTAAGTAGCTCCTCCCACATTTTTCCCGCTCTTTTCTGAGCTTGCTTGGTGAAGATTTTGAAAGTATAGAGAGATGGTTTTCTGTAGTAGAGATATTGCAACAATTGCTCACCTAACATGGAAGCACTTACTAACTAAAGAAAAATAGAAAGAACTCCTGTTAGGTGAGCACCTGATGCTCAAATGCAATTATTCTCTAAATATTATAACATACACTTCCAGAGCTGTTGTTTAGTTAACAGAACTTCAACCTCAATAGGTAAGCACTTACAAGCTTGAAGCTGTATTTCTATGAGGTTTCAAGACATCTGAAATTCAAAACTGCAATGTTCAGCCAATGGGTCTGCATCCCTGTTCTTGTCTGAGGCTGTTCCTGTTATGGGCACTGTGGAAGAAGTGCTCGCCTTTTTATCCCTTGAAAGGCCCTCAAGGCACCAAACCATTAAGTAGCTCCTCCCACATTTTTCCCGCTCTTTTCTGAGCTTGCTTGGTGAAGATTTTGAAAGTATAGAGAGATGGTTTTCTGTAGTGGGGATATTGCAACAATTGCTCACCCAACATGGAAGCACTTACTAACTAAAGAAAAATAGAAAGAACTCCTGTTAGGTGAGCACCTGATGTTCAAATGCAATCCATCCTAAATATTATAACATACACTTCCAAAGTTGCTGTTTAGTTCACAGAACTTCAACCTCAAAAGGTAAGCACTTATAACCATGAAGCTGTATTTCTATGAGGTTTCAAGACATCTGAAATTCAAAACTGCAATGTTCAGCCAATGGGTCTGCATCCCTGTTCTTGTCTGAGGCTGTTACTGTTATGGGCACTGTGGAAGAAGTGCTCGCCTTTTTATCCCTTGAAAGGCCCTGAAGGCACCAAACCATTAAGTAGCTCCTCCCACATTTTTCCCGCTCTTTTCTGAGCTTGCTTGGTGAAGATTTTGAAAGTATAGAGAGATGGTTTTCTGTAGTGGAGATATTGCAACAATTGCTCACCTAACATGGAAGCACTTACTAACTAAAGAAAAATAGAAAGAACTCCTGTTAGGTTAGCACCTGATGCTCAAATGCAATTATTCTCTAAATATTATAACAAACACTTCCAGAGCTGTTGTTTAGTTAACAGAACTTCAACCTCAATAGGTAAGCACTTACAAGCTTGAAGCTGTATTTCTATGAGGTTTCAAGACATCTGAAATTCAAAACTGCAATGTTCAGCCAGTTGGCCTGCATCACTGTTCTCATCTGAGGCCGTTCCTGCTATGGGCACTGTGGAAGAAGTGCCCACCTTTTTATCCCTTGAAAGGCCCTCAAGGCACCAAACCATTAAGTAGCTCCTCCCACATTTTTCCCGCTCTTTTCTGAGCTTGCTTGGTGAAGATTTTGAAAGTATAGAGAGATGGTTTTCTGTAGTGGGGATATTGCAACAATTGCTCACCCAACATGGAAGCACTTAGTAACTAAAGAAAAATAGAAAGAACTCTTGTTAGGTGAGCACCTGATGTTCAAATGCAATCCATCCTAAATATTATAACATACACTTCCAAAGTTGCTGTTTAGTTCACAGAACTTCAACCTCAAAAGGTAAGCACTTATAACCATGAAGCTGTATTTCTATGAGGTTTCAAGACATCTGAAATTCAAAACTGCAATGTTCAGCCAATGGGTCTGCATCCCTGTTCTTGTCTGAGGCTGTTACTGTTATGGGCACTGTGGAAGAAGTGCTCGCCTTTTTATCCCTTGAAAGGCCCTGAAGGCACCAAACCATTAAGTAGCTCCTCCCACATTTTTCCCGCTCTTTTCTGAGCTTGCTTGGTGAAGATTTTGAAAGTATAGAGAGATGGTTTTCTGTAGTGGAGATATTGCAACAATTGCTCACCTAACATGGAAGCACTTACTAACTAAAGAAAAATAGAAAGAACTCCTGTTAGGTGAGCACCTGATGCTCAAATGCAATTATTCTCTAAATATTATAACATACACTTCCAGAGCTGTTGTTTAGTTAACAGAACTTCAACCTCAATAGGTAAGCACTTACAAGCTTGAAGCTGTATTTCTATGAGGTTTCAAGACATCTGAAATTCAAAACTGCAATGTTCAGCCAGTTGGCCTGCATCACTGTTCTCATCCGAGGCTGTTCCTGCTATGGGCACTGTGGAAGAAGTGCCCACCTTTTTATCCCTTGAAAGGCCCTGAAGGCACCAAACCATTAAGTAGCTCCTCCCACATTTTTCCCGCTCTTTTCTGAGCTTGCTTGGTGAAGATTTTGAAAGTATAGAGGGATGGTTTTCTGCAGTGGAGATATTGCAACAATTGCTCACCTAACATGGAAGCACTTACTAACTAAAGAAAAATAGAAAGAACTCCTGTTAGGTGAGCACCTGATGCTCAAATGCAATTATTCTCTAAATATTATAACATACACTTCCAGAGCTGTTGTTTAGTTAACAGAACTTCAACCTCAATAGGTAAGCACTTACAAGCTTGAAGCTGTATTTCTATGAGGTTTCAAGACATCTGAAATTCAAAACTGCAATGTTCAGCCAGTTGGCCTGCATCACTGTTCTCATCTGAGGCCGTTCCTGCTATGGGCACTGTGGAAGAAGTGCCCACCTTTTTATCCCTTGAAAGGCCCTCAAGGCACCAAACCATTAAGTAGCTCCTCCCACATTTTTCCCGCTCTTTTCTGAGCTTGCTTGGTGAAGATTTTGAAAGTATAGAGAGATGGTTTTCTGTAGTAGAGATATTGCAACAATTGCTCACCTAACATGGAAGCACTTACTAACTAAAGAAAAATAGAAAGAACTCCTGTTAGGTGAGCACCTGATGCTCAAATGCAATTATTCTCTAAATATTATAACATACACTTCCAGAGCTGTTGTTTAGTTAACAGAACTTCAACCTCAATAGGTAAGCACTTACAAGCTTGAAGCTGTATTTCTATGAGGTTTCAAGACATCTGAAATTCAAAACTGCAATGTTCAGCCAGTTGGCCTGCATCACTGTTCTCATCCGAGGCCGTTCCTGCTATGGGCACTGTGGAAGAAGTGCCCACCTTTTTATCCCTTGAAAGGCCCTCAAGGCACCAAACCATTAAGTAGCTCCTCCCACATTTTTCCCGCTCTTTTCTGAGCTTGCTTGGTGAAGATTTTGAAAGTATGGAGAGATGGTTTTCTGTAGTGGGGATATTGCAACAATTGCTCACCTAACATGGAAGCACTTACTAACTAAAGAAAAATAGAAAGAACTCCTGTTAGGTGAGCACCTGATGTTCAAATGCAATCCATCCTAAATATTATAACATACACTTCCAAAGTTGCTGTTTAGTTCACAGAACTTCAACCTCAAAAGGTAAGCACTTATAACCATGAAGCTGTATTTCTATGAGGTTTCAAGACATCTGAAATTCAAAACTGCAATGTTCAGCCAATGGGTCTGCATCCCTGTTCTTGTCTGAGGCTGTTACTGTTATGGGCACTGTGGAAGAAGTGCTCGCCTTTTTATCCCTTGAAAGGCCCTGAAGGCACCAAACCATTAAGTAGCTCCTCCCACATTTTTCCCGCTCTTTTCTGAGCTTGCTTGGTGAAGATTTTGAAAGTATAGAGAGATGGTTTTCTGTAGTGGAGATATTGCAACAATTGCTCACCTAACATGGAAGCACTTACTAACTAAAGAAAAATAGGAAGAACTCCTGTTAGGTGAGCACCTGATGCTCAAATGCAATTATTCTCTAAATATTATAACATACACTTCCAGAGCTGTTGTTTAGTTAACAGAACTTCAACCTCAATAGGTAAGCACTTACAAGCTTGAAGCTGTATTTCTATGAGGTTTCAAGACATCTGAAATTCAAAACTGCAATGTTCAGCCAGTTGGCCTGCATCACTGTTCTCATCCGAGGCCGTTCCTGCTATGGGCACTGTGGAAGAAGTGCCCACCTTTTTATCCCTTGAAAGGCCCTGAAGGCACCAAACCATTAAGTAGCTCCTCCCACATTTTTCCCGCTCTTTTCTGAGCTTGCTTGGTGAAGATTTTGAAAGTATAGAGAGATGGTTTTCTGTAGTGGAGATATTGCAACAATTGCTCACCTAACATGGAAGCACTTACTAACTAAAGAAAAATAGAAAGAACTCCTGTTAGGTGAGCACCTGATGCTCAAATGCAATTATTCTCTAAATATTATAACATACACTTCCAGAGCTGTTGTTTAGTTAACAGAACTTCAACCTCAATAGGTAAGCACTTACAAGCTTGAAGCTGTATTTCTATGAGGTTTCAAGACATCTGAAATTCAAAACTGCAATGTTCAGCCAGTTGGCCTGAATCACTGTTCTCATCCGAGGCCGTTCCTGCTATGGGCACTGTGGAAGAAGTGCCCACCTTTTTATCCCTTGAAAGGCCCTCAAGGCACCAAACCATTAAGTAGCTCCTCCCACATTTGTCCCGCTCTTTTCTGAGCTTGCTTGGTGAAGATTTTGAAAGTATAGAGAGATGGTTTTCTGTAGTAGAGATATTGCAACAATTGCTCACCTAACATGGAAGCACTTACTAACTAAAGAAAAATAGAAAGAACTCCTGTTAGGTGAGCACCTGATGCTCAAATGCAATTATTCTCTAAATATTATAACATACACTTCCAGAGCTGTTGTTTAGTTAACAGAACTTCAACCTCAATAGGTAAGCACTTACAAGCTTGAAGCTGTATTTCTATGAGGTTTCAAGACATCTGAAATTCAAAACTGCAATGTTCAGCCAGTTGGCCTGCATCACTGTTCTCATCCGAGGCCGTTCCTGCTATGGGCACTGTGGAAGAAGTGCCCACCTTTTTATCCCTTGAAAGGCCCTCAAGGCACCAAACCATTAAGTAGCTCCTCCCACATTTTTCCCGCTCTTTTCTGACATGCTTGGTGAAGATTTTGAAAGTATAGAGAGATGGTTTTCTGTAGTAGAGATATTGCAACAATTGCTCACCTAACATGGAAGCACTTACTAACTAAAGAAAAATAGAAAGAACTCCTGTTAGGTGAGCACCTGATGCTCAAATGCAATTATTCTCTAAATATTATAACATACACTTCCAGAGCTGTTGTTTAGTTAACAGAACTTCAACCTCAATAGGTAAGCACTTACAAGCTTGAAGCTGTATTTCTATGAGGTTTCAAGACATCTGAAATTCAAAACTGCAATGTTCAGCCAATGGGTCTGCATCCCTGTTCTTGTCTGAGGCTGTTCCTGTTATGGGCACTGTGGAAGAAGTGCTCGCCTTTTTATCCCTTGAAAGGCCCACAAGGCACCAAACCATTAAGTAGCTCCTCCCACATTTTTCCCGCTCTTTTCTGAGCTTGCTTGGTGAAGATTTTGAAAGTATAGAGAGATGGTTTTCTGTAGTGGGGATATTGCAACAATTGCTCACCCAACATGGAAGCACTTACTAACTAAAGAAAAATAGAAAGAACTCCTGTTAGGTGAGCACCTGATGTTCAAATGCAATCCATCCTAAATATTATAACATACACTTCCAAAGTTGCTGTTTAGTTCACAGAACTTCAACCTCAAAAGGTAAGCACTTATAACCATGAAGCTGTATTTCTATGAGGTTTCAAGACATCTGAAATTCAAAACTGCAATGTTCAGCCAATGGGTCTGCATCCCTGTTCTTGTCTGAGGCTGTTACTGTTATGGGCACTGTGGAAGAAGTGCTCGCCTTTTTATCCCTTGAAAGGCCCTGAAGGCACCAAACCATTAAGTAGCTCCTCCCACATTTTTCCCGCTCTTTTCTGAGCTTGCTTGGTGAAGATTTTGAAAGTATAGAGAGATGGTTTTCTGTAGTGGAGATATTGCAACAATTGCTCACCTAACATGGAAGCACTTACTAACTAAAGAAAAATAGAAAGAACTCCTGTTAGGTTAGCACCTGATGCTCAAATGCAATTATTCTCTAAATATTATAACAAACACTTCCAGAGCTGTTGTTTAGTTAACAGAACTTCAACCTCAATAGGTAAGCACTTACAAGCTTGAAGCTGTATTTCTATGAGGTTTCAAGACATCTGAAATTCAAAACTGCAATGTTCAGCCAGTTGGCCTGCATCACTGTTCTCATCTGAGGCCGTTCCTGCTATGGGCACTGTGGAAGAAGTGCCCACCTTTTTATCCCTTGAAAGGCCCTCAAGGCACCAAACCATTAAGTAGCTCCTCCCACATTTTTCCCGCTCTTTTCTGAGCTTGCTTGGTGAAGATTTTGAAAGTATAGAGAGATGGTTTTCTGTAGTGGGGATATTGCAACAATTGCTCACCCAACATGGAAGCACTTAGTAACTAAAGAAAAATAGAAAGAACTCCTGTTAGGTGAGCACCTGATGTTCAAATGCAATCCATCCTAAATATTATAACATACACTTCCAAAGTTGCTGTTTAGTTCACAGAACTTCAACCTCAAAAGGTAAGCACTTATAACCATGAAGCTGTATTTCTATGAGGTTTCAAGACATCTGAAATTCAAAACTGCAATGTTCAGCCAATGGGTCTGCATCCCTGTTCTTGTCTGAGGCTGTTACTGTTATGGGCACTGTGGAAGAAGTGCTCGCCTTTTTATCCCTTGAAAGGCCCTGAAGGCACCAAACCATTAAGTAGCTCCTCCCACATTTTTCCCGCTCTTTTCTGAGCTTGCTTGGTGAAGATTTTGAAAGTATAGAGAGATGGTTTTCTGTAGTGGAGATATTGCAACAATTGCTCACCTAACATGGAAGCACTTACTAACTAAAGAAAAATAGAAAGAACTCCTGTTAGGTGAGCACCTGATGCTCAAATGCAATTATTCTCTAAATATTATAACATACACTTCCAGAGCTGTTGTTTAGTTAACAGAACTTCAACCTCAATAGGTAAGCACTTACAAGCTTGAAGCTGTATTTCTATGAGGTTTCAAGACATCTGAAATTCAAAACTGCAATGTTCAGCCAGTTGGCCTGCATCACTGTTCTCATCCGAGGCTGTTCCTGCTATGGGCACTGTGGAAGAAGTGCCCACCTCTTTATCCCTTGAAAGGCCCTGAAGGCACCAAACCATTAAGTAGCTCCTCCCACATTTTTCCTGCTCTTTTCTGAGCTTGCTTGGTGAAGATTTTGAAAGTATAGAGGGATGGTTTTCTGCAGTGGAGATATTGCAACAATTGCTCACCTAACATGGAAGCACTTACTAACTAAAGAAAAATAGAAAGAACTCCTGTTAGGTGAGCACCTGATGCTCAAATGCAATTATTCTCTAAATATTATAACAAACACTTCCAGAGCTGTTGTTTAGTTAACAGAACTTCAACCTCAATAGGTAAGCACTTACAAGCTTGAAGCTGTATTTCTATGAGGTTTCAAGACATCTGAAATTCAAAACTGCAATGTTCAGCCAGTTGGCCTGCATCACTGTTCTCATCCGAGGCCGTTCCTGCTATGGGCACTGTGGAAGAAGTGCCCACCTTTTTATCCCTTGAAAGGCCCTGAAGGCACCAAACCATTAAGTAGCTCCTCCCACATTTTTCCCGCTCTTTTCTGAGCTTGCTTGGTGAAGATTTTGAAAGTATAGAGAGATGGTTTTCTGTAGTGGAGATATTGCAACAATTGCTCACCTAACATGGAAGCACTTACTAACTAAAGAAAAATAGAAAGAACTCCTGTTAGGTGAGCACCTGATGCTCAAATGCAATTATTCTCTAAATATTATAACATACACTTCCAGAGCTGTTGTTTAGTTAACAGAACTTCAACCTCAATAGGTAAGCACTTACAAGCTTGAAGCTGTATTTCTATGAGGTTTCAAGACATCTGAAATTCAAAACTGCAATGTTCAGCCAGTTGGCCTGCATCACTGTTCTCATCCGAGGCCGTTCCTGCTATGGGCACTGTGGAAGAAGTGCCCACCTTTTTATCCCTTGAAAGGCCCTGAAGGCACCAAACCATTAAGTAGCTCCTCCCACATTTTTCCCGCTCTTTTCTGAGCTTGCTTGGTGAAGATTTTGAAAGTATGGAGAGATGGTTTTCTGCAGTGGAGATATTGCAACAATTGCTCACCTAACATGGAAGCACTTACTAACTAAAGAAAAATAGAAAGAACTCCTGTTAGGTGAGCACCTGATGCTCAAATGCAATTATTCTCTAAATATTATAACATACACTTCCAGAGCTGTTGTTTAGTTAACAGAACTTCAACCTCAATAGGTAAGCACTTACAAGCTTGAAGCTGTATTTCTATGAGGTTTCAAGACATCTGAAATTCAAAACTGCAATGTTCAGCCAGTTGGCCTGAATCACTGTTCTCATCCGAGGCCGTTCCTGCTATGGGCACTGTGGAAGAAGTGCCCACCTTTTTATCCCTTGAAAGGCCCTCAAGGCACCAAACCATTAAGTAGCTCCTCCCACATTTGTCCCGCTCTTTTCTGAGCTTGCTTGGTGAAGATTTTGAAAGTATAGAGAGATGGTTTTCTGTAGTAGAGATATTGCAACAATTGCTCACCTAACATGGAAGCACTTACTAACTAAAGAAAAATAGAAAGAACTCCTGTTAGGTGAGCACCTGATGCTCAAATGCAATTATTCTCTAAATATTATAACATACACTTCCAGAGCTGTTGTTTAGTTAACAGAACTTCAACCTCAATAGGTAAGCACTTACAAGCTTGAAGCTGTATTTCTATGAGGTTTCAAGACATCTGAAATTCAAAACTGCAATGTTCAGCCAGTTGGCCTGCATCACTGTTCTCATCCGAGGCCGTTCCTGCTATGGGCACTGTGGAAGAAGTGCCCACCTTTTTATCCCTTGAAAGGCCCTCAAGGCACCAAACCATTAAGTAGCTCCTCCCACATTTTTCCCGCTCTTTTCTGACATGCTTGGTGAAGATTTTGAAAGTATAGAGAGATGGTTTTCTGTAGTAGAGATATTGCAACAATTGCTCACCTAACATGGAAGCACTTACTAACTAAAGAAAAATAGAAAGAACTCCTGTTAGGTGAGCACCTGATGCTCAAATGCAATTATTCTCTAAATATTATAACATACACTTCCAGAGCTGTTGTTTAGTTAACAGAACTTCAACCTCAATAGGTAAGCACTTACAAGCTTGAAGCTGTATTTCTATGAGGTTTCAAGACATCTGAAATTCAAAACTGCAATGTTCAGCCAATGGGTCTGCATCCCTGTTCTTGTCTGAGGCTGTTCCTGTTATGGGCACTGTGGAAGAAGTGCTCGCCTTTTTATCCCTTGAAAGGCCCACAAGGCACCAAACCATTAAGTAGCTCCTCCCACATTTTTCCCGCTCTTTTCTGAGCTTGCTTGGTGAAGATTTTGAAAGTATAGAGAGATGGTTTTCTGTAGTGGGGATATTGCAACAATTGCTCACCCAACATGGAAGCACTTACTAACTAAAGAAAAATAGAAAGAACTCCTGTTAGGTGAGCACCTGATGTTCAAATGCAATCCATCCTAAATATTATAACATACACTTCCAAAGTTGCTGTTTAGTTCACAGAACTTCAACCTCAAAAGGTAAGCACTTATAACCATGAAGCTGTATTTCTATGAGGTTTCAAGACATCTGAAATTCAAAACTGCAATGTTCAGCCAATGGGTCTGCATCCCTGTTCTTGTCTGAGGCTGTTACTGTTATGGGCACTGTGGAAGAAGTGCTCGCCTTTTTATCCCTTGAAAGGCCCTGAAGGCACCAAACCATTAAGTAGCTCCTCCCACATTTTTCCCGCTCTTTTCTGAGCTTGCTTGGTGAAGATTTTGAAAGTATAGAGAGATGGTTTTCTGTAGTGGAGATATTGCAACAATTGCTCACCTAACATGGAAGCACTTACTAACTAAAGAAAAATAGAAAGAACTCCTGTTAGGTTAGCACCTGATGCTCAAATGCAATTATTCTCTAAATATTATAACAAACACTTCCAGAGCTGTTGTTTAGTTAACAGAACTTCAACCTCAATAGGTAAGCACTTACAAGCTTGAAGCTGTATTTCTATGAGGTTTCAAGACATCTGAAATTCAAAACTGCAATGTTCAGCCAGTTGGCCTGCATCACTGTTCTCATCTGAGGCCGTTCCTGCTATGGGCACTGTGGAAGAAGTGCCCACCTTTTTATCCCTTGAAAGGCCCTCAAGGCACCAAACCATTAAGTAGCTCCTCCCACATTTTTCCCGCTCTTTTCTGAGCTTGCTTGGTGAAGATTTTGAAAGTATAGAGAGATGGTTTTCTGTAGTGGGGATATTGCAACAATTGCTCACCCAACATGGAAGCACTTAGTAACTAAAGAAAAATAGAAAGAACTCCTGTTAGGTGAGCACCTGATGTTCAAATGCAATCCATCCTAAATATTATAACATACACTTCCAAAGTTGCTGTTTAGTTCACAGAACTTCAACCTCAAAAGGTAAGCACTTATAACCATGAAGCTGTATTTCTATGAGGTTTCAAGACATCTGAAATTCAAAACTGCAATGTTCAGCCAATGGGTCTGCATCCCTGTTCTTGTCTGAGGCTGTTACTGTTATGGGCACTGTGGAAGAAGTGCTCGCCTTTTTATCCCTTGAAAGGCCCTGAAGGCACCAAACCATTAAGTAGCTCCTCCCACATTTTTCCCGCTCTTTTCTGAGCTTGCTTGGTGAAGATTTTGAAAGTATAGAGAGATGGTTTTCTGTAGTGGAGATATTGCAACAATTGCTCACCTAACATGGAAGCACTTACTAACTAAAGAAAAATAGAAAGAACTCCTGTTAGGTGAGCACCTGATGCTCAAATGCAATTATTCTCTAAATATTATAACATACACTTCCAGAGCTGTTGTTTAGTTAACAGAACTTCAACCTCAATAGGTAAGCACTTACAAGCTTGAAGCTGTATTTCTATGAGGTTTCAAGACATCTGAAATTCAAAACTGCAATGTTCAGCCAGTTGGCCTGCATCACTGTTCTCATCCGAGGCTGTTCCTGCTATGGGCACTGTGGAAGAAGTGCCCACCTCTTTATCCCTTGAAAGGCCCTGAAGGCACCAAACCATTAAGTAGCTCCTCCCACATTTTTCCTGCTCTTTTCTGAGCTTGCTTGGTGAAGATTTTGAAAGTATAGAGGGATGGTTTTCTGCAGTGGAGATATTGCAACAATTGCTCACCTAACATGGAAGCACTTACTAACTAAAGAAAAATAGAAAGAACTCCTGTTAGGTGAGCACCTGATGCTCAAATGCAATTATTCTCTAAATATTATAACAAACACTTCCAGAGCTGTTGTTTAGTTAACAGAACTTCAACCTCAATAGGTAAGCACTTACAAGCTTGAAGCTGTATTTCTATGAGGTTTCAAGACATCTGAAATTCAAAACTGCAATGTTCAGCCAGTTGGCCTGCATCACTGTTCTCATCCGAGGCCGTTCCTGCTATGGGCACTGTGGAAGAAGTGCCCACCTTTTTATCCCTTGAAAGGCCCTGAAGGCACCAAACCATTAAGTAGCTCCTCCCACATTTTTCCCGCTCTTTTCTGAGCTTGCTTGGTGAAGATTTTGAAAGTATAGAGAGATGGTTTTCTGTAGTGGAGATATTGCAACAATTGCTCACCTAACATGGAAGCACTTACTAACTAAAGAAAAATAGAAAGAACTCCTGTTAGGTGAGCACCTGATGCTCAAATGCAATTATTCTCTAAATATTATAACATACACTTCCAGAGCTGTTGTTTAGTTAACAGAACTTCAACCTCAATAGGTAAGCACTTACAAGCTTGAAGCTGTATTTCTATGAGGTTTCAAGACATCTGAAATTCAAAACTGCAATGTTCAGCCAGTTGGCCTGCATCACTGTTCTCATCCGAGGCCGTTCCTGCTATGGGCACTGTGGAAGAAGTGCCCACCTTTTTATCCCTTGAAAGGCCCTGAAGGCACCAAACCATTAAGTAGCTCCTCCCACATTTTTCCCGCTCTTTTCTGAGCTTGCTTGGTGAAGATTTTGAAAGTATGGAGAGATGGTTTTCTGTAGTGGGGATATTGCAACAATTGCTCACCTAACATGGAAGCACTTACTAACTAAAGAAAAATAGAAAGAACTCCTGTTAGGTGAGCACCTGATGTTCAAATGCAATCCATCCTAAATATTATAACATACACTTCCAAAGTTGCTGTTTAGTTCACAGAACTTCAACCTCAAAAGGTAAGCACTTATAACCATGAAGCTGTATTTCTATGAGGTTTCAAGACATCTGAAATTCAAAACTGCAATGTTCAGCCAATGGGTCTGCATCCCTGTTCTTGTCTGAGGCTGTTACTGTTATGGGCACTGTGGAAGAAGTGCTCGCCTTTTTATCCCTTGAAAGGCCCTGAAGGCACCAAACCATTAAGTAGCTCCTCCCACATTTTTCCCGCTCTTTTCTGAGCTTGCTTGGTGAAGATTTTGAAAGTATAGAGAGATGGTTTTCTGTAGTGGAGATATTGCAACAATTGCTCACCTAACATGGAAGCACTTACTAACTAAAGAAAAATAGAAAGAACTCCTGTTAGGTGAGCACCTGATGCTCAAATGCAA
The DNA here is from genome assembly GCF_040938575.1 of Ambystoma mexicanum. Taxonomy (NCBI): domain Eukaryota; kingdom Metazoa; phylum Chordata; class Amphibia; order Caudata; family Ambystomatidae; genus Ambystoma; species Ambystoma mexicanum. The sequence continues at coordinate 1,139,866,662 of NC_090941.1, read as the reverse complement.
TTATTCTCTAAATATTATAACATACACTTCCAGAGCTGTTGTTTAGTTAACAGAACTTCAACCTCAATAGGTAAGCACTTACAAGCTTGAAGCTGTATTTCTGAGGTTTCAAGACATCTGAAATTCAAAACTGCAATGTTCAGCCAATGGGTCTGCATCCCTGTTCTTGTCTGAGGCTGTTACTGTTATGGGCACTGTGGAAGAAGTGCTCGCCTTTTTATCCCTTGAAAGGCCCTGAAGGCACCAAACCATTAAGTAGCTCCTCCCACATTTTTCCCGCTCTTTTCTGAGCTTGCTTGGTGAAGATTTTGAAAGTATAGAGAGATGGTTTTCTGTAGTGGAGATATTGCAACAATTGCTCACCTAACATGGAAGCACTTACTAACTAAAGAAAAATAGAAAGAACTCCTGTTAGGTGAGCACCTGATGCTCAAATGCAATTATTCTCTAAATATTATAACATACACTTCCAGAGCATCTGAAATTCAAAACTGCAATGTTCAGCCAAAGGGTCTGCATCCCTGTTCTTGTCAGAGGCTGTTTCTGGTATGGGCACTGTGGAATAAGTGCTCGCCTTTTTATCCCTTGAAAGGCCCTGAAGGCACCAAACCATTAAGTAGCTCCTCCCACATTTGTCCCGCTCTTTTCTGAGCTTGCTTGGTGAAGATTTTGAAAGTATAGAGAGATGGTTTTCTGTAGTAGAGATATTGCAACAATTGCTCACCTAACATGGAAGCACTTACTAACTAAAGAAAAATAGAAAGAACTCCTGTTAGGTGAGCACCTGATGCTCAAATGCAATTATTCTCTAAATATTATAACATACACTTCCAGAGCTGTTGTTTAGTTAACAGAACTTCAACCTCAATAGGTAAGCACTTACAAGCTTGAAGCTGTATTTCTATGAGGTTTCAAGACATCTGAAATTCAAAACTGCAATGTTCAGCCAATGGGTCTGCATCCCTGTTCTTGTCTGAGGCTGTTCCTGTTATGGGCACTGTGGAAGAAGTGCTCGCCTTTTTATCCCTTGAAAGGCCCTGAAGGCGCCAAACCATTAAGTAGCTCCTCCCACATTTGTCCCGCTCTTTCTGGGCTTGCCTGGTGAAGATTTTGAAAGTATAGAGAGATGGTTTTCTGTAGTGGGGATATTGCAACAATTGCTCACCTAACATGGAAGCACTTACTAACTAAAGAAAAATAGAAAGAACTCCTGTTAGGTGAACACCTGATGCTCAAATGTAATCCATCCCTAAATATTATACCATGTACTTCCAGAGTTGTTGTTTATTTCACAGAACTTCAAACTCAAAAGGTAAGCACTTACAAGCTTGAAGCTGTATTTCTATGAGGTTTCAAGACATCTGAAATTCAAAACTGCAATGTTCAGCCAAAGGGTCTGCATCCCTGTTCTTGTCTGAGGCTGTTCCTGTTATGGGCACTGTGGAAGAAGTGCTCGCCTTTTTATCCCTTGAAAGGCCCTGAAGGCACCAAACCATTAAGTAGCTCCTCCCACATTTTCCCCGCTCTTTTCTGAGCTTGATTGGTGAAGATTTTGAAAGTATAGAGAGATGGTTTTCTGTAGTGGGGATATTGCAACAATTGCTCACCTAACATGGAAGCACTTACTAACTAAAGAAAAATAGAAAGAACTCCTGTTAGGTGAGCACCTGATGCTCAAATGCAATTATTCTCTAAATATTATAACATACACTTCCAGAGCTGTTGTTTAGTTAACAGAGTTGTTGTTTATTTCACAGAACTTCAAACTCAAAAGGTAAGCACTTACAAGCTTGAAGCTGTATTTCTATGAGGTTTCAAGGCATCTGAAATTCAAAACTGCAATGTTCAGCCAAAGGGTCTGCATCCCTGTTCTTGTCAGAGGCTGTTTCTGGTATGGGCACTGTGGAAGAAGTGCCCACCTTTTTATCCCTTGAAAGGCCCTCAAGGCACCAAACCATTAAGTAGCTCCTCCCACATTTTTCCCGCTCTTTTCCGAGCTTGCTTGGTGAAGATTTTGAAAGTATAGAGAGATGGTTTTCTGTAGTGGGGATAGTGCAACAATTGCTCACCTAACATAGAAGCACTTACTAACTAAAGAAAAATAGAAAGAACTCCTGTTAGGTGAACACCTGATGCTCAAATGCAATCCATCCTAAATATTATAACATACACTTCCAAAGTTGCTGTTTAGTTCACAGAACTTCAACCTCAAAAGGTAAGCACTTATAACCATGAAGCTGTATTTCTATGAGGTTTCAAGACATCTGAAATTCAAAACTGCAATGTTCAGCCAGTTGGCCTGCATCACTGTTGTCATCCAAGGCCGTTCCTGCTATGGGCACTGTGGAGAAGGGCCCACCTTTTTATCCCTTGAAAGGCCCTCAAGGCACCAGACCATTAAGTAGCTCCTCCCACATTTTTCCCGCTCTTTTCTGAGGTTGCTTGGTGAAGATTTTGAAAGTATAGAGAGATGGTTTTCTGTAGTGGGGATATTGCAACAATTGCTCACCTAACATGGAAGCACTTACTAACTAAAGAAAAATAGAAAGAACTCATGTTAGGTGAACACCTGATGCTCAAATGCAATCCATCCCTAAATATTATACCATGTACTTCCAGGGTTGTTGTTTATTTCACAGAACTTCAAACTCAAAAGGTAAGCACTTACAAGCTTGAAGCTGTATTTCTATGAGGTTTCAAGGCATCTGAAATTCAAAACTGCAATGTTCAGCCAGTTGGCCTGCATCACTGTTCTCATCTGAGGCCGTTCCTGCTATGGGCACTGTGGAAGAAGTGCCCACCTTTTTATCCCTTGAAAGGCCCTCAAGGAACCAAACCATTAAGTAGCTCCTCCCACATTTTTCCCGCTCTTTTCTGAGCTTGCTTGGTGAAGATTTTGAAAGTATAGAGAGATGGTTTTCTGTAGTGGGGATATTGCAACAATTGCTCACCCAACATGGAAGCACTTAGTAACTAAAGAAAAATAGAAAGAACTCCTGTTAGGTGAGCACCTGATGTTCAAATGCAATCCATCCTAAATATTATAACATACACTTCCAAAGTTGCTGTTTAGTTCACAGAACTTCAACCTCAAAAGGTAAGCACTTATAACCATGAAGCTGTATTTCTATGAGGTTTCAAGACATCTGAAATTCAAAACTGCAATGTTCAGCCAATGGGTCTGCATCCCTGTTCTTGTCTGAGGCTGTTACTGTTATGGGCACTGTGGAAGAAGTGCTCGCCTTTTTATCCCTTGAAAGGCCCTGAAGGCACCAAACCATTAAGTAGCTCCTCCCACATTTTTCCCGCTCTTTTCTGAGCTTGCTTGGTGAAGATTTTGAAAGTATAGAGAGATGGTTTTCTGTAGTGGAGATATTGCAACAATTGCTCACCTAACATGGAAGCACTTACTAACTAAAGAAAAATAGAAAGAACTCCTGTTAGGTGAGCACCTGATGCTCAAATGCAATTATTCTCTAAATATTATAACATACACTTCCAGAGCTGTTGTTTAGTTAACAGAACTTCAACCTCAATAGGTAAGCACTTACAAGCTTGAAGCTGTATTTCTATGAGGTTTCAAGACATCTGAAATTCAAAACTGCAATGTTCAGCCAGTTGGCCTGCATCACTGTTCTCATCCGAGGCTGTTCCTGCTATGGGCACTGTGGAAGAAGTGCCCACCTTTTTATCCCTTGAAAGGCCCTGAAGGCACCAAACCATTAAGTAGCTCCTCCCACATTTTTCCCGCTCTTTTCTGAGCTTGCTTGGTGAAGATTTTGAAAGTATAGAGGGATGGTTTTCTGCAGTGGAGATATTGCAACAATTGCTCACCTAACATGGAAGCACTTACTAACTAAAGAAAAATAGAAAGAACTCCTGTTAGGTGAGCACCTGATGCTCAAATGCAATTATTATCTAAATATTATAACAAACACTTCCAGAGCTGTTGTTTAGTTAACAGAACTTCAACCTCAATAGGTAAGCACTTACAAGCTTGAAGCTGTATTTCTATGAGGTTTCAAGACATCTGAAATTCAAAACTGCAATGTTCAGCCAGTTGGCCTGCATCACTGTTCTCATCTGAGGCCGTTCCTGCTATGGGCACTGTGGAAGAAGTGCCCACCTTTTTATCCCTTGAAAGGCCCTCAAGGCACCAAACCATTAAGTAGCTCCTCCCACATTTTTCCCGCTCTTTTCTGAGCTTGCTTGGTGAAGATTTTGAAAGTATAGAGAGATGGTTTTCTGTAGTAGAGATATTGCAACAATTGCTCACCTAACATGGAAGCACTTACTAACTAAAGAAAAATAGAACGAACTCCTGTTAGGTGAGCACCTGATGCTCAAATGCAATTATTCTCTAAATATTATAACATACACTTCCAGAGCTGTTGTTTAGTTAACAGAACTTCAACCTCAATAGGTAAGCACTTACAAGCTTGAAGCTGTATTTCTATGAGGTTTCAAGACATCTGAAATTCAAAACTGCAATGTTCAGCCAGTTGGCCTGCATCACTGTTCTCATCCGAGGCCGTTCCTGCTATGGGCACTGTGGAAGAAGTGCCCACCTTTTTATCCCTTGAAAGGCCCTCAAGGCACCAAACCATTAAGTAGCTCCTCCCACATTTTTCCCGCTCTTTTCTGAGCTTGCTTGGTGAAGATTTTGAAAGTATGGAGAGATGGTTTTCTGTAGTGGGGATATTGCAACAATTGCTCACCTAACATGGAAGCACTTACTAACTAAAGAAAAATAGAAAGAACTCCTGTTAGGTGAGCACCTGATGTTCAAATGCAATCCATCCTAAATATTATAACATACACTTCCAAAGTTGCTGTTTAGTTCACAGAACTTCAACCTCAATAGGTAAGCACTTACAAGCTTGAAGCTGTATTTCTATGAGGTTTCAAGACATCTGAAATTCAAAACTGCAATGTTCAGCCAGTTGGCCTGCATCACTGTTCTCATCCGAGGCCGTTCCTGCTATGGGCACTGTGGAAGAAGTGCCCACCTTTTTATCCCTTGAAAGGCCCTGAAGGCACCAAACCATTAAGTAGCTCCTCCCACATTTTTCCCGCTCTTTTCTGAGCTTGCTTGGTGAAGATTTTGAAAGTATAGAGAGATGGTTTTCTGTAGTGGAGATATTGCAACAATTGCTCACCTAACATGGAAGCACTTACTAACTAAAGAAAAATAGAAAGAACTCCTGTTAGGTGAGCACCTGATGCTCAAATGCAATTATTCTCTAAATATTATAACATACACTTCCAGAGCTGTTGTTTAGTTAACAGAACTTCAACCTCAATAGGTAAGCACTTACAAGCTTGAAGCTGTATTTCTATGAGGTTTCAAGACATCTGAAATTCAAAACTGCAATGTTCAGCCAGTTGGCCTGAATCACTGTTCTCATCCGAGGCCGTTCCTGCTATGGGCACTGTGGAAGAAGTGCCCACCTTTTTATCCCTTGAAAGGCCCTCAAGGCACCAAACCATTAAGTAGCTCCTCCCACATTTGTCCCGCTCTTTTCTGAGCTTGCTTGGTGAAGATTTTGAAAGTATAGAGAGATGGTTTTCTGTAGTAGAGATATTGCAACAATTGCTCACCTAACATGGAAGCACTTACTAACTAAAGAAAAATAGAAAGAACTCCTGTTAGGTGAGCACCTGATGCTCAAATGCAATTATTCTCTAAATATTATAACATACACTTCCAGAGCTGTTGTTTAGTTAACAGAACTTCAACCTCAATAGGTAAGCACTTACAAGCTTGAAGCTGTATTTCTATGAGGTTTCAAGACATCTGAAATTCAAAACTGCAATGTTCAGCCAATGGGTCTGCATCCCTGTTCTTGTCTGAGGCTGTTCCTGTTATGGGCACTGTGGAAGAAGTGCTCGCCTTTTTATCCCTTGAAAGGCCCTCAAGGCACCAAACCATTAAGTAGCTCCTCCCACATTTTTCCCGCATTTTTCTGAGCTTGCTTGGTGAAGATTTTGAAAGTATAGAGAGATGGTTTTCTGTAGTGGGGATATTGCAACAATTGCTCACCCAACATGGAAGCACTTACTAACTAAAGAAAAATAGAAAGAACTCCTGTTAGGTGAGCACCTGATGTTCAAATGCAATCCATCCTAAATATTATAACATACACTTCCAAAGTTGCTGTTTAGTTCACAGAACTTCAACCTCAAAAGGTAAGCACTTATAACCATGAAGCTGTATTTCTATGAGGTTTCAAGACATCTGAAATTCAAAACTGCAATGTTCAGCCAATGGGTCTGCATCCCTGTTCTTGTCTGAGGCTGTTACTGTTATGGGCACTGTGGAAGAAGTGCTCGCCTTTTTATCCCTTGAAAGGCCCTGAAGGCACCAAACCATTAAGTAGCTCCTCCCACATTTTTCCCGCTCTTTTCTGAGCTTGCTTGGTGAAGATTTTGAAAGTATAGAGAGATGGTTTTCTGTAGTGGAGATATTGCAACAATTGCTCACCTAACATGGAAGCACTTACTAACTAAAGAAAAATAGAAAGAACTCCTGTTAGGTGAGCACCTGATGCTCAAATGCAATTATTCTCTAAATATTATAACAAACACTTCCAGAGCTGTTGTTTAGTTAACAGAACTTCAACCTCAATAGGTAAGCACTTACAAGCTTGAAGCTGTATTTCTATGAGGTTTCAAGACATCTGAAATTCAAAACTGCAATGTTCAGCCAGTTGGCCTGCATCACTGTTCTCATCTGAGGCCGTTCCTGCTATGGGCACTGTGGAAGAAGTGCCCACCTTTTTATCCCTTGAAAGGCCCTCAAGGCACCAAACCATTAAGTAGCTCCTCCCACATTTTTCCCGCTCTTTTCTGAGCTTGCTTGGTGAAGATTTTGAAAGTATAGAAAGATGGTTTTCTGTAGTGGGGATATTGCAACAATTGCTCACCCAACATGGAAGCACTTAGTAACTAAAGAAAAATAGAAAGAACTCCTGTTAGGTGAGCACCTGATGTTCAAATGCAATCCATCTTAAATATTATAACATACACTTCCAAAGTTGCTGTTTAGTTCACAGAACTTCAACCTCAAAAGGTAAGCACTTATAACCATGAAGCTGTATTTCTATGAGGTTTCAAGACATCTGAAATTCAAAACTGCAATGTTCAGCCAATGGGTCTGCATCCCTGTTCTTGTCTGAGGCTGTTACTGTTATGGGCACTGTGGAAGAAGTGCTCGCCTTTTTATCCCTTGAAAGGCCCTGAAGGCACCAAACCATTAAGTAGCTCCTCCCACATTTTTCCCGCTCTTTTCTGAGCTTGCTTGGTGAAGATTTTGAAAGTATAGAGAGATGGTTTTCTGTAGTGGAGATATTGCAACAATTGCTCACCTAACATGGAAGCACTTACTAACTAAAGAAAAATAGAAAGAACTCCTGTTAGGTGAGCACTTGATGCTCAAATGCAATTATTCTCTAAATATTATAACAAACACTTCCAGAGCTGTTGTTTAGTTAACAGAACTTCAACCTCAATAGGTAAGCACTTACAAGCTTGAAGCTGTATTTCTATGAGGTTTCAAGACATCTGAAATTCAAAACTGCAATGTTCAGCCAGTTGGCCTGCATCACTGTTCTCATCTGAGGCCGTTCCTGCTATGGGCACTGTGGAAGAAGTGCCCACCTTTTTATCCCTTGAAAGGCCCTCAAGGCACCAAACCATTAAGTAGCTCCTCCCACATTTTTCCCGCTCTTTTCTGAGCTTGCTTGGTGAAGATTTTGAAAGTATAGAGAGATGGTTTTCTGTAGTGGGGATATTGCAACAATTGCTCACCCAACATGGAAGCACTTACTAACTAAAGAAAAATAGAAAGAACTCCTGTTAGGTGAGCACATGATGTTCAAATGCAATCCATCCTAAATATTATAACATACACTTCCAAAGTTGCTGTTTAGTTCACAGAACTTCAACCTCAAAAGGTAAGCACTTATAACCATGAAGCTGTATTTCTATGAGGTTTCAAGACATCTGAAATTCAAAACTGCAATGTTCAGCCAATGGGTCTGCATCCCTGTTCTTGTCTGAGGCTGTTACTGTTATGGGCACTGTGGAAGAAGTGCTCGCCTTTTTATCCCTTGAAAGGCCCTGAAGGCACCAAACCATTAAGTAGCTCCTCCCACATTTTTCCCGCTCTTTTCTGAGCTTGCTTGGTGAAGATTTTGAAAGTATAGAGAGATGGTTTTCTGTAGTGGAGATATTGCAACAATTGCTCACCTAACATGGAAGCACTTACTAACTAAAGAAAAATAGAAAGAACTCCTGTTAGGTGAGCACCTGATGCTCAAATGCAATTATTCTCTAAATATTATAACATACACTTCCAGAGCATCTGAAATTCAAAACTGCAATGTTCAGCCAAAGGGTCTGCATCCCTGTTCTTGTCAGAGGCTGTTTCTGGTATGGGCACTGTGGAATAAGTGCTCGCCTTTTTATCCCTTGAAAGGCCCTGAAGGCACCAAACCATTAAGTAGCTCCTCCCACATTTGTCCCGCTCTTTTCTGAGCTTGCTTGGTGAAGATTTTGAAAGTATAGAGAGATGGTTTTCTGTAGTAGAGATATTGCAACAATTGCTCACCTAACATGGAAGCACTTACTAACTAAAGAAAAATAGAAAGAACTCCTGTTAGGTGAGCACCTGATGCTCAAATGCAATTATTCTCTAAATATTATAACATACACTTCCAGAGCTGTTGTTTAGTTAACAGAACTTCAACCTCAATAGGTAAGCACTTACAAGCTTGAAGCTGTATTTCTATGAGGTTTCAAGACATCTGAAATTCAAAACTGCAATGTTCAGCCAATGGGTCTGCATCCCTGTTCTTGTCTGAGGCTGTTCCTGTTATGGGCACTGTGGAAGAAGTGCTCGCCTTTTTATCCCTTGAAAGGCCCTGAAGGCGCCAAACCATTAAGTAGCTCCTCCCACATTTGTCCCGCTCTTTCTGGGCTTGCCTGGTGAAGATTTTGAAAGTATAGAGAGATGGTTTTCTGTAGTGGGGATATTGCAACAATTGCTCACCTAACATGGAAGCACTTACTAACTAAAGAAAAATAGAAAGAACTCCTGTTAGGTGAACACCTGATGCTCAAATGTAATCCATCCTAAATATTATACCATGTACTTCCAGAGTTGTTGTTTATTTCACAGAACTTCAAACTCAAAAGGTAAGCACTTACAAGCTTGAAGCTGTATTTCTATGAGGTTTCAAGACATCTGAAATTCAAAACTGCAATGTTCAGCCAAAGGGTCTGCATCCCTGTTCTTGTCTGAGGCTGTTCCTGTTATGGGCACTGTGGAAGAAGTGCTCGCCTTTTTATCCCTTGAAAGGCCCTGAAGGCACCAAAACATTAAGTAGCTCCTCCCACATTTTCCCCGCTCTTTTCTGAGCTTGATTGGTGAAGATTTTGAAAGTATAGAGAGATGGTTTTCTGTAGTGGGGATATTGCAACAATTGCTCACCTAACATGGAAGCACTTACTAACTAAAGAAAAATAGAAAGAACTCCTGTTAGGTGAGCACCTGATGCTCAAATGCAATTATTCTCTAAATATTATAACATACACTTCCAGAGCTGTTGTTTAGTTAACAGAGTTGTTGTTTATTTCACAGAACTTCAAACTCAAAAGGTAAGCACTTACAAGCTTGAAGCTGTATTTCTATGAGGTTTCAAGGCATCTGAAATTCAAAACTGCAATGTTCAGCCAAAGGGTCTGCATCCCTGTTCTTGTCAGAGGCTGTTTCTGGTATGGGCACTGTGGAAGAAGTGCCCACCTTTTTATCCCTTGAAAGGCCCTCAAGGCACCAAACTATTAAGTAGCTCCTCCCACATTTTTCCCGCTCTTTTCCGAGCTTGCTTGGTGAAGATTTTGAAAGTATAGAGAGATGGTTTTCTGTAGTGGGGATAGTGCAACAATTGCTCACCTAACATAGAAGCACTTACTAACTAAAGAAAAATAGAAAGAACTCCTGTTAGGTGAACACCTGATGCTCAAATGCAATCCATCCTAAATATTATAACATACACTTCCAAAGTTGCTGTTTAGTTCACAGAACTTCAACCTCAAAAGGTAAGCACTTATAACCATGAAGCTGTATTTCTATGAGGTTTCAAGACATCTGAAATTCAAAACTGCAATGTTCAGCCAGTTGGCCTGCATCACTGTTGTCATCCAAGGCCGTTCCTGCTATGGGCACTGTGGAGAAGGGCCCACCTTTTTATCCCTTGAAAGGCCCTCAAGGCACCAGACCATTAAGTAGCTCCTCCCACATTTTTCCCGCTCTTTTCTGAGGTTGCTTGGTGAAGATTTTGAAAGTATAGAGAGATGGTTTTCTGTAGTGGGGATATTGCAACAATTGCTCACCTAACATGGAAGCACTTACTAACTAAAGAAAAATAGAAAGAACTCATGTTAGGTGAACACCTGATGCTCAAATGCAATCCATCCCTAAATATTATACCATGTACTTCCAGGGTTGTTGTTTATTTCACAGAACTTCAAACTCAAAAGGTAAGCACTTACAAGCTTGAAGCTGTATTTCTATGAGGTTTCAAGGCATCTGAAATTCAAAACTGCAATGTTCAGCCAAAGGGTCTGCATCCCTGTTCTTGTCAGAGGCTGTTTCTGGTATGGGCACTGTGGAATAAGAGCTCGCCTTTTTATCCCTTGAAAGGCCCTGAAGGCACCAAACCATTAAGTAGCTCCTCCCACATTTTTCCGCTCTTTTCTGAGCTTGCTTGGTGAAGATTTTGAAAGTATAGAGGGATGGTTTTCTGCAGTGGAGATATTGCAACAATTGCTCACCTAACATGGAAGCACTTACTAACTAAAGAAAAATAGAAAGAACTCCTGTTAGGTGAGCACCTGATGCTCAAATGCAATTATTCTCTAAATATTATAACATACACTTCCAGAGCTGTTGTTTAGTTAACAGAACTTCAACCTCAATAGGTAAGCACTTACAAGCTTGAAGCTGTATTTCTATGAGGTTTCAAGACATCTGAAATTCAAAACTGCAATGTTCAGCCAGTTGGCCTGCATCACTGTTCTCATCTGAGGCCGTTCCTGCTATGGGCACTGTGGAAGAAGTGCCCACCTTTTTATCCCTTGAAAGGCCCTCAAGGCACCAAACCATTAAGTAGCTCCTCCCACATTTTTCCCGCTCTTTTCTGAGCTTGCTTGGTGAAGATTTTGAAAGTATAGAGAGATGGTTTTCTGTAGTGGGGATATTGCAACAATTGCTCACCCAACATGGAAGCACTTAGTAACTAAAGAAAAATAGAAAGAACTCCTGTTAGGTGAGCACCTGATGTTCAAATGCAATCCATCTTAAATATTATAACATACACTTCCAAAGTTGCTGTTTAGTTCACAGAACTTCAACCTCAAAAGGTAAGCACTTATAACCATGAAGCTGTATTTCTATGAGGTTTCAAGACATCTGAAATTCAAAACTGCAATGTTCAGCCAATGGGTCTGCATCCCTGTTCTTGTCTGAGGCTGTTACTGTTATGGGCACTGTGGAAGAAGGGCTCGCCTTTTTATCCCTTGAAAGGCCCTGAAGGCACCAAACCATTAAGTAGCTCCTCCCACATTTTTCCCGCTCTTTTCTGAGCTTGCTTGGTGAAGATTTTGAAAGTATAGAGAGATGGTTTTCTGTAGTGGAGATATTGCAACAATTGCTCACCTAACATGGAAGCACTTACTAACTAAAGAAAAATAGAAAGAACTCCTGTTAGGTGAGCACCTGATGCTCAAATGCAATTATTCTCTAAATATTATAACATACACTTCCAGAGCTGTTGTTTAGTTAACAGAACTTCAACCTCAATAGGTAAGCACTTACAAGCTTGAAGCTGTATTTCTATGAGGTTTCAAGACATCTGAAATTCAAAACTGCAATGTTCAGCCAGTTGGCCTGCATCACTGTTCTCATCCGAGGCCGTTCCTGCTATGGGCACTGTGGAAGAAGTGCCCACCTTTTTATCCCTTGAAAGGCCCTGAAGGCACCAAACCATTAAGTAGCTCCTCCCACATTTTTCCCGCTCTTTTCTGAGCTTGCTTGGTGAAGATTTTGAAAGTATAGAGAGATGGTTTTCTGTAGTGGAGATATTGCAACAATTGCTCACCTAACATGGAAGCACTTACTAACTAAAGAAAAATAGAAAGAACTCCTGTTAGGTGAGCACCTGATGCTCAAATGCAATTATTCTCTAAATATTATAACATACACTTCCAGAGCTGTTGTTTAGTTAACAGAACTTCAACCTCAATAGGTAAGCACTTACAAGCTTGAAGCTGTATTTCTATGAGGTTTCAAGACATCTGAAATTCAAAACTGCAATGTTCAGCCAGTTGGCCTGCATCACTGTTCTCATCCGAGGCCGTTCCTGCTATGGGCACTGTGGAAGAAGTGCCCACCTTTTTATCCCTTGAAAGGTCCTCAAGGCACCAAACCATTAAGTAGCTCCTCCCACATTTGTCCCGCTCTTTTCTGAGCTTGCTTGGTGAAGATTTTGAAAGTATAGAGAGATGGTTTTCTGTAGTAGAGATATTGCAACAATTGCTCACCTAACATGGAAGCACTTACTAACTAAAGAAAAATAGAAAGAACTCCTGTTAGGTGAGCACCTGATGCTCAAATGCAATTATTCTCTAAATATTATAACATACACTTCCAGAGCTGTTGTTTAGTTAACAGAACTTCAACCTCAATAGGTAAGCACTTACAAGCTTGAAGCTGTATTTCTATGAGGTTTCAAGACATCTGAAATTCAAAACTGCAATGTTCAGCCAGTTGGCCTGCATCACTGTTCTCATCCGAGGCCGTTCCTGCTATGGGCACTGTGGAAGAAGTGCCCACCTATTTATCCCTTGAAAGGCCCTCAAGGCACCAAACCATTAAGTAGCTCCTCCCACATTTTTCCCGCTCTTTTCTGAGCTTGCTTGGTGAAGATTTTGAAAGTATGGAGAGATGGTTTTCTGTAGTGGGGATATTGCAACAATTGCTCACCTAACATGGAAGCACTTACTAACTAAAGAAAAATAGAAAGAACTCCTGTTAGGTGAGCACCTGATGTTCAAATGCAATCCATCCTAAATATTATAACATACACTTCCAAAGTTGCTGTTTAGTTCACAGAACCCCAACCTCAAAAGGTAAGCACTTATAACCATGAAGCTGTATTTCTATGAGGTTTCAAGACATCTGAAATTCAAAACTGCAATGTTCAGCCAATGGGTCTGCATCCCTGTTCTTGTCTGAGGCTGTTACTGTTATGGGCACTGTGGAAGAAGTGCTCGCCTTTTTATCCCTTGAAAGGCCCTGAAGGCACCAAACCATTAAGTAGCTCCTCCCACATTTTTCCCGCTCTTTTCTGAGCTTGCTTGGTGAAGATTTTGAAATTATAGAGAGATGGTTTTCTGTAGTGGAGATATTGCAACAATTGCTCACCTAACATGGAAGCACTTACTAACTAAAGAAAAATAGAAAGAACTCCTGTTAGGTGAGCACCTGATGCTCAAATGCAATTATTCTCTAAATATTATAACATACACTTCCAGAGCTGTTGTTTAGTTAACAGAACTTCAACCTCAATAGGTAAGCACTTACAAGCTTGAAGCTGTATTTCTATGAGGTTTCAAGACATCTGAAATTCAAAACTGCAATGTTCAGCCAGTTGGCCTGCATCACTGTTCTCATCCGAGGCCGTTCCTGCTATGGGCACTGTGGAAGAAGTGCCCACCTTTTTATCCCTTGAAAGGCCCTGAAGGCACCAAACCATTAAGTAGCTCCTCCCACATTTTTCCCGCTCTTTTCTGAGCTTGCTTGGTGAAGATTTTGAAAGTATAGAGAGATGGTTTTCTGTAGTGGAGATATTGCAACAATTGCTCACCTAACATGGAAGCACTTACTAACTAAAGAAAAATAGAAAGAACTCCTGTTAGGTGAGCACTTGATGCTCAAATGCAATTATTCTCTAAATATTATAACATACACTTCCAGAGCTGTTGTTTAGTTAACAGAACTTCAACCTCAATAGGTAAGCACTTACAAGCTTGAAGCTGTATTTCTATGAGGTTTCAAGACATCTGAAATTCAAAACTGCAATGTTCAGCCAGTTGGCCTGAATCACTGTTCTCATCCGAGGCCGTTCCTGCTATGGGCACTGTGGAAGAAGTGCCCACCTTTTTATCCCTTGAAAGGCCCTCAAGGCACCAAACCATTAAGTAGCTCCTCCCACATTTGTCCCGCTCTTTTCTGAGCTTGTTTGGTGAAGATTTTGAAAGTATAGAGAGATGGTTTTCTGTAGTAGAGATATTGCAACAATTGCTCACCTAACATGGAAGCACTTACTAACTAAAGAAAAATAGAAAGAACTCCTGTTAGGTGAGCACCTGATGCTCAAATGCAATTATTCTCTAAATATTATAACATACACTTCCAGAGCTGTTGTTTAGTTAACAGAACTTCAACCTCAATAGGTAAGCACTTACAAGCTTGAAGCTGTATTTCTATGAGGTTTCAAGACATCTGAAATTCAAAACTGCAATGTTCAGCCAATGGGTCTGCATCCCTGTTCTTGTCTGAGGCTGCTCCTGTTATGGGCACTGTGGAAGAAGTGCTCGCCTTTTTATCCCTTGAAAGGCCCTGAAGGCGCCAAACCATTAAGTAGCTCCTCTCACATTTTTCCCGCTCTTTCTGAGCTTGCCTGGTGAAGATTTTGAAAGTATAGAGAGATGGTTTTCTGTAGTAGGGATATTGCAACAATTGCTCACCTAACATGGAAGCACTTACTAACTAAAGAAAAATAGAAAGAACTCCTGTTAGGTGAAAACCTGATGCTCAAATGTAATCCATCCCTAAATATTATACCATGTACTTCCAGAGTTGTTGTTTATTTCACAGAACTTCAAACTCAAAAGGTAAGCACTTACAAGCTTGAAGCTGTATTTCTATGAGGTTTCAAGACATCTGAAATTCAAAACTGCAATGTTCAGCCAAAGGGTCTGCATCCCTGTTCTTGTCTGAGGCTGTTCCTGTTATGGGCACTGTGGAAGAAGTGCTCGCCTTTTTATCCCTTGAAAGGCCCTGAAGGCACCAAAACATTAAGTAGCTCCTCCCACATTTTTCCCGCTCTTTTCTGAGCTTGATTGGTGAAGATTTTGAAAGTATAGAGAGATGGTTTTCTGTAGTGGGGATATTGCAACAATTGCTCACCTAACATGGAAGCACTTACTAACTAAAGAAAAATAGAAAGAACTCCTGTTAGGTGAGCACCTGATGCTCAAATGCAATTATTCTCTAAATATTATAACATACACTTCCAGAGCTGTTGTTTAGTTAACAGAGTTCCACAGTTGTTGTTTATTTCACAGAACTTCAAACTCAAAAGGTAAGCACTTACAAGCTTGAAGCTGTATTTCTATGAGGTTTCAAGGCATCTGAAATTCAAAACTGCAATGTTCAGCCAAAGGGTCTGCATCCCTGTTCTTGTCAGAGGCTGTTTCTGGTATGGGCACTGTGGAAGAAGTGCCCACCTTTTTATCCCTTGAAAGGCCCTCAAGGCACCAAACCATTAAGTAGCTCCTCCCACATTTTTCCCGCTCTTTTCCGAGCTTGCTTGGTGAAGATTTTGAAAGTATAGAGAGATGGTTTTCTGTAGTGGGGATAGTGCAACAATTGCTCACCTAACATAGAAGCACTTACTAACTAAAGAAAAATAGAAAGAACTCCTGTTAGGTGAACACCCGATGCTCAAATGCAATCCATCGCTAAATAGTATACCATGTACTTCCAGAGTTGTTGTTTATTTCACAGAACTTCAAACTCAAAAGGTAAGCACTTATAACCATGAAGCTGTATTTCTATGAGGTTTCAAGACATCTGAAATTCAAAACTGCAATGTTCAGCCAGTTGGCCTGCATCACTGTTGTCATCCAAGGCCGTTCCTGCTATGGGCACTGTGGAGAAGGGCCCACCTTTTTATCCCTTGAAAGGCCCTCAAGGCACCAGACCATTAAGTAGCTCCTCCCACATTTTTCCCGCTCTTTTCTGAGGTTGCTTGGTGAAGATTTTGAAAGTATAGAGAGATGGTTTTCTGTAGTGGGGATATTGCAACAATTGCTCACCTAACATGGAAGCACTTACTAACTAAAGAAAAATAGAAAGAACTCATGTTAGGTGAACACCTGATGCTCAAATGCAATCCATCCCTAAATATTATACCATGTACTTCCAGGGTTGTTGTTTATTTCACAGAACTTCAAACTCAAAAGGTAAGCACTTACAAGCTTGAAGCTGTATTTCTATGAGGTTTCAAGGCATCTGAAATTCAAAACTGCAATGTTCAGCCAAAGGGTCTGCATCCCTGTTCTTGTCAGAGGCTGTTTCTGGTATGGGCACTGTGGAATAAGTGCTCGCCTTTTTATCCCTTGAAAGGCCCTGAAGGCACCAAACCATTAAGTAGCTCCTCCCACATTTTTCCCGCTCTTTTCTGAGCTTGCTTGGTGAAGATTTTGAAAGTATAGAGGGATGGTTTTCTGCAGTGGAGATATTGCAACAATTGCTCACCTAACATGGAAGCACTTACTAACTAAAGAAAAATAGAAAGAACTCCTGTTAGGTGAGCACCTGATGCTCAAATGCAATTATTCTCTAAATATTATAACAAACACTTCCAGAGCTGTTGTTTAGTTAACAGAACTTCAACCTCAATAGGTAAGCACTTACAAGCTTGAAGCTGTATTTCTATGAGGTTTCAAGACATCTGAAATTCAAAACTGCAATGTTCAGCCAGTTGGCCTGCATCACTGTTCTCATCTGAGGCCGTTCCTGCTATGGGCACTGTGGAAGAAGTGCCCACCTTTTTATCCCTTGAAAGGCCCTCAAGGCACCAAACCATTAAGTAGCTCCTCCCACATTTTTCCCGCTCTTTTCTGAGCTTGCTTGGTGAAGATTTTGAAAGTATAGAGAGATGGTTTTCTGTAGTGGGGATATTGCAACAATTGCTCACCCAACATGGAAGCACTTAGTAACTAAAGAAAAATAGAAAGAACTCCTGTTAGGTGAGCACCTGATGTTCAAATGCAATCCATCCTAAATATTATAACATACACTTCCAAAGTTGCTGTTTAGTTCACAGAACTTCAACCTCAAAAGGTAAGCACTTATAACCATGAAGCTGTATTTCTATGAGGTTTCAAGACATCTGAAATTCAAAACTGCAATGTTCAGCCAATGGGTCTGCATCCCTGTTCTTGTCTGAGGCTGTTACTGTTATGGGCACTGTGGAAGAAGTGCTCGCCTTTTTATCCCTTGAAAGGCCCTGAAGGCACCAAACCATTAAGTAGCTCCTCCCACATTTTTCCCGCTCTTTTCTGAGCTTGCTTGGTGAAGATTTTGAAAGTATAGAGAGATGGTTTTCTGTAGTGGAGATATTGCAACAATTGCTCACCTAACATGGAAGCACTTACTAACTAAAGAAAAATAGAAAGAACTCCTGTTAGGTGAGCACCTGATGCTCAAATGCAATTATTCTCTAAATATTATAACATACACTTCCAGAGCTGTTGTTTAGTTAACAGAACTTCAACCTCAATAGGTAAGCACTTACAAGCTTGAAGCTGTATTTCTATGAGGTTTCAAGACATCTGAAATTCAAAACTGCAATGTTCAGCCAGTTGGCCTGCATCACTGTTCTCATCCGAGGCCGTTCCTGCTATGGGCACTGTGGAAGAAGTGCCCACCTTTTTATCCCTTGAAAGGCCCTGAAGGCACCAAACCATTAAGTAGCTCCTCCCACATTTTTCCCGCTCTTTTCTGAGCTTGCTTGGTGAAGATTTTGAAAGTATAGAGAGATGGTTTTCTGTAGTGGAGATATTGCAACAATTGCTCACCTAACATGGAAGCACTTACTAACTAAAGAAAAATAGAAAGAACTCCTGTTAGGTGAGCACCTGATGCTCAAATGCAATTATTCTCTAAATATTATAACATACACTTCCAGAGCTGTTGTTTAGTTAACAGAACTTCAACCTCAATAGGTAAGCACTTACAAGCTTGAAGCTGTATTTCTATGAGGTTTCAAGACATCTGAAATTCAAAACTGCAATGTTCAGCCAGTTGGCCTGCATCACTGTTCTCATCCGAGGCCGTTCCTGCTATGGGCACTGTGGAAGAAGTGCCCACCTTTTTATCCCTTGAAAGGCCCTGAAGGCACCAAACCATTAAGTAGCTCCTCCCACATTTTTCCCGCTCTTTTCTGAGCTTGCTTGGTGAAGATTTTGAAAGTATGGAGAGATGGTTTTCTGTAGTGGGGATATTGCAACAATTGCTCACCTAACATGGAAGCACTTACTAACTAAAGAAAAATAGAAAGAACTCCTGTTAGGTGAGCACCTGATGTTCAAATGCAATCCATCCTAAATATTATAACATACACTTCCAAAGTTGCTGTTTAGTTCACAGAACTTCAACCTCAAAAGGTAAGCACTTATAACCATGAAGCTGTATTTCTATGAGGTTTCAAGACATCTGAAATTCAAAACTGCAATGTTCAGCCAATGGGTCTGCATCCCTGTTCTTGTCTGAGGCTGTTACTGTTATGGGCACTGTGGAAGAAGTGCTCGCCTTTTTATCCCTTGAAAGGCCCTGAAGGCACCAAACCATTAAGTAGCTCCTCCCACATTTTTCCCGCTCTTTTCTGAGCTTGCTTGGTGAAGATTTTGAAAGTATAGAGAGATGGTTTTCTGTAGTGGAGATATTGCAACAATTGCTCACCTAACATGGAAGCACTTACTAACTAAAGAAAAATAGAAAGAACTCCTGTTAGGTGAGCACCTGATGCTCAAATGCAATTATTCTCTAAATATTATAACATACACTTCCAGAGCTGTTGTTTAGTTAACAGAACTTCAACCTCAATAGGTAAGCACTTACAAGCTTGAAGCTGTATTTCTATGAGGTTTCAAGACATCTGAAATTCAAAACTGCAATGTTCAGCCAGTTGGCCTGCATCACTGTTCTCATCCGAGGCCGTTCCTGCTATGGGCACTGTGGAAGAAGTGCCCACCTTTTTATCCCTTGAAAGGCCCTGAAGGCACCAAACCATTAAGTAGCTCCTCCCACATTTTTCCCGCTCTTTTCTGAGCTTGCTTGGTGAAGATTTTGAAAGTATAGAGAGATGGTTTTCTGTAGTGGAGATATTGCAACAATTGCTCACCTAACATGGAAGCACTTACTAACTAAAGAAAAATAGAAAGAACTCCTGTTAGGTGAGCACCTGATGCTCAAATGCAATTATTCTCTAAATATTATAACATACACTTCCAGAGCTGTTCTTTAGTTAACAGAACTTCAACCTCAATAGGTAAGCACTTACAAGCTTGAAGCTGTATTTCTATGAGGTTTCAAGACATCTGAAATTCAAAACTGCAATGTTCAGCCAGTTGGCCTGAATCACTGTTCTCATCCGAGGCCGTTCCTGCTATGGGCACTGTGGAAGAAGTGCCCACCTTTTTATCCCTTGAAAGGCCCTCAAGGCACCAAACCATTAAGTAGCTCCTCCCACATTTGTCCCGCTCTTTTCTGAGCTTGCTTGGTGAAGATTTTGAAAGTATAGAGAGATGGTTTTCTGTAGTAGAGATATTGCAACAATTGCTCACCTAACATGGAAGCACTTACTAACTAAAGAAAAATAGAAAGAACTCCTGTTAGGTGAGCACCTGATGCTCAAATGCAATTATTCTCTAAATATTATAACATACACTTCCAGAGCTGTTGTTTAGTTAACAGAACTTCAACCTCAATAGGTAAGCACTTACAAGCTTGAAGCTGTATTTCTATGAGGTTTCAAGACATCTGAAATTCAAAACTGCAATGTTCAGCCAGTTGGCCTGAATCACTGTTCTCATCCGAGGCCGTTCCTGCTATGGGCACTGTGGAAGAAGTGCCCACCTTTTTATCCCTTGAAAGGCCCTCAAGGCACCAAACCATTAAGTAGCTCCTCCCACATTTGTCCCGCTCTTTTCTGAGCTTGCTTGGTGAAGATTTTGAAAGTATAGAGAGATGGTTTTCTGTAGTAGAGATATTGCAACAATTGCTCACCTAACATGGAAGCACTTACTAACTAAAGAAAAATAGAAAGAACTCCTGTTAGGTGAGCACCTGATGCTCAAATGCAATTATTCTCTAAATATTATAACATACACTTCCAGAGCTGTTGTTTAGTTAACAGAACTTCAACCTCAATAGGTAAGCACTTACAAGCTTGAAGCTGTATTTCTATGAGGTTTCAAGACATCTGAAATTCAAAACTGCAATGTTCAGCCAATGGGTCTGCATCCCTGTTCTTGTCTGAGGCTGTTCCTGTTATGGGCACTGTGGAAGAAGTGCTCGCCTTTTTATCCCTTGAAAGGCCCTCAAGGCACCAAACCATTAAGTAGCTCCTCCCACATTTTTCCCGCTCTTTTCTGAGCTTGCTTGGTGAAGATTTTGAAAGTATAGAGAGATGGTTTTCTGTAGTGGGGATATTGCAACAATTGCTCACCCAACATGGAAGCACTTACTAACTAAAGAAAAATAGAAAGAACTCCTGTTAGGTGAGCACCTGATGTTCAAATGCAATCCATCCTAAATATTATAACATACACTTCCAAAGTTGCTGTTTAGTTCACAGAACTTCAACCTCAAAAGGTAAGCACTTATAACCATGAAGCTGTATTTCTATGAGGTTTCAAGACATCTGAAATTCAAAACTGCAATGTTCAGCCAATGGGTCTGCATCCCTGTTCTTGTCTGAGGCTGTTACTGTTATGGGCACTGTGGAAGAAGTGCTCGCCTTTTTATCCCTTGAAAGGCCCTGAAGGCACCAAACCATTAAGTAGCTCCTCCCACATTTTTCCCGCTCTTTTCTGAGCTTGCTTGGTGAAGATTTTGAAAGTATAGAGAGATGGTTTTCTGTAGTGGAGATATTGCAACAATTGCTCACCTAACATGGAAGCACTTACTAACTAAAGAAAAATAGAAAGAACTCCTGTTAGGTGAGCACCTGATGCTCAAATGCAATTATTCTCTAAATATTATAACAAACACTTCCAGAGCTGTTGTTTAGTTAACAGAACTTCAACCTCAATAGGTAAGCACTTACAAGCTTGAAGCTGTATTTCTATGAGGTTTCAAGACATCTGAAATTCAAAACTGCAATGTTCAGCCAGTTGGCCTGCATCACTGTTCTCATCTGAGGCCGTTCCTGCTATGGGCACTGTGGAAGAAGTGCCCACCTTTTTATCCCTTGAAAGGCCCTCAAGGCACCAAACCATTAAGTAGCTCCTCCCACATTTTTCCCGCTCTTTTCTGAGCTTGCTTGGTGAAGATTTTGAAAGTATAGAGAGATGGTTTTCTGTAGTGGGGATATTGCAACAATTGCTCACCCAACATGGAAGCACTTAGTAACTAAAGAAAAATAGAAAGAACTCCTGTTAGGTGAGCACCTGATGTTCAAATGCAATCCATCTTAAATATTATAACATACACTTCCAAAGTTGCTGTTTAGTTCACAGAACTTCAACCTCAAAAGGTAAGCACTTATAACCATGAAGCTGTATTTCTATGAGGTTTCAAGACATCTGAAATTCAAAACTGCAATGTTCAGCCAATGGGTCTGCATCCCTGTTCTTGTCTGAGGCTGTTACTGTTATGGGCACTGTGGAAGAAGTGCTCGCCTTTTTATCCCTTGAAAGGCCCTGAAGGCACCAAACCATTAAGTAGCTCCTCCCACATTTTTCCCGCTCTTTTCTGAGCTTGCTTGGTGAAGATTTTGAAAGTATAGAGAGATGGTTTTCTGTAGTGGAGATATTGCAACAATTGCTCACCTAACATGGAAGCACTTACTAACTAAAGAAAAATAGAAAGAACTCCTGTTAGGTGAGCACCTGATGCTCAAATGCAATTATTCTCTAAATATTATAACAAACACTTCCAGAGCTGTTGTTTAGTTAACAGAACTTCAACCTCAATAGGTAAGCACTTACAAGCTTGAAGCTGTATTTCTATGAGGTTTCAAGACATCTGAAATTCAAAACTGCAATGTTCAGCCAGTTGGCCTGCATCACTGTTCTCATCTGAGGCCGTTCCTGCTATGGGCACTGTGGAAGAAGTGCCCACCTTTTTATCCCTTGAAAGGCCCTCAAGGCACCAAACCATTAAGTAGCTCCTCCCACATTTTTCCCGCTCTTTTCTGAGCTTGCTTGGTGAAGATTTTGAAAGTATAGAGAGATGGTTTTCTGTAGTGGGGATATTGCAACAATTGCTCACCCAACATGGAAGCACTTAGTAACTAAAGAAAAATAGAAAGAACTCCTGTTAGGTGAGCACCTGATGTTCAAATGCAATCCATCCTAAATATTATAACATACACTTCCAAAGTTGCTGTTTAGTTCACAGAACTTCAACCTCAAAAGGTAAGCACTTATAACCATGAAGCTGTATTTCTATGAGGTTTCAAGACATCTGAAATTCAAAACTGCAATGTTCAGCCAATGGGTCTGCATCCCTGTTCTTGTCTGAGGCTGTTACTGTTATGGGCACTGTGGAAGAAGTGCTCGCCTTTTTATCCCTTGAAAGGCCCTGAAGGCACCAAACCATTAAGTAGCTCCTCCCACATTTTTCCCGCTCTTTTCTGAGCTTGCTTGGTGAAGATTTTGAAAGTATAGAGAGATGGTTTTCTGTAGTGGAGATATTGCAACAATTGCTCACCTAACATGGAAGCACTTACTAACTAAAGAAAAATAGAAAGAACTCCTGTTAGGTGAGCACCTGATGCTCAAATGCAATTATTCTCTAAATATTATAACATACACTTCCAGAGCTGTTGTTTAGTTAACAGAACTTCAACCTCAATAGGTAAGCACTTACAAGCTTGAAGCTGTATTTCTGAGGTTTCAAGACATCTGAAATTCAAAACTGCAATGTTCAGCCAATGGGTCTGCATCCCTGTTCTTGTCTGAGGCTGTTACTGTTATGGGCACTGTGGAAGAAGTGCTCGCCTTTTTATCCCTTGAAAGGCCCTGAAGGCACCAAACCATTAAGTAGCTCCTCCCACATTTTTCCCGCTCTTTTCTGAGCTTGCTTGGTGAAGATTTTGAAAGTATAGAGAGATGGTTTTCTGTAGTGGAGATATTGCAACAATTGCTCACCTAACATGGAAGCACTTACTAACTAAAGAAAAATAGAAAGAACTCCTGTTAGGTGAGCACCTGATGCTCAAATGCAATTATTCTCTAAATATTATAACATACACTTCCAGAGCATCTGAAATTCAAAACTGCAATGTTCAGCCAAAGGGTCTGCATCCCTGTTCTTGTCAGAGGCTGTTTCTGGTATGGGCACTGTGGAATAAGTGCTCGCCTTTTTATCCCTTGAAAGGCCCTGAAGGCACCAAACCATTAAGTAGCTCCTCCCACATTTGTCCCGCTCTTTTCTGAGCTTGCTTGGTGAAGATTTTGAAAGTATAGAGAGATGGTTTTCTGTAGTAGAGATATTGCAACAATTGCTCACCTAACATGGAAGCACTTACTAACTAAAGAAAAATAGAAAGAACTCCTGTTAGGTGAGCACCTGATGCTCAAATGCAATTATTCTCTAAATATTATAACATACACTTCCAGAGCTGTTGTTTAGTTAACAGAACTTCAACCTCAATAGGTAAGCACTTACAAGCTTGAAGCTGTATTTCTATGAGGTTTCAAGACATCTGAAATTCAAAACTGCAATGTTCAGCCAATGGGTCTGCATCCCTGTTCTTGTCTGAGGCTGTTCCTGTTATGGGCACTGTGGAAGAAGTGCTCGCCTTTTTATCCCTTGAAAGGCCCTGAAGGCGCCAAACCATTAAGTAGCTCCTCCCACATTTGTCCCGCTCTTTCTGGGCTTGCCTGGTGAAGATTTTGAAAGTATAGAGAGATGGTTTTCTGTAGTGGGGATATTGCAACAATTGCTCACCTAACATGGAAGCACTTACTAACTAAAGAAAAATAGAAAGAACTCCTGTTAGGTGAACACCTGATGCTCAAATGTAATCCATCCCTAAATATTATACCATGTACTTCCAGAGTTGTTGTTTATTTCACAGAACTTCAAACTCAAAAGGTAAGCACTTACAAGCTTGAAGCTGTATTTCTATGAGGTTTCAAGACATCTGAAATTCAAAACTGCAATGTTCAGCCAAAGGGTCTGCATCCCTGTTCTTGTCTGAGGCTGTTCCTGTTATGGGCACTGTGGAAGAAGTGCTCGCCTTTTTATCCCTTGAAAGGCCCTGAAGGCACCAAAACATTAAGTAGCTCCTCCCACATTTTCCCCGCTCTTTTCTGAGCTTGATTGGTGAAGATTTTGAAAGTATAGAGAGATGGTTTTCTGTAGTGGGGATATTGCAACAATTGCTCACCTAACATGGAAGCACTTACTAACTAAAGAAAAATAGAAAGAACTCCTGTTAGGTGAGCACCTGATGCTCAAATGCAATTATTCTCTAAATATTATAACATACACTTCCAGAGCTGTTGTTTAGTTAACAGAGTTGTTGTTTATTTCACAGAACTTCAAACTCAAAAGGTAAGCACTTACAAGCTTGAAGCTGTATTTCTATGAGGTTTCAAGGCATCTGAAATTCAAAACTGCAATGTTCAGCCAAAGGGTCTGCATCCCTGTTCTTGTCAGAGGCTGTTTCTGGTATGGGCACTGTGGAAGAAGTGCCCACCTTTTTATCCCTTGAAAGGCCCTCAAGGCACCAAACCATTAAGTAGCTCCTCCCACATTTTTCCCGCTCTTTTCCGAGCTTGCTTGGTGAAGATTTTGAAAGTATAGAGAGATGGTTTTCTGTAGTGGGGATAGTGCAACAATTGCTCACCTAACATAGAAGCACTTACTAACTAAAGAAAAATAGAAAGAACTCCTGTTAGGTGAACACCTGATGCTCAAATGCAATCCATCCTAAATATTATAACATACACTTCCAAAGTTGCTGTTTAGTTCACAGAACTTCAACCTCAAAAGGTAAGCACTTATAACCATGAAGCTGTATTTCTATGAGGTTTCAAGACATCTGAAATTCAAAACTGCAATGTTCAGCCAGTTGGCCTGCATCACTGTTGTCATCCAAGGCCGTTCCTGCTATGGGCACTGTGGAGAAGGGCCCACCTTTTTATCCCTTGAAAGGCCCTCAAGGCACCAGACCATTAAGTAGCTCCTCCCACATTTTTCCCGCTCTTTTCTGAGGTTGCTTGGTGAAGATTTTGAAAGTATAGAGAGATGGTTTTCTGTAGTGGGGATATTGCAACAATTGCTCACCTAACATGGAAGCACTTACTAACTAAAGAAAAATAGAAAGAACTCATGTTAGGTGAACACCTGATGCTCAAATGCAATCCATCCCTAAATATTATACCATGTACTTCCAGGGTTGTTGTTTATTTCACAGAACTTCAAACTCAAAAGGTAAGCACTTACAAGCTTCAAGCTGTATTTCTATGAGGTTTCAAGGCATCTGAAATTCAAAACTGCAATGTTCAGCCAAAGGGTCTGCATCCCTGTTCTTGTCAGAGGCTGTTTCTGGTATGGGCACTGTGGAATAAGAGCTCGCCTTTTTATCCCTTGAAAGGCCCTGAAGGCACCAAACCATTAAGTAGCTCCTCCCACATTTTTCCCGCTCTTTTCTGAGCTTGCTTGGTGAAGATTTTGAAAGTATAGAGGGATGGTTTTCTGCAGTGGAGATATTGCAACAATTGCTCACCTAACATGGAAGCACTTACTAACTAAAGAAAAATAGAAAGAACTCCTGTTAGGTGAGCACCTGATGCTCAAATGCAATTATTCTCTAAATATTATAACATACACTTCCAGAGCTGTTGTTTAGTTAACAGAACTTCAACCTCAATAGGTAAGCACTTACAAGCTTGAAGCTGTATTTCTATGAGGTTTCAAGACATCTGAAATTCAAAACTGCAATGTTCAGCCAGTTGGCCTGCATCACTGTTCTCATCTGAGGCCGTTCCTGCTATGGGCACTGTGGAAGAAGTGCCCACCTTTTTATCCCTTGAAAGGCCCTCAAGGCACCAAACCATTAAGTAGCTCCTCCCACATTTTTCCCGCTCTTTTCTGAGCTTGCTTGGTGAAGATTTTGAAAGTATAGAGAGATGGTTTTCTGTAGTGGGGATATTGCAACAATTGCTCACCCAACATGGAAGCACTTAGTAACTAAAGAAAAATAGAAAGAACTCCTGTTAGGTGAGCACCTGATGTTCAAATGCAATCCATCTTAAATATTATAACATACACTTCCAAAGTTGCTGTTTAGTTCACAGAACTTCAACCTCAAAAGGTAAGCACTTATAACCATGAAGCTGTATTTCTATGAGGTTTCAAGACATCTGAAATTCAAAACTGCAATGTTCAGCCAATGGGTCTGCATCCCTGTTCTTGTCTGAGGCTGTTACTGTTATGGGCACTGTGGAAGAAGGGCTCGCCTTTTTATCCCTTGAAAGGCCCTGAAGGCACCAAACCATTAAGTAGCTCCTCCCACATTTTTCCCGCTCTTTTCTGAGCTTGCTTGGTGAAGATTTTGAAAGTATAGAGAGATGGTTTTCTGTAGTGGAGATATTGCAACAATTGCTCACCTAACATGGAAGCACTTACTAACTAAAGAAAAATAGAAAGAACTCCTGTTAGGTGAGCACCTGATGCTCAAATGCAATTATTCTCTAAATATTATAACATACACTTCCAGAGCTGTTGTTAAGTTAACAGAACTTCAACCTCAATAGGTAAGCACTTACAAGCTTGAAGCTGTATTTCTATGAGGTTTCAAGACATCTGAAATTCAAAACTGCAATGTTCAGCCAGTTGGCCTGCATCACTGTTCTCATCCGAGGCCGTTCCTGCTATGGGCACTGTGGAAGAAGTGCCCACCTTTTTATCCCTTGAAAGGCCCTGAAGGCACCAAACCATTAAGTAGCTCCTCCCACATTTTTCCCGCTCTTTTCTGAGCTTGCTTGGTGAAGATTTTGAAAGTATAGAGAGATGGTTTTCTGTAGTGGAGATATTGCAACAATTGCTCACCTAACATGGAAGCACTTACTAACTAAAGAAAAATAGAAAGAACTCCTGTTAGGTGAGCACCTGATGCTCAAATGCAATTATTCTCTAAATATTATAACATACACTTCCAGAGCTGTTGTTTAGTTAACAGAACTTCAACCTCAATAGGTAAGCACTTACAAGCTTGAAGCTGTATTTCTATGAGGTTTCAAGACATCTGAAATTCAAAACTGCAATGTTCAGCCAGTTGGCCTGCATCACTGTTCTCATCCGAGGCCGTTCCTGCTATGGGCACTGTGGAAGAAGTGCCCACCTTTTTATCCCTTGAAAGGCCCTCAAGGCACCAAACCATTAAGTAGCTCCTCCCACATTTGTCCCGCTCTTTTCTGAGCTTGCTTGGTGAAGATTTTGAAAGTATAGAGAGATGGTTTTCTGTAGTAGAGATATTGCAACAATTGCTCACCTAACATGGAAGCACTTACTAACTAAAGAAAAATAGAAAGAACTCCTGTTAGGTGAGCACCTGATGCTCAAATGCAATTATTCTCTAAATATTATAACATACACTTCCAGAGCTGTTGTTTAGTTAACAGAACTTCAACCTCAATAGGTAAGCACTTACAAGCTTGAAGCTGTATTTCTATGAGGTTTCAAGACATCTGAAATTCAAAACTGCAATGTTCAGCCAGTTGGCCTGCATCACTGTTCTCATCCGAGGCCGTTCCTGCTATGGGCACTGTGGAAGAAGTGCCCACCTTTTTATCCCTTGAAAGGCCCTCAAGGCACCAAACCATTAAGTAGCTCCTCCCACATTTTTCCCGCTCTTTTCTGAGCTTGCTTGGTGAAGATTTTGAAAGTATGGAGAGATGGTTTTCTGTAGTGGGGATATTGCAACAATTGCTCACCTAACATGGAAGCACTTACTAACTAAAGAAAAATAGAAAGAACTCCTGTTAGGTGAGCACCTGATGTTCAAATGCAATCCATCCTAAATATTATAACATACACTTCCAAAGTTGCTGTTTAGTTCACAGAACTTCAACCTCAAAAGGTAAGCACTTATAACCATGAAGCTGTATTTCTATGAGGTTTCAAGACATCTGAAATTCAAAACTGCAATGTTCAGCCAATGGGTCTGCATCCCTGTTCTTGTCTGAGGCTGTTACTGTTATGGGCACTGTGGAAGAAGTGCTCGCCTTTTTATCCCTTGAAAGGCCCTGAAGGCACCAAACCATTAAGTAGCTCCTCCCACATTTTTCCCGCTCTTTTCTGAGCTTGCTTGGTGAAGATTTTGAAAGTATAGAGAGATGGTTTTCTGTAGTGGAGATATTGCAACAATTGCTCACCTAACATGGAAGCACTTACTAACTAAAGAAAAATAGAAAGAACTCCTGTTAGGTGAGCACCTGATGCTCAAATGCAATTATTCTCTAAATATTATAACATACACTTCCAGAGCTGTTGTTTAGTTAACAGAACTTCAACCTCAATAGGTAAGCACTTACAAGCTTGAAGCTGTATTTCTATGAGGTTTCAAGACATCTGAAATTCAAAACTGCAATGTTCAGCCAGTTGGCCTGCATCACTGTTCTCATCCGAGGCCGTTCCTGCTATGGGCACTGTGGAAGAAGTGCCCACCTTTTTATCCCTTGAAAGGCCCTGAAGGCACCAAACCATTAAGTAGCTCCTCCCACATTTTTCCCGCTCTTTTCTGAGCTTGCTTGGTGAAGATTTTGAAAGTATAGAGAGATGGTTTTCTGTAGTGGAGATATTGCAACAATTGCTCACCTAACATGGAAGCACTTACTAACTAAAGAAAAATAGAAAGAACTCCTGTTAGGTGAGCACCTGATGCTCAAATGCAATTATTCTCTAAATATTATAACATACACTTCCAGAGCTGTTGTTTAGTTAACAGAACTTCAACCTCAATAGGTAAGCACTTACAAGCTTGAAGCTGTATTTCTATGAGGTTTCAAGACATCTGAAATTCAAAACTGCAATGTTCAGCCAGTTGGCCTGAATCACTGTTCTCATCCGAGGCCGTTCCTGCTATGGGCACTGTGGAAGAAGTGCCCACCTTTTTATCCCTTGAAAGGCCCTCAAGGCACCAAACCATTAAGTAGCTCCTCCCACATTTGTCCCGCTCTTTTCTGAGCTTGCTTGGTGAAGATTTTGAAAGTATAGAGAGATGGTTTTCTGTAGTAGAGATATTGCAACAATTGCTCACCTAACATGGAAGCACTTACTAACTAAAGAAAAATAGAAAGAACTCCTGTTAGGTGAGCACCTGATGCTCAAATGCAATTATTCTCTAAATATTATAACATACACTTCCAGAGCTGTTGTTTAGTTAACAGAACTTCAACCTCAATAGGTAAGCACTTACAAGCTTGAAGCTGTATTTCTATGAGGTTTCAAGACATCTGAAATTCAAAACTGCAATGTTCAGCCAGTTGGCCTGCATCACTGTTCTCATCCGAGGCCGTTCCTGCTATGGGCACTGTGGAAGAAGTGCCCACCTTTTTATCCCTTGAAAGGCCCTCAAGGCACCAAACCATTAAGTAGCTCCTCCCACATTTTTCCCGCTCTTTTCTGAGCTTGCTTGGTGAAGATTTTGAAAGTATAGAGAGATGGTTTTCTGTAGTAGAGATATTGCAACAATTGCTCACCTAACATGGAAGCACTTACTAACTAAAGAAAAATAGAAAGAACTCCTGTTAGGTGAGCACCTGATGCTCAAATGCAATTATTCTCTAAATATTATAACATACACTTCCAGAGCTGTTGTTTAGTTAACAGAACTTCAACCTCAATAGGTAAGCACTTACAAGCTTGAAGCTGTATTTCTATGAGGTTTCAAGACATCTGAAATTCAAAACTGCAATGTTCAGCCAATGGGTCTGCATCCCTGTTCTTGTCTGAGGCTGTTCCTGTTATGGGCACTGTGGAAGAAGTGCTCGCCTTTTTATCCCTTGAAAGGCCCTCAAGGCACCAAACCATTAAGTAGCTCCTCCCACATTTTTCCCGCTCTTTTCTGAGCTTGCTTGGTGAAGATTTTGAAAGTATAGAGAGATGGTTTTCTGTAGTGGGGATATTGCAACAATTGCTCACCCAACATGGAAGCACTTACTAACTAAAGAAAAATAGAAAGAACTCCTGTTAGGTGAGCACCTGATGCTCAAATGCAATTATTCTCTAAATATTATAACAAACACTTCCAGAGCTGTTGTTTAGTTAACAGAACTTCAACCTCAATAGGTAAGCACTTACAAGCTTGAAGCTGTATTTCTATGAGGTTTCAAGACATCTGAAATTCAAAACTGCAATGTTCAGCCAGTTGGCCTGCATCACTGTTCTCATCTGAGGCCGTTCCTGCTATGGGCACTGTGGAAGAAGTGCCCACCTTTTTATCCCTTGAAAGGCCCTCAAGGCACCAAACCATTAAGTAGCTCCTCCCACATTTTTCCCGCTCTTTTCTGAGCTTGCTTGGTGAAGATTTTGAAAGTATAGAGAGATGGTTTTCTGTAGTGGGGATATTGCAACAATTGCTCACCCAACATGGAAGCACTTAGTAACTAAAGAAAAATAGAAAGAACTCCTGTTAGGTGAGCACCTGATGTTCAAATGCAATCCATCCTAAATATTATAACATACACTTCCAAAGTTGCTGTTTAGTTCACAGAACTTCAACCTCAAAAGGTAAGCACTTATAACCATGAAGCTGTATTTCTATGAGGTTTCAAGACATCTGAAATTCAAAACTGCAATGTTCAGCCAATGGGTCTGCATCCCTGTTCTTGTCTGAGGCTGTTACTGTTATGGGCACTGTGGAAGAAGTGCTCGCCTTTTTATCCCTTGAAAGGCCCTGAAGGCACCAAACCATTAAGTAGCTCCTCCCACATTTTTCCCGCTCTTTTCTGAGCTTGCTTGGTGAAGATTTTGAAAGTATAGAGAGATGGTTTTCTGTAGTGGAGATATTGCAACAATTGCTCACCTAACATGGAAGCACTTACTAACTAAAGAAAAATAGAAAGAACTCCTGTTAGGTGAGCACCTGATGCTCAAATGCAATTATTCTCTAAATATTATAACATACACTTCCAGAGCTGTTGTTTAGTTAACAGAACTTCAACCTCAATAGGTAAGCACTTACAAGCTTGAAGCTGTATTTCTATGAGGTTTCAAGACATCTGAAATTCAAAACTGCAATGTTCAGCCAGTTGGCCTGAATCACTGTTCTCATCCGAGGCCGTTCCTGCTATGGGCACTGTGGAAGAAGTGCCCACCTTTTTATCCCTTGAAAGGCCCTCAATGCACCAAACCATTAAGTAGCTCCTCCCACATTTGTCCCGCTCTTTTCTGAGCTTGCTTGGTGAAGATTTTGAAAGTATAGAGAGATGGTTTTCTGTAGTAGAGATATTGCAACAATTGCTCACCTAACATGGAAGCACTTACTAACTAAAGAAAAATAGAAAGAACTCCTGTTAGGTGAGCACCTGATGCTCAAATGCAATTATTCTCTAAATATTATAACATACACTTCCAGAGCTGTTGTTTAGTTAACAGAACTTCAACCTCAATAGGTAAGCACTTACAAGCTTGAAGCTGTATTTCTATGAGGTTTCAAGACATCTGAAATTCAAAACTGCAATGTTCAGCCAGTTGGCCTGCATCACTGTTCTCATCCGAGGCCGTTCCTGCTATGGGCACTGTGGAAGAAGTGCCCACCTTTTTATCCCTTGAAAGGCCCTCAAGGCACCAAACCATTAAGTAGCTCCTCCCACATTTTTCCCGCTCTTTTCTGAGCTTGCTTGGTGAAGATTTTGAAAGTATAGAGAGATGGTTTTCTGTAGTAGAGCTATTGCAACAATTGCTCACCTAACATGGAAGCACTTACTAACTAAAGAAAAATAGAAAGAACTCCTGTTAGGTGAGCACCTGATGCTCAAATGCAATTATTCTCTAAATATTATAACATACACTTCCAGAGCTGTTGTTTAGTTAACAGAACTTCAACCTCAATAGGTAAGCACTTACAAGCTTGAAGCTGTATTTCTATGAGGTTTCAAGACATCTGAAATTCAAAACTGCAATGTTCAGCCAATGGGTCTGCATCCCTGTTCTTGTCTG
The DNA here is from genome assembly GCF_040938575.1 of Ambystoma mexicanum. Classification (NCBI taxonomy): domain Eukaryota; kingdom Metazoa; phylum Chordata; class Amphibia; order Caudata; family Ambystomatidae; genus Ambystoma; species Ambystoma mexicanum. The sequence goes on along the minus strand of NC_090941.1, from coordinate 1,139,834,408 downwards.
AGGCTGTTCCTGTTATGGGCACTGTGGAAGAAGTGCTCGCCTTTTTATCCCTTGAAAGGCCCTCAAGGCACCAAACCATTAAGTAGCTCCTCCCACATTTTTCCCGCTCTTTTCTGAGCTTGCTTGGTGAAGATTTTGAAAGTATAGAGAGATGGTTTTCTGTAGTGGGGATATTGCAACAATTGCTCACCCAACATGGAAGCACTTACTAACTAAAGAAAAATAGAAAGAACTCCTGTTAGGTGAGCACCTGATGTTCAAATGCAATCCATCCTAAATATTATAACATACACTTCCAAAGTTGCTGTTTAGTTCACAGAACTTCAACCTCAAAAGGTAAGCACTTATAACCATGAAGCTGTATTTCTATGAGGTTTCAAGACATCTGAAATTCAAAACTGCAATGTTCAGCCAATGGGTCTGCATCCCTGTTCTTGTCTGAGGCTGTTACTGTTATGGGCACTGTGGAAGAAGTGCTCGCCTTTTTATCCCTTGAAAGGCCCTGAAGGCACCAAACCATTAAGTAGCTCCTCCCACATTTTTCCCGCTCTTTTCTGAGCTTGCTTGGTGAAGATTTTGAAAGTATAGAGAGATGGTTTTCTGTAGTGGAGATATTGCAACAATTGCTCACCTAACATGGAAGCACTTACTAACTAAAGAAAAATAGAAAGAACTCCTGTTAGGTGAGCACCTGATGCTCAAATGCAATTATTCTCTAAATATTATAACAAACACTTCCAGAGCTGTTGTTTAGTTAACAGAACTTCAACCTCAATAGGTAAGCACTTACAAGCTTGAAGCTGTATTTCTATGAGGTTTCAAGACATCTGAAATTCAAAACTGCAATGTTCAGCCAGTTGGCCTGCATCACTGTTCTCATCTGAGGCCGTTCCTGCTATGGGCACTGTGGAAGAAGTGCCCACCTTTTTATCCCTTGAAAGGCCCTCAAGGCACCAAACCATTAAGTAGCTCCTCCCACATTTTTCCCGCTCTTTTCTGAGCTTGCTTGGTGAAGATTTTGAAAGTATAGAGAGATGGTTTTCTGTAGTGGGGATATTGCAACAATTGCTCACCCAACATGGAAGCACTTAGTAACTAAAGAAAAATAGAAAGAACTCCTGTTAGGTGAGCACCTGATGTTCAAATGCAATCCATCTTAAATATTATAACATACACTTCCAAAGTTGCTGTTTAGTTCACAGAACTTCAACCTCAAAAGGTAAGCACTTATAACCATGAAGCTGTATTTCTATGAGGTTTCAAGACATCTGAAATTCAAAACTGCAATGTTCAGCCAATGGGTCTGCATCCCTGTTCTTGTCTGAGGCTGTTACTGTTATGGGCACTGTGGAAGAAGTGCTCGCCTTTTTATCCCTTGAAAGGCCCTGAAGGCACCAAACCATTAAGTAGCTCCTCCCACATTTTTCCCGCTCTTTTCTGAGCTTGCTTGGTGAAGATTTTGAAAGTATAGAGAGATGGTTTTCTGTAGTGGAGATATTGCAACAATTGCTCACCTAACATGGAAGCACTTACTAACTAAAGAAAAATAGAAAGAACTCCTGTTAGGTGAGCACCTGATGCTCAAATGCAATTATTCTCTAAATATTATAACAAACACTTCCAGAGCTGTTGTTTAGTTAACAGAACTTCAACCTCAATAGGTAAGCACTTACAAGCTTGAAGCTGTATTTCTATGAGGTTTCAAGACATCTGAAATTCAAAACTGCAATGTTCAGCCAGTTGGCCTGCATCACTGTTCTCATCTGAGGCCGTTCCTGCTATGGGCACTGTGGAAGAAGTGCCCACCTTTTTATCCCTTGAAAGGCCCTCAAGGCACCAAACCATTAAGTAGCTCCTCCCACATTTTTCCCGCTCTTTTCTGAGCTTGCTTGGTGAAGATTTTGAAAGTATAGAGAGATGGTTTTCTGTAGTGGGGATATTGCAACAATTGCTCACCCAACATGGAAGCACTTAGTAACTAAAGAAAAATAGAAAGAACTCCTGTTAGGTGAGCACCTGATGTTCAAATGCAATCCATCCTAAATATTATAACATACACTTCCAAAGTTGCTGTTTAGTTCACAGAACTTCAACCTCAAAAGGTAAGCACTTATAACCATGAAGCTGTATTTCTATGAGGTTTCAAGACATCTGAAATTCAAAACTGCAATGTTCAGCCAATGGGTCTGCATCCCTGTTCTTGTCTGAGGCTGTTACTGTTATGGGCACTGTGGAAGAAGTGCTCGCCTTTTTATCCCTTGAAAGGCCCTGAAGGCACCAAACCATTAAGTAGCTCCTCCCACATTTTTCCCGCTCTTTTCTGAGCTTGCTTGGTGAAGATTTTGAAAGTATAGAGAGATGGTTTTCTGTAGTGGAGATATTGCAACAATTGCTCACCTAACATGGAAGCACTTACTAACTAAAGAAAAATAGAAAGAACTCCTGTTAGGTGAGCACCTGATGCTCAAATGCAATTATTCTCTAAATATTATAACATACACTTCCAGAGCATCTGAAATTCAAAACTGCAATGTTCAGCCAAAGGGTCTGCATCCCTGTTCTTGTCAGAGGCTGTTTCTGGTATGGGCACTGTGGAATAAGTGCTCGCCTTTTTATCCCTTGAAAGGCCCTGAAGGCACCAAACCATTAAGTAGCTCCTCCCACATTTGTCCCGCTCTTTTCTGAGCTTGCTTGGTGAAGATTTTGAAAGTATAGAGAGATGGTTTTCTGTAGTAGAGATATTGCAACAATTGCTCACCTAACATGGAAGCACTTACTAACTAAAGAAAAATAGAAAGAACTCCTGTTAGGTGAGCACATGATGCTCAAATGCAATTATTCTCTAAATATTATAACATACACTTCCAGAGCTGTTGTTTAGTTAACAGAACTTCAACCTCAATAGGTAAGCACTTACAAGCTTGAAGCTGTATTTCTATGAGGTTTCAAGACATCTGAAATTCAAAACTGCAATGTTCAGCCAATGGGTCTGCATCCCTGTTCTTGTCTGAGGCTGTTCCTGTTATGGGCACTGTGGAAGAAGTGCTCGCCTTTTTATCCCTTGAAAGGCCCTGAAGGCGCCAAACCATTAAGTAGCTCCTCCCACATTTGTCCCGCTCTTTCTGGGCTTGCCTGGTGAAGATTTTGAAAGTATAGAGAGATGGTTTTCTGTAGTGGGGATATTGCAACAATTGCTCACCTAACATGGAAGCACTTACTAACTAAAGAAAAATAGAAAGAACTCCTGTTAGGTGAACACCTGATGTTCAAATGTAATCCATCCCTAAATATTATACCATGTACTTCCAGAGTTGTTGTTTATTTCACAGAACTTCAAACTCAAAAGGTAAGCACTTACAAGCTTGAAGCTGTATTTCTATGAGGTTTCAAGACATCTGAAATTCAAAACTGCAATGTTCAGCCAAAGGGTCTGCATCCCTGTTCTTGTCTGAGGCTGTTCCTGTTATGGGCACTGTGGAAGAAGTGCTCGCCTTTTTATCCCTTGAAAGGCCCTGAAGGCACCAAAACATTAAGTAGCTCCTCCCACATTTTCCCCGCTCTTTTCTGAGCTTGATTGGTGAAGATTTTGAAAGTATAGAGAGATGGTTTTCTGTAGTGGGGATATTGCAACAATTGCTCACCTAACATGGAAGCACTTACTAACTAAAGAAAAATAGAAAGAACTCCTGTTAGGTGAGCACCTGATGCTCAAATGCAATTATTCTCTAAATATTATAACATACACTTCCAGAGCTGTTGTTTAGTTAACAGAGTTGTTGTTTATTTCACAGAACTTCAAACTCAAAAGGTAAGCACTTACAAGCTTGAAGCTGTATTTCTATGAGGTTTCAAGGCATCTGAAATTCAAAACTGCAATGTTCAGCCAAAGGGTCTGCATCCCTGTTCTTGTCAGAGGCTGTTTCTGGTATGGGCACTGTGGAAGAAGTGCCCACCTTTTTATCCCTTGAAAGGCCCTCAAGGCACCAAACCATTAAGTAGCTCCTCCCACATTTTTCCCGCTCTTTTCCGAGCTTGCTTGGTGAAGATTTTGAAAGTATAGAGAGATGGTTTTCTGTAGTGGGGATAGTGCAACAATTGCTCACCTAACATAGAAGCACTTACTAACTAAAGAAAAATAGAAAGAACTCCTGTTAGGTGAACACCTGATGCTCAAATGCAATCCATCCTAAATATTATAACATACACTTCCAAAGTTGCTGTTTAGTTCACAGAACTTCAACCTCAAAAGGTAAGCACTTATAACCATGAAGCTGTATTTCTATGAGGTTTCAAGACATCTGAAATTCAAAACTGCAATGTTCAGCCAGTTGGCCTGCATCACTGTTGTCATCCAAGGCCGTTCCTGCTATGGGCACTGTGGAGAAGGGCCCACCTTTTTATCCCTTGAAAGGCCCTCAAGGCACCAGACCATTAAGTAGCTCCTCCCACATTTTTCCCGCTCTTTTCTGAGGTTGCTTGGTGAAGATTTTGAAAGTATAGAGAGATGGTTTTCTGTAGTGGGGATATTGCAACAATTGCTCACCTAACATGGAAGCACTTACTAACTAAAGAAAAATAGAAAGAACTCATGTTAGGTGAACACCTGATGCTCAAATGCAATCCATCCCTAAATATTATACCATGTACTTCCAGGGTTGTTGTTTATTTCACAGAACTTCAAACTCAAAAGGTAAGCACTTACAAGCTTCAAGCTGTATTTCTATGAGGTTTCAAGGCATCTGAAATTCAAAACTGCAATGTTCAGCCAAAGGGTCTGCATCCCTGTTCTTGTCAGAGGCTGTTTCTGGTATGGGCACTGTGGAATAAGAGCTCGCCTTTTTATCCCTTGAAAGGCCCTGAAGGCACCAAACCATTAAGTAGCTCCTCCCACATTTTTCCCGCTCTTTTCTGAGCTTGCTTGGTGAAGATTTTGAAAGTATAGAGGGATGGTTTTCTGCAGTGGAGATATTGCAACAATTGCTCACCTAACATGGAAGCACTTACTAACTAAAGAAAAATAGAAAGAACTCCTGTTAGGTGAGCACCTGATGCTCAAATGCAATTATTCTCTAAATATTATAACATACACTTCCAGAGCTGTTGTTTAGTTAACAGAACTTCAACCTCAATAGGTAAGCACTTACAAGCTTGAAGCTGTATTTCTATGAGGTTTCAAGACATCTGAAATTCAAAACTGCAATGTTCAGCCAGTTGGCCTGCATCACTGTTCTCATCTGAGGCCGTTCCTGCTATGGGCACTGTGGAAGAAGTGCCCACCTTTTTATCCCTTGAAAGGCCCTCAAGGCACCAAACCATTAAGTAGCTCCTCCCACATTTTTCCCGCTCTTTTCTGAGCTTGCTTGGTGAAGATTTTGAAAGTATAGAGAGATGGTTTTCTGTAGTGGGGATATTGCAACAATTGCTCACCCAACATGGAAGCACTTAGTAACTAAAGAAAAATAGAAAGAACTCCTGTTAGGTGAGCACCTGATGTTCAAATGCAATCCATCTTAAATATTATAACATACACTTCCAAAGTTGCTGTTTAGTTCACAGAACTTCAACCTCAAAAGGTAAGCACTTATAACCATGAAGCTGTATTTCTATGAGGTTTCAAGACATCTGAAATTCAAAACTGCAATGTTCAGCCAATGGGTCTGCATCCCTGTTCTTGTCTGAGGCTGTTACTGTTATGGGCACTGTGGAAGAAGGGCTCGCCTTTTTATCCCTTGAAAGGCCCTGAAGGCACCAAACCATTAAGTAGCTCCTCCCACATTTTTCCCGCTCTTTTCTGAGCTTGCTTGGTGAAGATTTTGAAAGTATAGAGAGATGGTTTTCTGTAGTAGAGATATTGCAACAATTGCTCACCTAACATGGAAGCACTTACTAACTAAAGAAAAATAGAAAGAACTCCTGTTAGGTGAGCACCTGATGCTCAAATGCAATTATTCTCTAAATATTATAACATACACTTCCAGAGCTGTTGTTTAGTTAACAGAACTTCAACCTCAATAGGTAAGCACTTACAAGCTTGAAGCTGTATTTCTATGAGGTTTCAAGACATCTGAAATTCAAAACTGCAATGTTCAGCCAGTTGGCCTGAATCACTGTTCTCATCCGAGGCCGTTCCTGCTATGGGCACTGTGGAAGAAGTGCCCACCTTTTTATCCCTTGAAAGGCCCTCAAGGCACCAAACCATTAAGTAGCTCCTCCCACATTTGTCCCGCTCTTTTCTGAGCTTGCTTGGTGAAGATTTTGAAAGTATAGAGAGATGGTTTTCTGTAGTAGAGATATTGCAACAATTGCTCACCTAACATGGAAGCACTTACTAACTAAAGAAAAATAGAAAGAACTCCTGTTAGGTGAGCACCTGATGCTCAAATGCAATTATTCTCTAAATATTATAACATACACTTCCAGAGCTGTTGTTTAGTTAACAGAACTTCAACCTCAATAGGTAAGCACTTACAAGCTTGAAGCTGTATTTCTATGAGGTTTCAAGACATCTGAAATTCAAAACTGCAATGTTCAGCCAGTTGGCCTGCATCACTGTTCTCATCCGAGGCCGTTCCTGCTATGGGCACTGTGGAAGAAGTGCCCACCTTTTTATCCCTTGAAAGGCCCTCAAGGCACCAAACCATTAAGTAGCTCCTCCCACATTTTTCCCGCTCTTTTCTGAGCTTGCTTGGTGAAGATTTTGAAAGTATGGAGAGATGGTTTTCTGTAGTGGGGATATTGCAACAATTGCTCACCTAACATGGAAGCACTTACTAACTAAAGAAAAATAGAAAGAACTCCTGTTAGGTGAGCACCTGATGTTCAAATGCAATCCATCCTAAATATTATAACATACACTTCCAAAGTTGCTGTTTAGTTCACAGAACTTCAACCTCAAAAGGTAAGCACTTATAACCATGAAGCTGTATTTCTATGAGGTTTCAAGACATCTGAAATTCAAAACTGCAATGTTCAGCCAATGGGTCTGCATCCCTGTTCTTGTCTGAGGCTGTTACTGTTATGGGCACTGTGGAAGAAGTGCTCGCCTTTTTATCCCTTGAAAGGCCCTGAAGGCACCAAACCATTAAGTAGCTCCTCCCACATTTTTCCCGCTCTTTTCTGAGCTTGCTTGGTGAAGATTTTGAAAGTATAGAGAGATGGTTTTCTGTAGTGGAGATATTGCAACAATTGCTCACCTAACATGGAAGCACTTACTAACTAAAGAAAAATAGAAAGAACTCCTGTTAGGTGAGCACCTGATGCTCAAATGCAATTATTCTCTAAATATTATAACATACACTTCCAGAGCTGTTGTTTAGTTAACAGAACTTCAACCTCAATAGGTAAGCACTTACAAGCTTGAAGCTGTATTTCTATGAGGTTTCAAGACATCTGAAATTCAAAACTGCAATGTTCAGCCAGTTGGCCTGCATCACTGTTCTCATCCGAGGCCGTTCCTGCTATGGGCACTGTGGAAGAAGTGCCCACCTTTTTATCCCTTGAAAGGCCCTGAAGGCACCAAACCATTAAGTAGCTCCTCCCACATTTTTCCCGCTCTTTTCTGAGCTTGCTTGGTGAAGATTTTGAAAGTATAGAGAGATGGTTTTCTGTAGTGGAGATATTGCAACAATTGCTCACCTAACATGGAAGCACTTACTAACTAAAGAAAAATAGAAAGAACTCCTGTTAGGTGAGCACCTGATGCTCAAATGCAATTATTCTCTAAATATTATAACATACACTTCCAGAGCTGTTGTTTAGTTAACAGAACTTCAACCTCAATAGGTAAGCACTTACAAGCTTGAAGCTGTATTTCTATGAGGTTTCAAGACATCTGAAATTCAAAACTGCAATGTTCAGCCAGTTGGCCTGAATCACTGTTCTCATCCGAGGCCGTTCCTGCTATGGGCACTGTGGAAGAAGTGCCCACCTTTTTATCCCTTGAAAGGCCCTCAAGGCACCAAACCATTAAGTAGCTCCTCCCACATTTGTCCCGCTCTTTTCTGAGCTTGCTTGGTGAAGATTTTGAAAGTATAGAGAGATGGTTTTCTGTAGTAGAGATATTGCAACAATTGCTCACCTAACATGGAAGCACTTACTAACTAAAGAAAAATAGAAAGAACTCCTGTTAGGTGAGCACCTGATTCTCAAATGCAATTATTCTCTAAATATTATAACATACACTTCCAGAGCTGTTGTTTAGTTAACAGAACTTCAACCTCAATAGGTAAGCACTTACAAGCTTGAAGCTGTATTTCTATGAGGTTTCAAGACATCTGAAATTCAAAACTGCAATGTTCAGCCAGTTGGCCTGCATCACTGTTCTCATCCGAGGCCGTTCCTGCTATGGGCACTGTGGAAGAAGTGCCCACCTTTTTATCCCTTGAAAGGCCCTCAAGGCACCAAACCATTAAGTAGCTCCTCCCACATTTTTCCCGCTCTTTTCTGGGCTTGCCTGGTGAAGATTTTGAAAGTATAGAGAGATGGTTTTCTGTAGTGGGGATATTGCAACAATTGCTCACCTAACATGGAAGCACTTACTAACTAAAGAAAAATAGAAAGAACTCCTGTTAGGTGAACACCTGATGCTCAAATGTAATCCATCCCTAAATATTATACCATGTACTTCCAGAGTTGTTGTTTATTTCACAGAACTTCAAACTCAAAAGGTAAGCACTTACAAGCTTGAAGCTGTATTTCTATGAGGTTTCAAGACATCTGAAATTCAAAACTGCAATGTTCAGCCAAAGGGTCTGCATCCCTGTTCTTGTCTGAGGCTGTTCCTGTTATGGGCACTGTGGAAGAAGTGCTCGCCTTTTTATCCCTTGAAAGGCCCTGAAGGCACCAAAACATTAAGTAGCTCCTCCCACATTTTCCCCGCTCTTTTCTGAGCTTGATTGGTGAAGATTTTGAAAGTATAGAGAGATGGTTTTCTGTAGTGGGGATATTGCAACAATTGCTCACCTAACATGGAAGCACTTACTAACTAAAGAAAAATAGAAAGAACTCCTGTTAGGTGAGCACCTGATGCTCAAATGCAATTATTCTCTAAATATTATAACATACACTTCCAGAGCTGTTGTTTAGTTAACAGAGTTGTTGTTTATTTCACAGAACTTCAAACTCAAAAGGTAAGCACTTACAAGCTTGAAGCTGTATTTCTATGAGGTTTCAAGGCATCTGAAATTCAAAACTGCAATGTTCAGCCAAAGGGTCTGCATCCCTGTTCTTGTCAGAGGCTGTTTCTGGTATGGGCACTGTGGAAGAAGTGCCCACCTTTTTATCCCTTGAAAGGCCCTCAAGGCACCAAACCATTAAGTAGCTCCTCCCACATTTTTCCCGCTCTTTTCCGAGCTTGCTTGGTGAAGATTTTGAAAGTATAGAGAGATGGTTTTCTGTAGTGGGGATAGTGCAACAATTGCTCACCTAACATAGAAGCACTTACTAACTAAAGAAAAATAGAAAGAACTCCTGTTAGGTGAACACCTGATGCTCAAATGCAATCCATCCTAAATATTATAACATACACTTCCAAAGTTGCTGTTTAGTTCACAGAACTTCAACCTCAAAAGGTAAGCACTTATAACCATGAAGCTGTATTTCTATGAGGTTTCAAGACATCTGAAATTCAAAACTGCAATGTTCAGCCAGTTGGCCTGCATCACTGTTGTCATCCAAGGCCGTTCCTGCTATGGGCACTGTGGAGAAGGGCCCACCTTTTTATCCCTTGAAAGGCCCTCAAGGCACCAGACCATTAAGTAGCTCCTCCCACATTTTTCCCGCTCTTTTCTGAGGTTGCTTGGTGAAGATTTTGAAAGTATAGAGAGATGGTTTTCTGTAGTGGGGATATTGCAACAATTGCTCACCTAACATGGAAGCACTTACTAACTAAAGAAAAATAGAAAGAACTCATGTTAGGTGAACACCTGATGCTCAAATGCAATCCATCCCTAAATATTATACCATGTACTTCCAGGGTTGTTGTTTATTTCACAGAACTTCAAACTCAAAAGGTAAGCACTTACAAGCTTCAAGCTGTATTTCTATGAGGTTTCAAGGCATCTGAAATTCAAAACTGCAATGTTCAGCCAAAGGGTCTGCATCCCTGTTCTTGTCAGAGGCTGTTTCTGGTATGGGCACTGTGGAATAAGAGCTCGCCTTTTTATCCCTTGAAAGGCCCTGAAGGCACCAAACCATTAAGTAGCTCCTCCCACATTTTTCCCGCTCTTTTCTGAGCTTGCTTGGTGAAGATTTTGAAAGTATAGAGGGATGGTTTTCTGCAGTGGAGATATTGCAACAATTGCTCACCTAACATGGAAGCACTTACTAACTAAAGAAAAATAGAAAGAACTCCTGTTAGGTGAGCACCTGATGCTCAAATGCAATTATTCTCTAAATATTATAACATACACTTCCAGAGCTGTTGTTTAGTTAACAGAACTTCAACCTCAATAGGTAAGCAAACAAAGGGGAGTCTGGGAATCTCTCTACCAGCACGAACACAGCCCAATGACCTGTTCTTGGGTGAATAACCCCTGGGAGAGACTCTACCAAGTCTTTAGCTCGCTGTCCTTTTCACAGAGAAGAAATTTCCCCGCATATCAGCCTTTGTCCTGCCCAGGGGCAGTCCAGCGCCGAAATGCTAGGCAATTCTCCTCTGAACAAGAGTACCATCAGTAACCCCATACACGTGTTTCAGCCTTGTTGGGCATCATCAGTGAGGTGAAACTGTTGCCTCTCTAAGAACAGCGAGCAAGGGGTCCACGTCTGGATTGCCCTGTTAACTTAGGGTGAAACCCAAAGTTAATGTATGCAAACAAAGGGGAGTCTGGGAATCTCTCTACCAGCACGAACACAGCCCAATGACCTGTTCTTGGGTGAATAACCCCTGGGAGAGACTCTACCAAGTCTTTAGCTCGCTGTCCTTTTCACAGAGAAGAAATTTCCCCGCATATCAGCCTTTGTCCTGCCCAGGGGCAGTCCAGCGCCGAAATGCTAGGCAATTCTCCTCTGAACAAGAGTACCATCAGTAACCCCATACACGTGTTTCAGCCTTGTTGGGCATCATCAGTGAGGTGAAACTGTTGCCTCTCTAAGAACAGCGAGCAAGGGGTCCACGTCTGGATTGCCCTGTTAACTTAGGGTGAAACCCAAAGTTAATGTATGCAAACAAAGGGGAGTCTGGGAATCTCTCTACCAGCACGAACACAGCCCAATGACCTGTTCTTGGGTGAATAACCCCTGGGAGAGACTCTACCAAGTCTTTAGCTCGCTGTCCTTTTCACAGAGAAGAAATTTCCCCGCATATCAGCCTTTGTCCTGCCCAGGGGCAGTCCAGCGCCGAAATGCTAGGCAATTCTCCTCTGAACAAGAGTACCATCAGTAACCCCATACACGTGTTTCAGCCTTGTTGGGCATCATCAGTGAGGTGAAACTGTTGCCTCTCTAAGAACAGCGAGCAAGGGGTCCACGTCTGGATTGCCCTGTTAACTTAGGGTGAAACCCAAAGTTAATGTATGCAAACAAAGGGGAGTCTGGGAATCTCTCTACCAGCACGAACACAGCCCAATGACCTGTTCTTGGGTGAATAACCCCTGGGAGAGACTCTACCAAGTCTTTAGCTCGCTGTCCTTTTCACAGAGAAGAAATTTCCCCGCATATCAGCCTTTGTCCTGCCCAGGGGCAGTCCAGCGCCGAAATGCTAGGCAATTCTCCTCTGAACAAGAGTACCATCAGTAACCCCATACACGTGTTTCAGCCTTGTTGGGCATCATCAGTGAGGTGAAACTGTTGCCTCTCTAAGAACAGCGAGCAAGGGGTCCACGTCTGGATTGCCCTGTTAACTTAGGGTGAAACCCAAAGTTAATGTATGCAAACAAAGGGGAGTCTGGGAATCTCTCTACCAGCACGAACACAGCCCAATGACCTGTTCTTGGGTGAATAACCCCTGGGAGAGACTCTACCAAGTCTTTAGCTCGCTGTCCTTTTCACAGAGAAGAAATTTCCCCGCATATCAGCCTTTGTCCTGCCCAGGGGCAGTCCAGCGCCGAAATGCTAGGCAATTCTCCTCTGAACAAGAGTACCATCAGTAACCCCATACACGTGTTTCAGCCTTGTTGGGCATCATCAGTGAGGTGAAACTGTTGCCTCTCTAAGAACAGCGAGCAAGGGGTCCACGTCTGGATTGCCCTGTTAACTTAGGGTGAAACCCAAAGTTAATGTATGCAAACAAAGGGGAGTCTGGGAATCTCTCTACCAGCACGAACACAGCCCAATGACCTGTTCTTGGGTGAATAACCCCTGGGAGAGACTCTACCAAGTCTTTAGCTCGCTGTCCTTTTCACAGAGAAGAAATTTCCCCGCATATCAGCCTTTGTCCTGCCCAGGGGCAGTCCAGCGCCGAAATGCTAGGCAATTCTCCTCTGAACAAGAGTACCATCAGTAACCCCATACACGTGTTTCAGCCTTGTTGGGCATCATCAGTGAGGTGAAACTGTTGCCTCTCTAAGAACAGCGAGCAAGGGGTCCACGTCTGGATTGCCCTGTTAACTTAGGGTGAAACCCAAAGTTAATGTATGCAAACAAAGGGGAGTCTGGGAATCTCTCTACCAGCACGAACACAGCCCAATGACCTGTTCTTGGGTGAATAACCCCTGGGAGAGACTCTACCAAGTCTTTAGCTCGCTGTCCTTTTCACAGAGAAGAAATTTCCCCGCATATCAGCCTTTGTCCTGCCCAGGGGCAGTCCAGCGCCGAAATGCTAGGCAATTCTCCTCTGAACAAGAGTACCATCAGTAACCCCATACACGTGTTTCAGCCTTGTTGGGCATCATCAGTGAGGTGAAACTGTTGCCTCTCTAAGAACAGCGAGCAAGGGGTCCACGTCTGGATTGCCCTGTTAACTTAGGGTGAAACCCAAAGTTAATGTATGCAAACAAAGGGGAGTCTGGGAATCTCTCTACCAGCACGAACACAGCCCAATGACCTGTTCTTGGGTGAATAACCCCTGGGAGAGACTCTACCAAGTCTTTAGCTCGCTGTCCTTTTCACAGAGAAGAAATTTCCCCGCATATCAGCCTTTGTCCTGCCCAGGGGCAGTCCAGCGCCGAAATGCTAGGCAATTCTCCTCTGAACAAGAGTACCATCAGTAACCCCATACACGTGTTTCAGCCTTGTTGGGCATCATCAGTGAGGTGAAACTGTTGCCTCTCTAAGAACAGCGAGCAAGGGGTCCACGTCTGGATTGCCCTGTTAACTTAGGGTGAAACCCAAAGTTAATGTATGCAAACAAAGGGGAGTCTGGGAATCTCTCTACCAGCACGAACACAGCCCAATGACCTGTTCTTGGGTGAATAACCCCTGGGAGAGACTCTACCAAGTCTTTAGCTCGCTGTCCTTTTCACAGAGAAGAAATTTCCCCGCATATCAGCCTTTGTCCTGCCCAGGGGCAGTCCAGCGCCGAAATGCTAGGCAATTCTCCTCTGAACAAGAGTACCATCAGTAACCCCATACACGTGTTTCAGCCTTGTTGGGCATCATCAGTGAGGTGAAACTGTTGCCTCTCTAAGAACAGCGAGCAAGGGGTCCACGTCTGGATTGCCCTGTTAACTTAGGGTGAAACCCAAAGTTAATGTATGCAAACAAAGGGGAGTCTGGGAATCTCTCTACCAGCACGAACACAGCCCAATGACCTGTTCTTGGGTGAATAACCCCTGGGAGAGACTCTACCAAGTCTTTAGCTCGCTGTCCTTTTCACAGAGAAGAAATTTCCCCGCATATCAGCCTTTGTCCTGCCCAGGGGCAGTCCAGCGCCGAAATGCTAGGCAATTCTCCTCTGAACAAGAGTACCATCAGTAACCCCATACACGTGTTTCAGCCTTGTTGGGCATCATCAGTGAGGTGAAACTGTTGCCTCTCTAAGAACAGCGAGCAAGGGGTCCACGTCTGGATTGCCCTGTTAACTTAGGGTGAAACCCAAAGTTAATGTATGCAAACAAAGGGGAGTCTGGGAATCTCTCTACCAGCACGAACACAGCCCAATGACCTGTTCTTGGGTGAATAACCCCTGGGAGAGACTCTACCAAGTCTTTAGCTCGCTGTCCTTTTCACAGAGAAGAAATTTCCCCGCATATCAGCCTTTGTCCTGCCCAGGGGCAGTCCAGCGCCGAAATGCTAGGCAATTCTCCTCTGAACAAGAGTACCATCAGTAACCCCATACACGTGTTTCAGCCTTGTTGGGCATCATCAGTGAGGTGAAACTGTTGCCTCTCTAAGAACAGCGAGCAAGGGGTCCACGTCTGGATTGCCCTGTTAACTTAGGGTGAAACCCAAAGTTAATGTATGCAAACAAAGGGGAGTCTGGGAATCAAAGAACAGGTTATTTGGCTGTGTTCGTGCTGGTAGAGAGATTCCCAGACCCCCCTTTGTTTTGAATAAATTAACTTTGGGTTTCACCCTAAGTTAACAGGGCGATCCAGACGTGGACCCCTTGCTCACTGTTCTTAGAGAGGCAACAGTTTCACCTCACTGATGATGCCCAACAAGGCTGAAACACGTGTATGGGGTTACTGATGGTACTCTTGTTCAGAGGAGAATTGCCTAGCATTTCGGCGCTGGACTGCCCCTGGGAAGGACAAAGGCTGATATGCAGGGAAATTTCTTCTCTGTGAAAGGGACAGTGAGCTAAAGACTTGGTAGAGTCTCTCCCAGGGGTTATTCACCCAAGAACAGGTTATTTGGCTGTGTTCGTGCTGGTAGAGAGATTCCCAGACCCCCCTTTGTTTTGAATAAATTAACTTTGGGTTTCACCCTAAGTTAACAGGGCGATCCAGACGTGGACCCCTTGCTCACTGTTCTTAGAGAGGCAACAGTTTCACCTCACTGATGATGCCCAACAAGGCTGAAACACGTGTATGGGGTTACTGATGGTACTCTTGTTCAGAGGAGAATTGCCTAGCATTTCGGCGCTGCACTGCCCCTGGGAAGGACAAAGGCTGATATGCAGGGAAATTTCTTCTCTGTGAAAGGGACAGTGAGCTAAAGACTTGGTAGAGTCTCTCCCAGGGGTTATTCACCCAAGAACAGGTTATTTGGCTGTGTTCGTGCTGGTAGAGAGATTCCCAGACCCCCCTTTGTTTTGAATAAATTAACTTTGGGTTTCACCCTAAGTTAACAGGGCGATCCAGACGTGGACCCCTTGCTCACTGTTCTTAGAGAGGCAACAGTTTCACCTCACTGATGATGCCCAACAAGGCTGAAACACGTGTATGGGGTTACTGATGGTACTCTTGTTCAGAGGAGAATTGCCTAGCATTTCGGCGCTGGACTGCCCCTGGGAAGGACAAAGGCTGATATGCAGGGAAATTTCTTCTCTGTGAAAGGGACAGTGAGCTAAAGACTTGGTAGAGTCTCTCCCAGGGGTTATTCACCCAAGAACAGGTTATTTGGCTGTGTTCGTGCTGGTAGAGAGATTCCCAGACCCCCCTTTGTTTTGAATAAATTAACTTTGGGTTTCACCCTAAGTTAACAGGGCGATCCAGACGTGGACCCCTTGCTCACTGTTCTTAGAGAGGCAACAGTTTCACCTCACTGATGATGCCCAACAAGGCTGAAACACGTGTATGGGGTTACTGATGGTACTCTTGTTCAGAGGAGAATTGCCTAGCATTTCGGCGCTGGACTGCCCCTGGGAAGGACAAAGGCTGATATGCAGGGAAATTTCTTCTCTGTGAAAGGGACAGTGAGCTAAAGACTTGGTAGAGTCTCTCCCAGGGGTTATTCACCCAAGAACAGGTTATTTGGCTGTGTTCGTGCTGGTAGAGAGATTCCCAGACCCCCCTTTGTTCTCAATAGGTAAGCACTTACAAGCTTGAAGCTGTATTTCTATGAGGTTTCAAGACATCTGAAATTCAAAACTGCAATGTTCAGCCAGTTGGCCTGCATCACTGTTCTCATCTGAGGCCGTTCCTGCTATGGGCACTGTGGAAGAAGTGCCCACCTTTTTATCCCTTGAAAGGCCCTCAAGGCACCAAACCATTAAGTAGCTCCTCCCACATTTTTCCCGCTCTTTTCTGAGCTTGCTTGGTGAAGATTTTGAAAGTATAGAGAGATGGTTTTCTGTAGTGGGGATATTGCAACAATTGCTCACCCAACATGGAAGCACTTAGTAACTAAAGAAAAATAGAAAGAACTCCTGTTAGGTGAGCACCTGATGTTCAAATGCAATCCATCTTAAATATTATAACATACACTTCCAAAGTTGCTGTTTAGTTCACAGAACTTCAACCTCAAAAGGTAAGCACTTATAACCATGAAGCTGTATTTCTATGAGGTTTCAAGACATCTGAAATTCAAAACTGCAATGTTCAGCCAATGGGTCTGCATCCCTGTTCTTGTCTGAGGCTGTTACTGTTATGGGCACTGTGGAAGAAGGGCTCGCCTTTTTATCCCTTGAAAGGCCCTGAAGGCACCAAACCATTAAGTAGCTCCTCCCACATTTTTCCCGCTCTTTTCTGAGCTTGCTTGGTGAAGATTTTGAAAGTATAGAGAGATGGTTTTCTGTAGTGGAGATATTGCAACAATTGCTCACCTAACATGGAAGCACTTACTAACTAAAGAAAAATAGAAAGAACTCCTGTTAGGTGAGCACCTGATGCTCAAATGCAATTATTCTCTAAATATTATAACATACACTTCCAGAGCTGTTGTTTAGTTAACAGAACTTCAACCTCAATAGGTAAGCACTTACAAGCTTGAAGCTGTATTTCTATGAGGTTTCAAGACATCTGAAATTCAAAACTGCAATGTTCAGCCAGTTGGCCTGCATCACTGTTCTCATCCGAGGCCGTTCCTGCTATGGGCACTGTGGAAGAAGTGCCCACCTTTTTATCCCTTGAAAGGCCCTGAAGGCACCAAACCATTAAGTAGCTCCTCCCACATTTTTCCCGCTCTTTTCTGAGCTTGCTTGGTGAAGATTTTGAAAGTATAGAGAGATGGTTTTCTGTAGTGGAGATATTGCAACAATTGCTCACCTAACATGGAAGCACTTACTAACTAAAGAAAAATAGAAAGAACTCCTGTTAGGTGAGCACCTGATGCTCAAATGCAATTATTCTCTAAATATTATAACATACACTTCCAGAGCTGTTGTTTAGTTAACAGAACTTCAACCTCAATAGGTAAGCACTTACAAGCTTGAAGCTGTATTTCTATGAGGTTTCAAGACATCTGAAATTCAAAACTGCAATGTTCAGCCAGTTGGCCTGCATCACTGTTCTCATCCGAGGCCGTTCCTGCTATGGGCACTGTGGAAGAAGTGCCCACCTTTTTATCCCTTGAAAGGCCCTCAAGGCACCAAACCATTAAGTAGCTCCTCCCACATTTGTCCCGCTCTTTTCTGAGCTTGCTTGGTGAAGATTTTGAAAGTATAGAGAGATGGTTTTCTGTAGTAGAGATATTGCAACAATTGCTCACCTAACATGGAAGCACTTACTAACTAAAGAAAAATAGAAAGAACTCCTGTTAGGTGAGCACCTGATGCTCAAATGCAATTATTCTCTAAATATTATAACATACACTTCCAGAGCTGTTGTTTAGTTAACAGAACTTCAACCTCAATAGGTAAGCACTTACAAGCTTGAAGCTGTATTTCTATGAGGTTTCAAGACATCTGAAATTCAAAACTGCAATGTTCAGCCAGTTGGCCTGCATCACTGTTCTCATCCGAGGCCGTTCCTGCTATGGGCACTGTGGAAGAAGTGCCCACCTTTTTATCCCTTGAAAGGCCCTCAAGGCACCAAACCATTAAGTAGCTCCTCCCACATTTTTCCCGCTCTTTTCTGAGCTTGCTTGGTGAAGATTTTGAAAGTATGGAGAGATGGTTTTCTGTAGTGGGGATATTGCAACAATTGCTCACCTAACATGGAAGCACTTACTAACTAAAGAAAAATAGAAAGAACTCCTGTTAGGTGAGCACCTGATGTTCAAATGCAATCCATCCTAAATATTATAACATACACTTCCAAAGTTGCTGTTTAGTTCACAGAACTTCAACCTCAAAAGGTAAGCACTTATAACCATGAAGCTGTATTTCTATGAGGTTTCAAGACATCTGAAATTCAAAACTGCAATGTTCAGCCAATGGGTCTGCATCCCTGTTCTTGTCTGAGGCTGTTACTGTTATGGGCACTGTGGAAGAAGTGCTCGCCTTTTTATCCCTTGAAAGGCCCTGAAGGCACCAAACCATTAAGTAGCTCCTCCCACATTTTTCCCGCTCTTTTCTGAGCTTGCTTGGTGAAGATTTTGAAAGTATAGAGAGATGGTTTTCTGTAGTGGAGATATTGCAACAATTGCTCACCTAACATGGAAGCACTTACTAACTAAAGAAAAATAGAAAGAACTCCTGTTAGGTGAGCACCTGATGCTCAAATGCAATTATTCTCTAAATATTATAACATACACTTCCAGAGCTGTTGTTTAGTTAACAGAACTTCAACCTCAATAGGTAAGCACTTACAAGCTTGAAGCTGTATTTCTATGAGGTTTCAAGACATCTGAAATTCAAAACTGCAATGTTCAGCCAGTTGGCCTGCATCACTGTTCTCATCCGAGGCCGTTCCTGCTATGGGCACTGTGGAAGAAGTGCCCACCTTTTTATCCCTTGAAAGGCCCTGAAGGCACCAAACCATTAAGTAGCTCCTCCCACATTTTTCCCGCTCTTTTCTGAGCTTGCTTGGTGAAGATTTTGAAAGTATAGAGAGATGGTTTTCTGTAGTGGAGATATTGCAACAATTGCTCACCTAACATGGAAGCACTTACTAACTAAAGAAAAATAGAAAGAACTCCTGTTAGGTGAGCACCTGATGCTCAAATGCAATTATTCTCTAAATATTATAACATACACTTCCAGAGCTGTTGTTTAGTTAACAGAACTTCAACCTCAATAGGTAAGCACTTACAAGCTTGAAGCTGTATTTCTATGAGGTTTCAAGACATCTGAAATTCAAAACTGCAATGTTCAGCCAGTTGGCCTGAATCACTGTTCTCATCCGAGGCCGTTCCTGCTATGGGCACTGTGGAAGAAGTGCCCACCTTTTTATCCCTTGAAAGGCCCTCAAGGCACCAAACCATTAAGTAGCTCCTCCCACATTTGTCCCGCTCTTTTCTGAGCTTGCTTGGTGAAGATTTTGAAAGTATAGAGAGATGGTTTTCTGTAGTGGAGATATTGCAACAATTGCTCACCTAACATGGAAGCACTTACTAACTAAAGAAAAATAGAAAGAACTCCTGTTAGGTGAGCACCTGATGCTCAAATGCAATTATTCTCTAAATATTATAACAAACACTTCCAGAGCTGTTGTTTAGTTAACAGAACTTCAACCTCAATAGGTAAGCACTTACAAGCTTGAAGCTGTATTTCTATGAGGTTTCAAGACATCTGAAATTCAAAACTGCAATGTTCAGCCAGTTGGCCTGCATCACTGTTCTCATCCGAGGCCGTTCCTGCTATGGGCACTGTGGAAGAAGTGCCCACCTTTTTATCCCTTGAAAGGCCCTCAAGGCACCAAACCATTAAGTAGCTCCTCCCACATTTTTCCCGCTCTTTTCTGAGCTTGCTTGGTGAAGATTTTGAAAGTATAGAGAGATGGTTTTCTGTAGTGGGGATATTGCAACAATTGCTCACCCAACATGGAAGCACTTAGTAACTAAAGAAAAATAGAAAGAACTCCTGTTAGGTGAGCACCTGATGTTCAAATGCAATCCATCTTAAATATTATAACATACACTTCCAAAGTTGCTGTTTAGTT
Source organism: Ambystoma mexicanum (assembly GCF_040938575.1). Lineage (NCBI taxonomy): Eukaryota > Metazoa > Chordata > Amphibia > Caudata > Ambystomatidae > Ambystoma > Ambystoma mexicanum. Next base: position 1,139,814,606 of record NC_090941.1, on the reverse strand, counting down.
CACAGAACTTCAACCTCAAAAGGTAAGCACTTATAACCATGAAGCTGTATTTCTATGAGGTTTCAAGACATCTGAAATTCAAAACTGCAATGTTCAGCCAATGGGTCTGCATCCCTGTTCTTGTCTGAGGCTGTTACTGTTATGGGCACTGTGGAAGAAGTGCTCGCCTTTTTATCCCTTGAAAGGCCCTGAAGGCACCAAACCATTAAGTAGCTCCTCCCACATTTTTCCCGCTCTTTTCTGAGCTTGCTTGGTGAAGATTTTGAAAGTATAGAGAGATGGTTTTCTGTAGTAGAGATATTGCAACAATTGCTCACCTAACATGGAAGCACTTACTAACTAAAGAAAAATAGAAAGAACTCCTGTTAGGTGAGCACCTGATGCTCAAATGCAATTATTCTCTAAATATTATAACATACACTTCCAGAGCTGTTGTTTAGTTAACAGAACTTCAACCTCAATAGGTAAGCACTTACAAGCTTGAAGCTGTATTTCTATGAGGTTTCAAGACATCTGAAATTCAAAACTGCAATGTTCAGCCAGTTGGCCTGCATCACTGTTCTCATCCGAGGCCGTTCCTGCTATGGGCACTGTGGAAGAAGTGCCCACCTTTTTATCCCTTGAAAGGCCCTCAAGGCACCAAACCATTAAGTAGCTCCTCCCACATTTTTCCCGCTCTTTTCTGAGCTTGCTTGGTGAAGATTTTGAAAGTATAGAGAGATGGTTTTCTGTAGTGGGGATATTGCAACAATTGCTCACCCAACATGGAAGCACTTAGTAACTAAAGAAAAATAGAAAGAACTCCTGTTAGGTGAGCACCTGATGTTCAAATGCAATCCATCTTAAATATTATAACATACACTTCCAAAGTTGCTGTTTAGTTCACAGAACTTCAACCTCAAAAGGTAAGCACTTATAACCATGAAGCTGTATTTCTATGAGGTTTCAAGACATCTGAAATTCAAAACTGCAATGTTCAGCCAATGGGTCTGCATCCCTGTTCTTGTCTGAGGCTGTTACTGTTATGGGCACTGTGGAAGAAGTGCTCGCCTTTTTATCCCTTGAAAGGCCCTGAAGGCACCAAACCATTAAGTAGCTCCTCCCACATTTTTCCCGCTCTTTTCTGAGCTTGCTTGGTGAAGATTTTGAAAGTATAGAGAGATGGTTTTCTGTAGTGGAGATATTGCAACAATTGCTCACCTAACATGGAAGCACTTACTAACTAAAGAAAAATAGAAAGAACTCCTGTTAGGTGAGCACCTGATGCTCAAATGCAATTATTCTCTAAATATTATAACATACACTTCCAGAGCTGTTGTTTAGTTAACAGAACTTCAACCTCAATAGGTAAGCACTTACAAGCTTGAAGCTGTATTTCTATGAGGTTTCAAGACATCTGAAATTCAAAACTGCAATGTTCAGCCAGTTGGCCTGAATCACTGTTCTCATCCGAGGCCGTTCCTGCTATGGGCACTGTGGAAGAAGTGCCCACCTTTTTATCCCTTGAAAGGCCCTCAAGGCACCAAACCATTAAGTAGCTCCTCCCACATTTGTCCCGCTCTTTTCTGAGCTTGCTTGGTGAAGATTTTGAAAGTATAGAGAGATGGTTTTCTGTAGTAGAGATATTGCAACAATTGCTCACCTAACATGGAAGCACTTACTAACTAAAGAAAAATAGAAAGAACTCCTGTTAGGTGAGCACCTGATGCTCAAATGCAATTATTCTCTAAATATTATAACATACACTTCCAGAGCTGTTGTTTAGTTAACAGAACTTCAACCTCAATAGGTAAGCACTTACAAGCTTGAAGCTGTATTTCTATGAGGTTTCAAGACATCTGAAATTCAAAACTGCAATGTTCAGCCAGTTGGCCTGCATCACTGTTCTCATCCGAGGCCGTTCCTGCTATGGGCACTGTGGAAGAAGTGCCCACCTTTTTATCCCTTGAAAGGCCCTCAAGGCACCAAACCATTAAGTAGCTCCTCCCACATTTGTCCCGCTCTTTTCTGAGCTTGCTTGGTGAAGATTTTGAAAGTATAGAGAGATGGTTTTCTGTAGTAGAGATATTGCAACAATTGCTCACCTAACATGGAAGCACTTACTAACTAAAGAAAAATAGAAAGAACTCCTGTTAGGTGAGCACCTGATGCTCAAATGCAATTATTCTCTAAATATTATAACATACACTTCCAGAGCTGTTGTTTAGTTAACAGAACTTCAACCTCAATAGGTAAGCACTTACAAGCTTGAAGCTGTATTTCTATGAGGTTTCAAGACATCTGAAATTCAAAACTGCAATGTTCAGCCAGTTGGCCTGCATCACTGTTCTCATCCGAGGCCGTTCCTGCTATGGGCACTGTGGAAGAAGTGCCCACCTTTTTATCCCTTGAAAGGCCCTCAAGGCACCAAACCATTAAGTAGCTCCTCCCACATTTTTCCCGCTCTTTTCTGAGCTTGCTTGGTGAAGATTTTGAAAGTATAGAGAGATGGTTTTCTGTAGTGGGGATATTGCAACAATTGCTCACCCAACATGGAAGCACTTAGTAACTAAAGAAAAATAGAAAGAACTCCTGTTAGGTGAGCACCTGATGTTCAAATGCAATCCATCCTAAATATTATAACATACACTTCCAAAGTTGCTGTTTAGTTCACAGAACTTCAACCTCAAAAGGTAAGCACTTATAACCATGAAGCTGTATTTCTATGAGGTTTCAAGACATCTGAAATTCAAAACTGCAATGTTCAGCCAATGGGTCTGCATCCCTGTTCTTGTCTGAGGCTGTTACTGTTATGGGCACTGTGGAAGAAGTGCTCGCCTTTTTATCCCTTGAAAGGCCCTGAAGGCACCAAACCATTAAGTAGCTCCTCCCACATTTTTCCCGCTCTTTTCTGAGCTTGCTTGGTGAAGATTTTGAAAGTATAGAGAGATGGTTTTCTGTAGTGGAGATATTGCAACAATTGCTCACCTAACATGGAAGCACTTACTAACTAAAGAAAAATAGAAAGAACTCCTGTTAGGTGAGCACCTGATGCTCAAATGCAATTATTCTCTAAATATTATAACATACACTTCCAGAGCTGTTGTTTAGTTAACAGAACTTCAACCTCAATAGGTAAGCACTTACAAGCTTGAAGCTGTATTTCTGAGGTTTCAAGACATCTGAAATTCAAAACTGCAATGTTCAGCCAATGGGTCTGCATCCCTGTTCTTGTCTGAGGCTGTTACTGTTATGGGCACTGTGGAAGAAGTGCTCGCCTTTTTATCCCTTGAAAGGCCCTGAAGGCACCAAACCATTAAGTAGCTCCTCCCACATTTTTCCCGCTCTTTTCTGAGCTTGCTTGGTGAAGATTTTGAAAGTATAGAGAGATGGTTTTCTGTAGTGGAGATATTGCAACAATTGCTCACCTAACATGGAAGCACTTACTAACTAAAGAAAAATAGAAAGAACTCCTGTTAGGTGAGCACCTGATGCTCAAATGCAATTATTCTCTAAATATTATAACATACACTTCCAGAGCATCTGAAATTCAAAACTGCAATGTTCAGCCAAAGGGTCTGCATCCCTGTTCTTGTCAGAGGCTGTTTCTGGTATGGGCACTGTGGAATAAGTGCTCGCCTTTTTATCCCTTGAAAGGCCCTGAAGGCACCAAACCATTAAGTAGCTCCTCCCACATTTGTCCCGCTCTTTTCTGAGCTTGCTTGGTGAAGATTTTGAAAGTATAGAGAGATGGTTTTCTGTAGTAGAGATATTGCAACAATTGCTCACCTAACATGGAAGCACTTACTAACTAAAGAAAAATAGAAAGAACTCCTGTTAGGTGAGCACCTGATGCTCAAATGCAATTATTCTCTAAATATTATAACATACACTTCCAGAGCTGTTGTTTAGTTAACAGAACTTCAACCTCAATAGGTAAGCACTTACAAGCTTGAAGCTGTATTTCTATGAGGTTTCAAGACATCTGAAATTCAAAACTGCAATGTTCAGCCAATGGGTCTGCATCCCTGTTCTTGTCTGAGGCTGTTCCTGTTATGGGCACTGTGGAAGAAGTGCTCGCCTTTTTATCCCTTGAAAGGCCCTGAAGGCGCCAAACCATTAAGTAGCTCCTCCCACATTTGTCCCGCTCTTTCTGGGCTTGCCTGGTGAAGATTTTGAAAGTATAGAGAGATGGTTTTCTGTAGTGGGGATATTGCAACAATTGCTCACCTAACATGGAAGCACTTACTAACTAAAGAAAAATAGAAAGAACTCCTGTTAGGTGAACACCTGATGCTCAAATGTAATCCATCCCTAAATATTATACCATGTACTTCCAGAGTTGTTGTTTATTTCACAGAACTTCAAACTCAAAAGGTAAGCACTTACAAGCTTGAAGCTGTATTTCTATGAGGTTTCAAGACATCTGAAATTCAAAACTGCAATGTTCAGCCAAAGGGTCTGCATCCCTGTTCTTGTCTGAGGCTGTTCCTGTTATGGGCACTGTGGAAGAAGTGCTCGCCTTTTTATCCCTTGAAAGGCCCTGAAGGCACCAAAACATTAAGTAGCTCCTCCCACATTTTCCCCGCTCTTTTCTGAGCTTGATTGGTGAAGATTTTGAAAGTATAGAGAGATGGTTTTCTGTAGTGGGGATATTGCAACAATTGCTCACCTAACATGGAAGCACTTACTAACTAAAGAAAAATAGAAAGAACTCCTGTTAGGTGAGCACCTGATGCTCAAATGCAATTATTCTCTAAATATTATAACATACACTTCCAGAGCTGTTGTTTAGTTAACAGAGTTGTTGTTTATTTCACAGAACTTCAAACTCAAAAGGTAAGCACTTACAAGCTTGAAGCTGTATTTCTATGAGGTTTCAAGGCATCTGAAATTCAAAACTGCAATGTTCAGCCAAAGGGTCTGCATCCCTGTTCTTGTCAGAGGCTGTTTCTGGTATGGGCACTGTGGAAGAAGTGCCCACCTTTTTATCCCTTGAAAGGCCCTCAAGGCACCAAACCATTAAGTAGCTCCTCCCACATTTTTCCCGCTCTTTTCCGAGCTTGCTTGGTGAAGATTTTGAAAGTATAGAGAGATGGTTTTCTGTAGTGGGGATAGTGCAACAATTGCTCACCTAACATAGAAGCACTTACTAACTAAAGAAAAATAGAAAGAACTCCTGTTAGGTGAACACCTGATGCTCAAATGCAATCCATCCTAAATATTATAACATACACTTCCAAAGTTGCTGTTTAGTTCACAGAACTTCAACCTCAAAAGGTAAGCACTTATAACCATGAAGCTGTATTTCTATGAGGTTTCAAGACATCTGAAATTCAAAACTGCAATGTTCAGCCAGTTGGCCTGCATCACTGTTGTCATCCAAGGCCGTTCCTGCTATGGGCACTGTGGAGAAGGGCCCACCTTTTTATCCCTTGAAAGGCCCTCAAGGCACCAGACCATTAAGTAGCTCCTCCCACATTTTTCCCGCTCTTTTCTGAGGTTGCTTGGTGAAGATTTTGAAAGTATAGAGAGATGGTTTTCTGTAGTGGGGATATTGCAACAATTGCTCACCTAACATGGAAGCACTTACTAACTAAAGAAAAATAGAAAGAACTCATGTTAGGTGAACACCTGATGCTCAAATGCAATCCATCCCTAAATATTATACCATGTACTTCCAGGGTTGTTGTTTATTTCACAGAACTTCAAACTCAAAAGGTAAGCACTTACAAGCTTCAAGCTGTATTTCTATGAGGTTTCAAGGCATCTGAAATTCAAAACTGCAATGTTCAGCCAAAGGGTCTGCATCCCTGTTCTTGTCAGAGGCTGTTTCTGGTATGGGCACTGTGGAATAAGAGCTCGCCTTTTTATCCCTTGAAAGGCCCTGAAGGCACCAAACCATTAAGTAGCTCCTCCCACATTTTTCCCGCTCTTTTCTGAGCTTGCTTGGTGAAGATTTTGAAAGTATAGAGGGATGGTTTTCTGCAGTGGAGATATTGCAACAATTGCTCACCTAACATGGAAGCACTTACTAACTAAAGAAAAATAGAAAGAACTCCTGTTAGGTGAGCACCTGATGCTCAAATGCAATTATTCTCTAAATATTATAACATACACTTCCAGAGCTGTTGTTTAGTTAACAGAACTTCAACCTCAATAGGTAAGCACTTACAAGCTTGAAGCTGTATTTCTATGAGGTTTCAAGACATCTGAAATTCAAAACTGCAATGTTCAGCCAGTTGGCCTGCATCACTGTTCTCATCTGAGGCCGTTCCTGCTATGGGCACTGTGGAAGAAGTGCCCACCTTTTTATCCCTTGAAAGGCCCTCAAGGCACCAAACCATTAAGTAGCTCCTCCCACATTTTTCCCGCTCTTTTCTGAGCTTGCTTGGTGAAGATTTTGAAAGTATAGAGAGATGGTTTTCTGTAGTGGGGATATTGCAACAATTGCTCACCCAACATGGAAGCACTTAGTAACTAAAGAAAAATAGAAAGAACTCCTGTTAGGTGAGCACCTGATGTTCAAATGCAATCCATCTTAAATATTATAACATACACTTCCAAAGTTGCTGTTTAGTTCACAGAACTTCAACCTCAAAAGGTAAGCACTTATAACCATGAAGCTGTATTTCTATGAGGTTTCAAGACATCTGAAATTCAAAACTGCAATGTTCAGCCAATGGGTCTGCATCCCTGTTCTTGTCTGAGGCTGTTACTGTTATGGGCACTGTGGAAGAAGGGCTCGCCTTTTTATCCCTTGAAAGGCCCTGAAGGCACCAAACCATTAAGTAGCTCCTCCCACATTTTTCCCGCTCTTTTCTGAGCTTGCTTGGTGAAGATTTTGAAAGTATAGAGAGGTGGTTTTCTGTAGTAGAGATATTGCAACAATTGCTCACCTAACATGGAAGCACTTACTAACTAAAGAAAAATAGAAAGAACTCCTGTTAGGTGAGCACCTGATGCTCAAATGCAATTATTCTCTAAATATTATAACATACACTTCCAGAGCTGTTGTTTAGTTAACAGAACTTCAACCTCAATAGGTAAGCACTTACAAGCTTGAAGCTGTATTTCTATGAGGTTTCAAGACATCTGAAATTCAAAACTGCAATGTTCAGCCAGTTGGCCTGAATCACTGTTCTCATCCGAGGCCGTTCCTGCTATGGGCACTGTGGAAGAAGTGCCCACCTTTTTATCCCTTGAAAGGCCCTCAAGGCACCAAACCATTAAGTAGCTCCTCCCACATTTGTCCCGCTCTTTTCTGAGCTTGCTTGGTGAAGATTTTGAAAGTATAGAGAGATGGTTTTCTGTAGTAGAGATATTGCAACAATTGCTCACCTAACATGGAAGCACTTACTAACTAAAGAAAAATAGAAAGAACTCCTGTTAGGTGAGCACCTGATGCTCAAATGCAATTATTCTCTAAATATTATAACATACACTTCCAGAGCTGTTGTTTAGTTAACAGAACTTCAACCTCAATAGGTAAGCACTTACAAGCTTGAAGCTGTATTTCTATGAGGTTTCAAGACATCTGAAATTCAAAACTGCAATGTTCAGCCAGTTGGCCTGCATCACTGTTCTCATCCGAGGCCGTTCCTGCTATGGGCACTGTGGAAGAAGTGCCCACCTTTTTATCCCTTGAAAGGCCCTCAAGGCACCAAACCATTAAGTAGCTCCTCCCACATTTTTCCCGCTCTTTTCTGAGCTTGCTTGGTGAAGATTTTGAAAGTATGGAGAGATGGTTTTCTGTAGTGGGGATATTGCAACAATTGCTCACCTAACATGGAAGCACTTACTAACTAAAGAAAAATAGAAAGAACTCCTGTTAGGTGAGCACCTGATGTTCAAATGCAATCCATCCTAAATATTATAACATACACTTCCAAAGTTGCTGTTTAGTTCACAGAACTTCAACCTCAAAAGGTAAGCACTTATAACCATGAAGCTGTATTTCTATGAGGTTTCAAGACATCTGAAATTCAAAACTGCAATGTTCAGCCAATGGGTCTGCATCCCTGTTCTTGTCTGAGGCTGTTACTGTTATGGGCACTGTGGAAGAAGTGCTCGCCTTTTTATCCCTTGAAAGGCCCTGAAGGCACCAAACCATTAAGTAGCTCCTCCCACATTTTTCCCGCTCTTTTCTGAGCTTGCTTGGTGAAGATTTTGAAAGTATAGAGAGATGGTTTTCTGTAGTGGAGATATTGCAACAATTGCTCACCTAACATGGAAGCACTTACTAACTAAAGAAAAATAGAAAGAACTCCTGTTAGGTGAGCACCTGATGCTCAAATGCAATTATTCTCTAAATATTATAACATACACTTCCAGAGCTGTTGTTTAGTTAACAGAACTTCAACCTCAATAGGTAAGCACTTACAAGCTTGAAGCTGTATTTCTATGAGGTTTCAAGACATCTGAAATTCAAAACTGCAATGTTCAGCCAGTTGGCCTGCATCACTGTTCTCATCCGAGGCCGTTCCTGCTATGGGCACTGTGGAAGAAGTGCCCACCTTTTTATCCCTTGAAAGGCCCTGAAGGCACCAAACCATTAAGTAGCTCCTCCCACATTTTTCCCGCTCTTTTCTGAGCTTGCTTGGTGAAGATTTTGAAAGTATAGAGAGATGGTTTTCTGTAGTGGAGATATTGCAACAATTGCTCACCTAACATGGAAGCACTTACTAACTAAAGAAAAATAGAAAGAACTCCTGTTAGGTGAGCACCTGATGCTCAAATGCAATTATTCTCTAAATATTATAACATACACTTCCAGAGCTGTTGTTTAGTTAACAGAACTTCAACCTCAATAGGTAAGCACTTACAAGCTTGAAGCTGTATTTCTATGAGGTTTCAAGACATCTGAAATTCAAAACTGCAATGTTCAGCCAGTTGGCCTGAATCACTGTTCTCATCCGAGGCCGTTCCTGCTATGGGCACTGTGGAAGAAGTGCCCACCTTTTTATCCCTTGAAAGGCCCTCAAGGCACCAAACCATTAAGTAGCTCCTCCCACATTTGTCCCGCTCTTTTCTGAGCTTGCTTGGTGAAGATTTTGAAAGTATAGAGAGATGGTTTTCTGTAGTAGAGATATTGCAACAATTGCTCACCTAACATGGAAGCACTTACTAACTAAAGAAAAATAGAAAGAACTCCTGTTAGGTGAGCACCTGATGCTCAAATGCAATTATTCTCTAAATATTATAACATACACTTCCAGAGCTGTTGTTTAGTTAACAGAACTTCAACCTCAATAGGTAAGCACTTACAAGCTTGAAGCTGTATTTCTATGAGGTTTCAAGACATCTGAAATTCAAAACTGCAATGTTCAGCCAGTTGGCCTGCATCACTGTTCTCATCCGAGGCCGTTCCTGCTATGGGCACTGTGGAAGAAGTGCCCACCTTTTTATCCCTTGAAAGGCCCTCAAGGCACCAAACCATTAAGTAGCTCCTCCCACATTTTTCCCGCTCTTTTCTGAGCTTGCTTGGTGAAGATTTTGAAAGTATAGAGAGATGGTTTTCTGTAGTAGAGATATTGCAACAATTGCTCACCTAACATGGAAGCACTTACTAACTAAAGAAAAATAGAAAGAACTCCTGTTAGGTGAGCACCTGATGCTCAAATGCAATTATTCTCTAAATATTATAACATACACTTCCAGAGCTGTTGTTTAGTTAACAGAACTTCAACCTCAATAGGTAAGCACTTACAAGCTTGAAGCTGTATTTCTATGAGGTTTCAAGACATCTGAAATTCAAAACTGCAATGTTCAGCCAATGGGTCTGCATCCCTGTTCTTGTCTGAGGCTGTTCCTGTTATGGGCACTGTGGAAGAAGTGCTCGCCTTTTTATCCCTTGAAAGGCCCTCAAGGCACCAAACCATTAAGTAGCTCCTCCCACATTTTTCCCGCTCTTTTCTGAGCTTGCTTGGTGAAGATTTTGAAAGTATAGAGAGATGGTTTTCTGTAGTGGGGATATTGCAACAATTGCTCACCCAACATGGAAGCACTTACTAACTAAAGAAAAATAGAAAGAACTCCTGTTAGGTGAGCACCTGATGCTCAAATGCAATTATTCTCTAAATATTATGACAAACACTTCCAGAGCTGTTGTTTAGTTAACAGAACTTCAACCTCAATAGGTAAGCACTTACAAGCTTGAAGCTGTATTTCTATGAGGTTTCAAGACATCTGAAATTCAAAACTGCAATGTTCAGCCAGTTGGCCTGCATCACTGTTCTCATCTGAGGCCGTTCCTGCTATGGGCACTGTGGAAGAAGTGCCCACCTTTTTATCCCTTGAAAGGCCCTCAAGGCACCAAACCATTAAGTAGCTCCTCCCACATTTTTCCCGCTCTTTTCTGAGCTTGCTTGGTGAAGATTTTGAAAGTATAGAGAGATGGTTTTCTGTAGTGGGGATATTGCAACAATTGCTCACCCAACATGGAAGCACTTAGTAACTAAAGAAAAATAGAAAGAACTCCTGTTAGGTGAGCACCTGATGTTCAAATGCAATCCATCCTAAATATTATAACATACACTTCCAAAGTTGCTGTTTAGTTCACAGAACTTCAACCTCAAAAGGTAAGCACTTATAACCATGAAGCTGTATTTCTATGAGGTTTCAAGACATCTGAAATTCAAAACTGCAATGTTCAGCCAATGGGTCTGCATCCCTGTTCTTGTCTGAGGCTGTTCCTGTTATGGGCACTGTGGAAGAAGGGCTCGCCTTTTTATCCCTTGAAAGGCCCTGAAGGCACCAAACCATTAAGTAGCTCCTCCCACATTTTTCCCGCTCTTTTCTGAGCTTGCTTGGTGAAGATTTTGAAAGTATAGAGAGATGGTTTTCTGTAGTGGAGATATTGCAACAATTGCTCACCTAACATGGAAGCACTTACTAACTAAAGAAAAATAGAAAGAACTCCTGTTAGGTGAGCACCTGATGCTCAAATGCAATTATTCTCTAAATATTATAACATACACTTCCAGAGCTGTTGTTTAGTTAACAGAACTTCAACCTCAATAGGTAAGCACTTACAAGCTTGAAGCTGTATTTCTATGAGGTTTCAAGACATCTGAAATTCAAAACTGCAATGTTCAGCCAGTTGGCCTGAATCACTGTTCTCATCCGAGGCCGTTCCTGCTATGGGCACTGTGGAAGAAGTGCCCACCTTTTTATCCCTTGAAAGGCCCTCAAGGCACCAAACCATTAAGTAGCTCCTCCCACATTTGTCCCGCTCTTTTCTGAGCTTGCTTGGTGAAGATTTTGAAAGTATAGAGAGATGGTTTTCTGTAGTAGAGATATTGCAACAATTGCTCACCTAACATGGAAGCACTTACTAACTAAAGAAAAATAGAAAGAACTCCTGTTAGGTGAGCACCTGATGCTCAAATGCAATTATTCTCTAAATATTATAACATACACTTCCAGAGCTGTTGTTTAGTTAACAGAACTTCAACCTCAATAGGTAAGCACTTACAAGCTTGAAGCTGTATTTCTATGAGGTTTCAAGACATCTGAAATTCAAAACTGCAATGTTCAGCCAGTTGGCCTGCATCACTGTTCTCATCCGAGGCCGTTCCTGCTATGGGCACTGTGGAAGAAGTGCCCACCTTTTTATCCCTTGAAAGGCCCTCAAGGCACCAAACCATTAAGTAGCTCCTCCCACATTTTTCCCGCTCTTTTCTGAGCTTGCTTGGTGAAGATTTTGAAAGTATAGAGAGATGGTTTTCTGTAGTGGAGATATTGCAACAATTGCTCACCTAACATGGAAGCACTTACTAACTAAAGAAAAATAGAAAGAACTCCTGTTAGGTGAGCACCTGATGCTCAAATGCAATTATTCTCTAAATATTATAACATACACTTCCAGAGCTGTTGTTTAGTTAACAGAACTTCAACCTCAATAGGTAAGCACTTACAAGCTTGAAGCTGTATTTCTGAGGTTTCAAGACATCTGAAATTCAAAACTGCAATGTTCAGCCAATGGGTCTGCATCCCTGTTCTTGTCTGAGGCTGTTACTGTTATGGGCACTGTGGAAGAAGTGCTCGCCTTTTTATCCCTTGAAAGGCCCTGAAGGCACCAAACCATTAAGTAGCTCCTCCCACATTTTTCCCGCTCTTTTCTGAGCTTGCTTGGTGAAGATTTTGAAAGTATAGAGAGATGGTTTTCTGTAGTGGAGATATTGCAACAATTGCTCACCTAACATGGAAGCACTTACTAACTAAAGAAAAATAGAAAGAACTCCTGTTAGGTGAGCACCTGATGCTCAAATGCAATTATTCTCTAAATATTATAACAAACACTTCCAGAGCTGTTGTTTAGTTAACAGAACTTCAACCTCAATAGGTAAGCACTTACAAGCTTGAAGCTGTATTTCTATGAGGTTTCAAGACATCTGAAATTCAAAACTGCAATGTTCAGCCAGTTGGCCTGCATCACTGTTCTCATCTGAGGCCGTTCCTGCTATGGGCACTGTGGAAGAAGTGCCCACCTTTTTATCCCTTGAAAGGCCCTCAAGGCACCAAACCATTAAGTAGCTCCTCCCACATTTTTCCCGCTCTTTTCTGAGCTTGCTTGGTGAAGATTTTGAAAGTATAGAGAGATGGTTTTCTGTAGTGGGGATATTGCAACAATTGCTCACCCAACATGGAAGCACTTAGTAACTAAAGAAAAATAGAAAGAACTCCTGTTAGGTGAGCACCTGATGTTCAAATGCAATCCATCCTAAATATTATAACATACACTTCCAAAGTTGCTGTTTAGTTCACAGAACTTCAACCTCAAAAGGTAAGCACTTATAACCATGAAGCTGTATTTCTATGAGGTTTCAAGACATCTGAAATTCAAAACTGCAATGTTCAGCCAATGGGTCTGCATCCCTGTTCTTGTCTGAGGCTGTTACTGTTATGGGCACTGTGGAAGAAGTGCTCGCCTTTTTATCCCTTGAAAGGCCCTGAAGGCACCAAACCATTAAGTAGCTCCTCCCACATTTTTCCCGCTCTTTTCTGAGCTTGCTTGGTGAAGATTTTGAAAGTATAGAGAGATGGTTTTCTGTAGTGGAGATATTGCAACAATTGCTCACCTAACATGGAAGCACTTACTAACTAAAGAAAAATAGAAAGAACTCCTGTTAGGTGAGCACCTGATGCTCAAATGCAATTATTCTCTAAATATTATAACATACACTTCCAGAGCTGTTGTTTAGTTAACAGAACTTCAACCTCAATAGGTAAGCACTTACAAGCTTGAAGCTGTATTTCTGAGGTTTCAAGACATCTGAAATTCAAAACTGCAATGTTCAGCCAATGGGTCTGCATCCCTGTTCTTGTCTGAGGCTGTTACTGTTATGGGCACTGTGGAAGAAGTGCTCGCCTTTTTATCCCTTGAAAGGCCCTGAAGGCACCAAACCATTAAGTAGCTCCTCCCACATTTTTCCCGCTCTTTTCTGAGCTTGCTTGGTGAAGATTTTGAAAGTATAGAGAGATGGTTTTCTGTAGTGGAGATATTGCAACAATTGCTCACCTAACATGGAAGCACTTACTAACTAAAGAAAAATAGAAAGAACTCCTGTTAGGTGAGCACCTGATGCTCAAATGCAATTATTCTCTAAATATTATAACATACACTTCCAGAGCATCTGAAATTCAAAACTGCAATGTTCAGCCAAAGGGTCTGCATCCCTGTTCTTGTCAGAGGCTGTTTCTGGTATGGGCACTGTGGAATAAGTGCTCGCCTTTTTATCCCTTGAAAGGCCCTGAAGGCACCAAACCATTAAGTAGCTCCTCCCACATTTGTCCCGCTCTTTTCTGAGCTTGCTTGGTGAAGATTTTGAAAGTATAGAGAGATGGTTTTCTGTAGTAGAGATATTGCAACAATTGCTCACCTAACATGGAAGCACTTACTAACTAAAGAAAAATAGAAAGAACTCCTGTTAGGTGAGCACCTGATGCTCAAATGCAATTATTCTCTAAATATTATAACATACACTTCCAGAGCTGTTGTTTAGTTAACAGAACTTCAACCTCAATAGGTAAGCACTTACAAGCTTGAAGCTGTATTTCTATGAGGTTTCAAGACATCTGAAATTCAAAACTGCAATGTTCAGCCAATGGGTCTGCATCCCTGTTCTTGTCTGAGGCTGTTCCTGTTATGGGCACTGTGGAAGAAGTGCTCGCCTTTTTATCCCTTGAAAGGCCCTGAAGGCGCCAAACCATTAAGTAGCTCCTCCCACATTTGTCCCGCTCTTTCTGGGCTTGCCTGGTGAAGATTTTGAAAGTATAGAGAGATGGTTTTCTGTAGTGGGGATATTGCAACAATTGCTCACCTAACATGGAAGCACTTACTAACTAAAGAAAAATAGAAAGAACTCCTGTTAGGTGAACACCTGATGCTCAAATGTAATCCATCCCTAAATATTATACCATGTACTTCCAGAGTTGTTGTTTATTTCACAGAACTTCAAACTCAAAAGGTAAGCACTTACAAGCTTGAAGCTGTATTTCTATGAGGTTTCAGGACATCTGAAATTCAAAACTGCAATGTTCAGCCAAAGGGTCTGCATCCCTGTTCTTGTCTGAGGCTGTTCCTGTTATGGGCACTGTGGAAGAAGTGCTCGCCTTTTTATCCCTTGAAAGGCCCTGAAGGCACCAAAACATTAAGTAGCTCCTCCCACATTTTCCCCGCTCTTTTCTGAGCTTGATTGGTGAAGATTTTGAAAGTATAGAGAGATGGTTTTCTGTAGTGGGGATATTGCAACAATTGCTCACCTAACATGGAAGCACTTACTAACTAAAGAAAAATAGAAAGAACTCCTGTTAGGTGAGCACCTGATGCTCAAATGCAATTATTCTCTAAATATTATAACATACACTTCCAGAGCTGTTGTTTAGTTAACAGAGTTGTTGTTTATTTCACAGAACTTCAAACTCAAAAGGTAAGCACTTACAAGCTTGAAGCTGTATTTCTATGAGGTTTCAAGGCATCTGAAATTCAAAACTGCAATGTTCAGCCAAAGGGTCTGCATCCCTGTTCTTGTCAGAGGCTGTTTCTGGTATGGGCACTGTGGAAGAAGTGCCCACCTTTTTATCCCTTGAAAGGCCCTCAAGGCACCAAACCATTAAGTAGCTCCTCCCACATTTTTCCCGCTCTTTTCCGAGCTTGCTTGGTGAAGATTTTGAAAGTATAGAGAGATGGTTTTCTGTAGTGGGGATAGTGCAACAATTGCTCACCTAACATAGAAGCACTTACTAACTAAAGAAAAATAGAAAGAACTCCTGTTAGGTGAACACCTGATGCTCAAATGCAATCCATCCTAAATATTATAACATACACTTCCAAAGTTGCTGTTTAGTTCACAGAACTTCAACCTCAAAAGGTAAGCACTTATAACCATGAAGCTGTATTTCTATGAGGTTTCAAGACATCTGAAATTCAAAACTGCAATGTTCAGCCAGTTGGCCTGCATCACTGTTGTCATCCAAGGCCGTTCCTGCTATGGGCACTGTGGAGAAGGGCCCACCTTTTTATCCCTTGAAAGGCCCTCAAGGCACCAGACCATTAAGTAGCTCCTCCCACATTTTTCCCGCTCTTTTCTGAGGTTGCTTGGTGAAGATTTTGAAAGTATAGAGAGATGGTTTTCTGTAGTGGGGATATTGCAACAATTGCTCACCTAACATGGAAGCACTTACTAACTAAAGAAAAATAGAAAGAACTCATGTTAGGTGAACACCTGATGCTCAAATGCAATCCATCCCTAAATATTATACCATGTACTTCCAGGGTTGTTGTTTATTTCACAGAACTTCAAACTCAAAAGGTAAGCACTTACAAGCTTCAAGCTGTATTTCTATGAGGTTTCAAGGCATCTGAAATTCAAAACTGCAATGTTCAGCCAAAGGGTCTGCATCCCTGTTCTTGTCAGAGGCTGTTTCTGGTATGGGCACTGTGGAATAAGAGCTCGCCTTTTTATCCCTTGAAAGGCCCTGAAGGCACCAAACCATTAAGTAGCTCCTCCCACATTTTTCCCGCTCTTTTCTGAGCTTGCTTGGTGAAGATTTTGAAAGTATAGAGGGATGGTTTTCTGCAGTGGAGATATTGCAACAATTGCTCACCTAACATGGAAGCACTTACTAACTAAAGAAAAATAGAAAGAACTCCTGTTAGGTGAGCACCTGATGCTCAAATGCAATTATTCTCTAAATATTATAACATACACTTCCAGAGCTGTTGTTTAGTTAACAGAACTTCAACCTCAATAGGTAAGCACTTACAAGCTTGAAGCTGTATTTCTATGAGGTTTCAAGACATCTGAAATTCAAAACTGCAATGTTCAGCCAGTTGGCCTGCATCACTGTTCTCATCTGAGGCCGTTCCTGCTATGGGCACTGTGGAAGAAGTGCCCACCTTTTTATCCCTTGAAAGGCCCTCAAGGCACCAAACCATTAAGTAGCTCCTCCCACATTTTTCCCGCTCTTTTCTGAGCTTGCTTGGTGAAGATTTTGAAAGTATAGAGAGATGGTTTTCTGTAGTGGGGATATTGCAACAATTGCTCACCCAACATGGAAGCACTTAGTAACTAAAGAAAAATAGAAAGAACTCCTGTTAGGTGAGCACCTGATGTTCAAATGCAATCCATCTTAAATATTATAACATACACTTCCAAAGTTGCTGTTTAGTTCACAGAACTTCAACCTCAAAAGGTAAGCACTTATAACCATGAAGCTGTATTTCTATGAGGTTTCAAGACATCTGAAATTCAAAACTGCAATGTTCAGCCAATGGGTCTGCATCCCTGTTCTTGTCTGAGGCTGTTACTGTTATGGGCACTGTGGAAGAAGGGCTCGCCTTTTTATCCCTTGAAAGGCCCTGAAGGCACCAAACCATTAAGTAGCTCCTCCCACATTTTTCCCGCTCTTTTCTGAGCTTGCTTGGTGAAGATTTTGAAAGTATAGAGAGATGGTTTTCTGTAGTGGAGATATTGCAACAATTGCTCACCTAACATGGAAGCACTTACTAACTAAAGAAAAATAGAAAGAACTCCTGTTAGGTGAGCACCTGATGCTCAAATGCAATTATTCTCTAAATATTATAACATACACTTCCAGAGCTGTTGTTTAGTTAACAGAACTTCAACCTCAATAGGTAAGCACTTACAAGCTTGAAGCTGTATTTCTATGAGGTTTCAAGACATCTGAAATTCAAAACTGCAATGTTCAGCCAGTTGGCCTGCATCACTGTTCTCATCCGAGGCCGTTCCTGCTATGGGCACTGTGGAAGAAGTGCCCACCTTTTTATCCCTTGAAAGGCCCTGAAGGCACCAAACCATTAAGTAGCTCCTCCCACATTTTTCCCGCTCTTTTCTGAGCTTGCTTGGTGAAGATTTTGAAAGTATAGAGAGATGGTTTTCTGTAGTGGAGATATTGCAACAATTGCTCACCTAACATGGAAGCACTTACTAACTAAAGAAAAATAGAAAGAACTCCTGTTAGGTGAGCACCTGATGCTCAAATGCAATTATTCTCTAAATATTATAACATACACTTCCAGAGCTGTTGTTTAGTTAACAGAACTTCAACCTCAATAGGTAAGCACTTACAAGCTTGAAGCTGTATTTCTATGAGGTTTCAAGACATCTGAAATTCAAAACTGCAATGTTCAGCCAGTTGGCCTGCATCACTGTTCTCATCCGAGGCCGTTCCTGCTATGGGCACTGTGGAAGAAGTGCCCACCTTTTTATCCCTTGAAAGGCCCTCAAGGCACCAAACCATTAAGTAGCTCCTCCCACATTTGTCCCGCTCTTTTCTGAGCTTGCTTGGTGAAGATTTTGAAAGTATAGAGAGATGGTTTTCTGTAGTAGAGATATTGCAACAATTGCTCACCTAACATGGAAGCACTTACTAACTAAAGAAAAATAGAAAGAACTCCTGTTAGGTGAGCACCTGATGCTCAAATGCAATTATTCTCTAAATATTATAACATACACTTCCAGAGCTGTTGTTTAGTTAACAGAACTTCAACCTCAATAGGTAAGCACTTACAAGCTTGAAGCTGTATTTCTATGAGGTTTCAAGACATCTGAAATTCAAAACTGCAATGTTCAGCCAGTTGGCCTGCATCACTGTTCTCATCCGAGGCCGTTCCTGCTATGGGCACTGTGGAAGAAGTGCCCACCTTTTTATCCCTTGAAAGGCCCTCAAGGCACCAAACCATTAAGTAGCTCCTCCCACATTTTTCCCGCTCTTTTCTGAGCTTGCTTGGTGAAGATTTTGAAAGTATGGAGAGATGGTTTTCTGTAGTGGGGATATTGCAACAATTGCTCACCTAACATGGAAGCACTTACTAACTAAAGAAAAATAGAAAGAACTCCTGTTAGGTGAGCACCTGATGTTCAAATGCAATCCATCCTAAATATTATAACATACACTTCCAAAGTTGCTGTTTAGTTCACAGAACCCCAACCTCAAAAGGTAAGCACTTATAACCATGAAGCTGTATTTCTATGAGGTTTCAAGACATCTGAAATTCAAAACTGCAATGTTCAGCCAATGGGTCTGCATCCCTGTTCTTGTCTGAGGCTGTTACTGTTATGGGCACTGTGGAAGAAGTGCTCGCCTTTTTATCCCTTGAAAGGCCCTGAAGGCACCAAACCATTAAGTAGCTCCTCCCACATTTTTCCCGCTCTTTTCTGAGCTTGCTTGGTGAAGATTTTGAAATTATAGAGAGATGGTTTTCTGTAGTGGAGATATTGCAACAATTGCTCACCTAACATGGAAGCACTTACTAACTAAAGAAAAATAGAAAGAACTCCTGTTAGGTGAGCACCTGATGCTCAAATGCAATTATTCTCTAAATATTATAACATACACTTCCAGAGCTGTTGTTTAGTTAACAGAACTTCAACCTCAATAGGTAAGCACTTACAAGCTTGAAGCTGTATTTCTATGAGGTTTCAAGACATCTGAAATTCAAAACTGCAATGTTCAGCCAGTTGGCCTGCATCACTGTTCTCATCCGAGGCCGTTCCTGCTATGGGCACTGTGGAAGAAGTGCCCACCTTTTTATCCCTTGAAAGGCCCTGAAGGCACCAAACCATTAAGTAGCTCCTCCCACATTTTTCCCGCTCTTTTCTGAGCTTGCTTGGTGAAGATTTTGAAAGTATAGAGAGATGGTTTTCTGTAGTGGAGATATTGCAACAATTGCTCACCTAACATGGAAGCACTTACTAACTAAAGAAAAATAGAAAGAACTCCTGTTAGGTGAGCACTTGATGCTCAAATGCAATTATTCTCTAAATATTATAACATACACTTCCAGAGCTGTTGTTTAGTTAACAGAACTTCAACCTCAATAGGTAAGCACTTACAAGCTTGAAGCTGTATTTCTATGAGGTTTCAAGACATCTGAAATTCAAAACTGCAATGTTCAGCCAGTTGGCCTGAATCACTGTTCTCATCCGAGGCCGTTCCTGCTATGGGCACTGTGGAAGAAGTGCCCACCTTTTTATCCCTTGAAAGGCCCTCAAGGCACCAAACCATTAAGTAGCTCCTCCCACATTTGTCCCGCTCTTTTCTGAGCTTGTTTGGTGAAGATTTTGAAAGTATAGAGAGATGGTTTTCTGTAGTAGAGATATTGCAACAATTGCTCACCTAACATGGAAGCACTTACTAACTAAAGAAAAATAGAAAGAACTCCTGTTAGGTGAGCACCTGATGCTCAAATGCAATTATTCTCTAAATATTATAACATACACTTCCAGAGCTGTTGTTTAGTTAACAGAGTTGTTGTTTATTTCACAGAACTTCAAACTCAAAAGGTAAGCACTTACAAGCTTGAAGCTGTATTTCTATGAGGTTTCAAGGCATCTGAAATTCAAAACTGCAATGTTCAGCCAAAGGGTCTGCATCCCTGTTCTTGTCAGAGGCTGTTTCTGGTATGGGCACTGTGGAAGAAGTGCCCACCTTTTTATCCCTTGAAAGGCCCTGAAGGCACCAAACCATTAAGTAGCTCCTCCCACATTTTTCCCGCTCTTTTCTGAGCTTGCTTGGTGAAGATTTTGAAAGTATAGAGAGATGGTTTTCTGTAGTGGAGATATTGCAACAATTGCTCACCTAACATGGAAGCACTTACTAACTAAAGAAAAATAGAAAGAACTCCTGTTAGGTGAGCACCTGATGCTCAAATGCAATTATTCTCTAAATATTATAACATACACTTCCAGAGCTGTTGTTTAGTTAACAGAACTTCAACCTCAATAGGTAAGCACTTACAAGCTTGAAGCTGTATTTCTATGAGGTTTCAAGACATCTGAAATTCAAAACTGCAATGTTCAGCCAGTTGGCCTGAATCACTGTTCTCATCCGAGGCCGTTCCTGCTATGGGCACTGTGGAAGAAGTGCCCACCTTTTTATCCCTTGAAAGGCCCTCAAGGCACCAAACCATTAAGTAGCTCCTCCCACATTTGTCCCGCTCTTTTCTGAGCTTGCTTGGTGAAGATTTTGAAAGTATAGAGAGATGGTTTTCTGTAGTAGAGATATTGCAACAATTGCTCACCTAACATGGAAGCACTTACTAACTAAAGAAAAATAGAAAGAACTCCTGTTAGGTGAGCACCTGATGCTCAAATGCAATTATTCTCTAAATATTATAACATACACTTCCAGAGCTGTTGTTTAGTTAACAGAACTTCAACCTCAATAGGTAAGCACTTACAAGCTTGAAGCTGTATTTCTATGAGGTTTCAAGACATCTGAAATTCAAAACTGCAATGTTCAGCCAGTTGGCCTGCATCACTGTTCTCATCCGAGGCCGTTCCTGCTATGGGCACTGTGGAAGAAGTGCCCACCTTTTTATCCCTTGAAAGGCCCTCAAGGCACCAAACCATTAAGTAGCTCCTCCCACATTTTTCCCGCTCTTTTCTGAGCTTGCTTGGTGAAGATTTTGAAAGTATAGAGAGATGGTTTTCTGTAGTAGAGATATTGCAACAATTGCTCACCTAACATGGAAGCACTTACTAACTAAAGAAAAATAGAAAGAACTCCTGTTAGGTGAGCACCTGATGCTCAAATGCAATTATTCTCTAAATATTATAACATACACTTCCAGAGCTGTTGTTTAGTTAACAGAACTTCAACCTCAATAGGTAAGCACTTACAAGCTTGAAGCTGTATTTCTATGAGGTTTCAAGACATCTGAAATTCAAAACTGCAATGTTCAGCCAATGGGTCTGCATCCCTGTTCTTGTCTGAGGCTGTTCCTGTTATGGGCACTGTGGAAGAAGTGCTCGCCTTTTTATCCCTTGAAAGGCCCTCAAGGCACCAAACCATTAAGTAGCTCCTCCCACATTTTTCCCGCTCTTTTCTGAGCTTGCTTGGTGAAGATTTTGAAAGTATAGAGAGATGGTTTTCTGTAGTGGGGATATTGCAACAATTGCTCACCCAACATGGAAGCACTTACTAACTAAAGAAAAATAGAAAGAACTCCTGTTAGGTGAGCACCTGATGCTCAAATGCAATTATTCTCTAAATATTATAACAAACACTTCCAGAGCTGTTGTTTAGTTAACAGAACTTCAACCTCAATAGGTAAGCACTTACAAGCTTGAAGCTGTATTTCTATGAGGTTTCAAGACATCTGAAATTCAAAACTGCAATGTTCAGCCAGTTGGCCTGCATCACTGTTCTCATCTGAGGCCGTTCCTGCTATGGGCACTGTGGAAGAAGTGCCCACCTTTTTATCCCTTGAAAGGCCCTCAAGGCACCAAACCATTAAGTAGCTCCTCCCACATTTTTCCCGCTCTTTTCTGAGCTTGCTTGGTGAAGATTTTGAAAGTATAGAGAGATGGTTTTCTGTAGTGGGGATATTGCAACAATTGCTCACCCAACATGGAAGCACTTAGTAACTAAAGAAAAATAGAAAGAACTCCTGTTAGGTGAGCACCTGATGTTCAAATGCAATCCATCCTAAATATTATAACATACACTTCCAAAGTTGCTGTTTAGTTCACAGAACTTCAACCTCAAAAGGTAAGCACTTATAACCATGAAGCTGTATTTCTATGAGGTTTCAAGACATCTGAAATTCAAAACTGCAATGTTCAGCCAATGGGTCTGCATCCCTGTTCTTGTCTGAGGCTGTTCCTGTTATGGGCACTGTGGAAGAAGGGCTCGCCTTTTTATCCCTTGAAAGGCCCTGAAGGCACCAAACCATTAAGTAGCTCCTCCCACATTTTTCCCGCTCTTTTCTGAGCTTGCTTGGTGAAGATTTTGAAAGTATAGAGAGATGGTTTTCTGTAGTGGAGATATTGCAACAATTGCTCACCTAACATGGAAGCACTTACTAACTAAAGAAAAATAGAAAGAACTCCTGTTAGGTGAGCACCTGATGCTCAAATGCAATTATTCTCTAAATATTATAACATACACTTCCAGAGCTGTTGTTTAGTTAACAGATCTTCAACCTCAATAGGTAAGCACTTACAAGCTTGAAGCTGTATTTCTATGAGGTTTCAAGACATCTGAAATTCAAAACTGCAATGTTCAGCCAGTTGGCCTGAATCACTGTTCTCATCCGAGGCCGTTCCTGCTATGGGCACTGTGGAAGAAGTGCCCACCTTTTTATCCCTTGAAAGGCCCTCAAGGCACCAAACCATTAAGTAGCTCCTCCCACATTTGTCCCGCTCTTTTCTGAGCTTGCTTGGTGAAGATTTTGAAAGTATAGAGAGATGGTTTTCTGTAGTAGAGATATTGCAACAATTGCTCACCTAACATGGAAGCACTTACTAACTAAAGAAAAATAGAAAGAACTCCTGTTAGGTGAGCACCTGATGCTCAAATGCAATTATTCTCTAAATATTATAACATACACTTCCAGAGCTGTTGTTTAGTTAACAGAACTTCAACCTCAATAGGTAAGCACTTACAAGCTTGAAGCTGTATTTCTATGAGGTTTCAAGACATCTGAAATTCAAAACTGCAATGTTCAGCCAGTTGGCCTGCATCACTGTTCTCATCCGAGGCCGTTCCTGCTATGGGCACTGTGGAAGAAGTGCCCACCTTTTTATCCCTTGAAAGGCCCTCAAGGCACCAAACCATTAAGTAGCTCCTCCCACATTTTTCCCGCTCTTTTCTGAGCTTGCTTGGTGAAGATTTTGAAAGTATAGAGAGATGGTTTTCTGTAGTGGAGATATTGCAACAATTGCTCACCTAACATGGAAGCACTTACTAACTAAAGAAAAATAGAAAGAACTCCTGTTAGGTGAGCACCTGATGCTCAAATGCAATTATTCTCTAAATATTATAACATACACTTCCAGAGCTGTTGTTTAGTTAACAGAACTTCAACCTCAATAGGTAAGCACTTACAAGCTTGAAGCTGTATTTCTGAGGTTTCAAGACATCTGAAATTCAAAACTGCAATGTTCAGCCAATGGGTCTGCATCCCTGTTCTTGTCTGAGGCTGTTACTGTTATGGGCACTGTGGAAGAAGTGCTCGCCTTTTTATCCCTTGAAAGGCCCTGAAGGCACCAAACCATTAAGTAGCTCCTCCCACATTTTTCCCGCTCTTTTCTGAGCTTGCTTGGTGAAGATTTTGAAAGTATAGAGAGATGGTTTTCTGTAGTGGAGATATTGCAACAATTGCTCACCTAACATGGAAGCACTTACTAACTAAAGAAAAATAGAAAGAACTCCTGTTAGGTGAGCACCTGATGCTCAAATGCAATTATTCTCTAAATATTATAACAAACACTTCCAGAGCTGTTGTTTAGTTAACAGAACTTCAACCTCAATAGGTAAGCACTTACAAGCTTGAAGCTGTATTTCTATGAGGTTTCAAGACATCTGAAATTCAAAACTGCAATGTTCAGCCAGTTGGCCTGCATCACTGTTCTCATCTGAGGCCGTTCCTGCTATGGGCACTGTGGAAGAAGTGCCCACCTTTTTATCCCTTGAAAGGCCCTCAAGGCACCAAACCATTAAGTAGCTCCTCCCACATTTTTCCCGCTCTTTTCTGAGCTTGCTTGGTGAAGATTTTGAAAGTATAGAGAGATGGTTTTCTGTAGTGGGGATATTGCAACAATTGCTCACCCAACATGGAAGCACTTAGTAACTAAAGAAAAATAGAAAGAACTCCTGTTAGGTGAGCACCTGATGTTCAAATGCAATCCATCCTAAATATTATAACATACACTTCCAAAGTTGCTGTTTAGTTCACAGAACTTCAACCTCAAAAGGTAAGCACTTATAACCATGAAGCTGTATTTCTATGAGGTTTCAAGACATCTGAAATTCAAAACTGCAATGTTCAGCCAATGGGTCTGCATCCCTGTTCTTGTCTGAGGCTGCTCCTGTTATGGGCACTGTGGAAGAAGTGCTCGCCTTTTTATCCCTTGAAAGGCCCTGAAGGCGCCAAACCATTAAGTAGCTCCTCTCACATTTTTCCCGCTCTTTCTGAGCTTGCCTGGTGAAGATTTTGAAAGTATAGAGAGATGGTTTTCTGTAGTAGGGATATTGCAACAATTGCTCACCTAACATGGAAGCACTTACTAACTAAAGAAAAATAGAAAGAACTCCTGTTAGGTGAAAACCTGATGCTCAAATGTAATCCATCCCTAAATATTATACCATGTACTTCCAGAGTTGTTGTTTATTTCACAGAACTTCAAACTCAAAAGGTAAGCACTTACAAGCTTGAAGCTGTATTTCTATGAGGTTTCAAGACATCTGAAATTCAAAACTGCAATGTTCAGCCAAAGGGTCTGCATCCCTGTTCTTGTCTGAGGCTGTTCCTGTTATGGGCACTGTGGAAGAAGTGCTCGCCTTTTTATCCCTTGAAAGGCCCTGAAGGCACCAAAACATTAAGTAGCTCCTCCCA
Organism: Ambystoma mexicanum; assembly: GCF_040938575.1. NCBI lineage: Eukaryota > Metazoa > Chordata > Amphibia > Caudata > Ambystomatidae > Ambystoma > Ambystoma mexicanum. The sequence goes on along the minus strand of NC_090941.1, from coordinate 1,139,789,759 downwards.
CATTTTTCCCGCTCTTTTCTGAGCTTGATTGGTGAAGATTTTGAAAGTATAGAGAGATGGTTTTCTGTAGTGGGGATATTGCAACAATTGCTCACCTAACATGGAAGCACTTACTAACTAAAGAAAAATAGAAAGAACTCCTGTTAGGTGAGCACCTGATGCTCAAATGCAATTATTCTCTAAATATTATAACATACACTTCCAGAGCTGTTGTTTAGTTAACAGAACTTCAACCTCAATAGGTAAGCACTTACAAGCTTGAAGCTGTATTTCTATGAGGTTTCAAGACATCTGAAATTCAAAACTGCAATGTTCAGCCAATGGGTCTGCATCCCTGTTCTTGTCTGAGGCTGTTCCTGTTATGGGCACTGTGGAAGAAGTGCTCGCCTTTTTATCCCTTGAAAGGCCCTGAAGGCGCCAAACCATTAAGTAGCTCCTCCCACATTTGTCCCGCTCTTTCTGGGCTTGCCTGGTGAAGATTTTGAAAGTATAGAGAGATGGTTTTCTGTAGTGGGGATATTGCAACAATTGCTCACCTAACATGGAAGCACTTACTAACTAAAGAAAAATAGAAAGAACTCCTGTTAGGTGAACACCTGATGCTCAAATGTAATCCATCCCTAAATATTATACCATGTACTTCCAGAGTTGTTGTTTATTTCACAGAACTTCAAACTCAAAAGGTAAGCACTTACAAGCTTGAAGCTGTATTTCTATGAGGTTTCAAGACATCTGAAATTCAAAACTGCAATGTTCAGCCAAAGGGTCTGCATCCCTGTTCTTGTCTGAGGCTGTTCCTGTTATGGGCACTGTGGAAGAAGTGCTCGCCTTTTTATCCCTTGAAAGGCCCTGAAGGCACCAAAACATTAAGTAGCTCCTCCCACATTTTCCCCGCTCTTTTCTGAGCTTGATTGGTGAAGATTTTGAAAGTATAGAGAGATGGTTTTCTGTAGTGGGGATATTGCAACAATTGCTCACCTAACATGGAAGCACTTACTAACTAAAGAAAAATAGAAAGAACTCCTGTTAGGTGAGCACCTGATGCTCAAATGCAATTATTCTCTAAATATTATAACATACACTTCCAGAGCTGTTGTTTAGTTAACAGAGTTGTTGTTTATTTCACAGAACTTCAAACTCAAAAGGTAAGCACTTACAAGCTTGAAGCTGTATTTCTATGAGGTTTCAAGGCATCTGAAATTCAAAACTGCAATGTTCAGCCAAAGGGTCTGCATCCCTGTTCTTGTCAGAGGCTGTTTCTGGTATGGGCACTGTGGAAGAAGTGCCCACCTTTTTATCCCTTGAAAGGCCCTGAAGGCACCAAACCATTAAGTAGCTCCTCCCACATTTTTCCCGCTCTTTTCTGAGCTTGCTTGGTGAAGATTTTGAAAGTATAGAGAGATGGTTTTCTGTAGTGGAGATATTGCAACAATTGCTCACCTAACATGGAAGCACTTACTAACTAAAGAAAAATAGAAAGAACTCCTGTTAGGTGAGCACCTGATGCTCAAATGCAATTATTCTCTAAATATTATAACATACACTTCCAGAGCTGTTGTTTAGTTAACAGAACTTCAACCTCAATAGGTAAGCACTTACAAGCTTGAAGCTGTATTTCTATGAGGTTTCAAGACATCTGAAATTCAAAACTGCAATGTTCAGCCAGTTGGCCTGAATCACTGTTCTCATCCGAGGCCGTTCCTGCTATGGGCACTGTGGAAGAAGTGCCCACCTTTTTATCCCTTGAAAGGCCCTCAAGGCACCAAACCATTAAGTAGCTCCTCCCACATTTGTCCCGCTCTTTTCTGAGCTTGCTTGGTGAAGATTTTGAAAGTATAGAGAGATGGTTTTCTGTAGTAGAGATATTGCAACAATTGCTCACCTAACATGGAAGCACTTACTAACTAAAGAAAAATAGAAAGAACTCCTGTTAGGTGAGCACCTGATGCTCAAATGCAATTATTCTCTAAATATTATAACATACACTTCCAGAGCTGTTGTTTAGTTAACAGAACTTCAACCTCAATAGGTAAGCACTTACAAGCTTGAAGCTGTATTTCTATGAGGTTTCAAGACATCTGAAATTCAAAACTGCAATGTTCAGCCAGTTGGCCTGCATCACTGTTCTCATCCGAGGCCGTTCCTGCTATGGGCACTGTGGAAGAAGTGCCCACCTTTTTATCCCTTGAAAGGCCCTCAAGGCACCAAACCATTAAGTAGCTCCTCCCACATTTTTCCCGCTCTTTTCTGAGCTTGCTTGGTGAAGATTTTGAAAGTATAGAGAGATGGTTTTCTGTAGTAGAGATATTGCAACAATTGCTCACCTAACATGGAAGCACTTACTAACTAAAGAAAAATAGAAAGAACTCCTGTTAGGTGAGCACCTGATGCTCAAATGCAATTATTCTCTAAATATTATAACATACACTTCCAGAGCTGTTGTTTAGTTAACAGAACTTCAACCTCAATAGGTAAGCACTTACAAGCTTGAAGCTGTATTTCTATGAGGTTTCAAGACATCTGAAATTCAAAACTGCAATGTTCAGCCAATGGGTCTGCATCCCTGTTCTTGTCTGAGGCTGTTCCTGTTATGGGCACTGTGGAAGAAGTGCTCGCCTTTTTATCCCTTGAAAGGCCCTCAAGGCACCAAACCATTAAGTAGCTCCTCCCACATTTTTCCCGCTCTTTTCTGAGCTTGCTTGGTGAAGATTTTGAAAGTATAGAGAGATGGTTTTCTGTAGTGGGGATATTGCAACAATTGCTCACCCAACATGGAAGCACTTACTAACTAAAGAAAAATAGAAAGAACTCCTGTTAGGTGAGCACCTGATGCTCAAATGCAATTATTCTCTAAATATTATAACAAACACTTCCAGAGCTGTTGTTTAGTTAACAGAACTTCAACCTCAATAGGTAAGCACTTACAAGCTTGAAGCTGTATTTCTATGAGGTTTCAAGACATCTGAAATTCAAAACTGCAATGTTCAGCCAGTTGGCCTGCATCACTGTTCTCATCTGAGGCCGTTCCTGCTATGGGCACTGTGGAAGAAGTGCCCACCTTTTTATCCCTTGAAAGGCCCTCAAGGCACCAAACCATTAAGTAGCTCCTCCCACATTTTTCCCGCTCTTTTCTGAGCTTGCTTGGTGAAGATTTTGAAAGTATAGAGAGATGGTTTTCTGTAGTGGGGATATTGCAACAATTGCTCACCCAACATGGAAGCACTTAGTAACTAAAGAAAAATAGAAAGAACTCCTGTTAGGTGAGCACCTGATGTTCAAATGCAATCCATCCTAAATATTATAACATACACTTCCAAAGTTGCTGTTTAGTTCACAGAACTTCAACCTCAAAAGGTAAGCACTTATAACCATGAAGCTGTATTTCTATGAGGTTTCAAGACATCTGAAATTCAAAACTGCAATGTTCAGCCAATGGGTCTGCATCCCTGTTCTTGTCTGAGGCTGTTCCTGTTATGGGCACTGTGGAAGAAGGGCTCGCCTTTTTATCCCTTGAAAGGCCCTGAAGGCACCAAACCATTAAGTAGCTCCTCCCACATTTTTCCCGCTCTTTTCTGAGCTTGCTTGGTGAAGATTTTGAAAGTATAGAGAGATGGTTTTCTGTAGTGGAGATATTGCAACAATTGCTCACCTAACATGGAAGCACTTACTAACTAAAGAAAAATAGAAAGAACTCCTGTTAGGTGAGCACCTGATGCTCAAATGCAATTATTCTCTAAATATTATAACATACACTTCCAGAGCTGTTGTTTAGTTAACAGATCTTCAACCTCAATAGGTAAGCACTTACAAGCTTGAAGCTGTATTTCTATGAGGTTTCAAGACATCTGAAATTCAAAACTGCAATGTTCAGCCAGTTGGCCTGAATCACTGTTCTCATCCGAGGCCGTTCCTGCTATGGGCACTGTGGAAGAAGTGCCCACCTTTTTATCCCTTGAAAGGCCCTCAAGGCACCAAACCATTAAGTAGCTCCTCCCACATTTGTCCCGCTCTTTTCTGAGCTTGCTTGGTGAAGATTTTGAAAGTATAGAGAGATGGTTTTCTGTAGTAGAGATATTGCAACAATTGCTCACCTAACATGGAAGCACTTACTAACTAAAGAAAAATAGAAAGAACTCCTGTTAGGTGAGCACCTGATGCTCAAATGCAATTATTCTCTAAATATTATAACATACACTTCCAGAGCTGTTGTTTAGTTAACAGAACTTCAACCTCAATAGGTAAGCACTTACAAGCTTGAAGCTGTATTTCTATGAGGTTTCAAGACATCTGAAATTCAAAACTGCAATGTTCAGCCAGTTGGCCTGCATCACTGTTCTCATCCGAGGCCGTTCCTGCTATGGGCACTGTGGAAGAAGTGCCCACCTTTTTATCCCTTGAAAGGCCCTCAAGGCACCAAACCATTAAGTAGCTCCTCCCACATTTTTCCCGCTCTTTTCTGAGCTTGCTTGGTGAAGATTTTGAAAGTATAGAGAGATGGTTTTCTGTAGTGGAGATATTGCAACAATTGCTCACCTAACATGGAAGCACTTACTAACTAAAGAAAAATAGAAAGAACTCCTGTTAGGTGAGCACCTGATGCTCAAATGCAATTATTCTCTAAATATTATAACATACACTTCCAGAGCTGTTGTTTAGTTAACAGAACTTCAACCTCAATAGGTAAGCACTTACAAGCTTGAAGCTGTATTTCTGAGGTTTCAAGACATCTGAAATTCAAAACTGCAATGTTCAGCCAATGGGTCTGCATCCCTGTTCTTGTCTGAGGCTGTTACTGTTATGGGCACTGTGGAAGAAGTGCTCGCCTTTTTATCCCTTGAAAGGCCCTGAAGGCACCAAACCATTAAGTAGCTCCTCCCACATTTTTCCCGCTCTTTTCTGAGCTTGCTTGGTGAAGATTTTGAAAGTATAGAGAGATGGTTTTCTGTAGTGGAGATATTGCAACAATTGCTCACCTAACATGGAAGCACTTACTAACTAAAGAAAAATAGAAAGAACTCCTGTTAGGTGAGCACCTGATGCTCAAATGCAATTATTCTCTAAATATTATAACAAACACTTCCAGAGCTGTTGTTTAGTTAACAGAACTTCAACCTCAATAGGTAAGCACTTACAAGCTTGAAGCTGTATTTCTATGAGGTTTCAAGACATCTGAAATTCAAAACTGCAATGTTCAGCCAGTTGGCCTGCATCACTGTTCTCATCTGAGGCCGTTCCTGCTATGGGCACTGTGGAAGAAGTGCCCACCTTTTTATCCCTTGAAAGGCCCTCAAGGCACCAAACCATTAAGTAGCTCCTCCCACATTTTTCCCGCTCTTTTCTGAGCTTGCTTGGTGAAGATTTTGAAAGTATAGAGAGATGGTTTTCTGTAGTGGGGATATTGCAACAATTGCTCACCCAACATGGAAGCACTTAGTAACTAAAGAAAAATAGAAAGAACTCCTGTTAGGTGAGCACCTGATGTTCAAATGCAATCCATCCTAAATATTATAACATACACTTCCAAAGTTGCTGTTTAGTTCACAGAACTTCAACCTCAAAAGGTAAGCACTTATAACCATGAAGCTGTATTTCTATGAGGTTTCAAGACATCTGAAATTCAAAACTGCAATGTTCAGCCAATGGGTCTGCATCCCTGTTCTTGTCTGAGGCTGTTACTGTTATGGGCACTGTGGAAGAAGTGCTCGCCTTTTTATCCCTTGAAAGGCCCTGAAGGCACCAAACCATTAAGTAGCTCCTCCCACATTTTTCCCGCTCTTTTCTGAGCTTGCTTGGTGAAGATTTTGAAAGTATAGAGAGATGGTTTTCTGTAGTGGAGATATTGCAACAATTGCTCACCTAACATGGAAGCACTTACTAACTAAAGAAAAATAGAAAGAACTCCTGTTAGGTGAGCACCTGATGCTCAAATGCAATTATTCTCTAAATATTATAACATACACTTCCAGAGCTGTTGTTTAGTTAACAGAACTTCAACCTCAATAGGTAAGCACTTACAAGCTTGAAGCTGTATTTCTGAGGTTTCAAGACATCTGAAATTCAAAACTGCAATGTTCAGCCAATGGGTCTGCATCCCTGTTCTTGTCTGAGGCTGTTACTGTTATGGGCACTGTGGAAGAAGTGCTCGCCTTTTTATCCCTTGAAAGGCCCTGAAGGCACCAAACCATTAAGTAGCTCCTCCCACATTTTTCCCGCTCTTTTCTGAGCTTGCTTGGTGAAGATTTTGAAAGTATAGAGAGATGGTTTTCTGTAGTGGAGATATTGCAACAATTGCTCACCTAACATGGAAGCACTTACTAACTAAAGAAAAATAGAAAGAACTCCTGTTAGGTGAGCACCTGATGCTCAAATGCAATTATTCTCTAAATATTATAACATACACTTCCAGAGCATCTGAAATTCAAAACTGCAATGTTCAGCCAAAGGGTCTGCATCCCTGTTCTTGTCAGAGGCTGTTTCTGGTATGGGCACTGTGGAATAAGTGCTCGCCTTTTTATCCCTTGAAAGGCCCTGAAGGCACCAAACCATTAAGTAGCTCCTCCCACATTTGTCCCGCTCTTTTCTGAGCTTGCTTGGTGAAGATTTTGAAAGTATAGAGAGATGGTTTTCTGTAGTAGAGATATTGCAACAATTGCTCACCTAACATGGAAGCACTTACTAACTAAAGAAAAATAGAAAGAACTCCTGTTAGGTGAGCACCTGATGCTCAAATGCAATTATTCTCTAAATATTATAACATACACTTCCAGAGCTGTTGTTTAGTTAACAGAACTTCAACCTCAATAGGTAAGCACTTACAAGCTTGAAGCTGTATTTCTATGAGGTTTCAAGACATCTGAAATTCAAAACTGCAATGTTCAGCCAATGGGTCTGCATCCCTGTTCTTGTCTGAGGCTGTTCCTGTTATGGGCACTGTGGAAGAAGTGCTCGCCTTTTTATCCCTTGAAAGGCCCTGAAGGCGCCAAACCATTAAGTAGCTCCTCCCACATTTGTCCCGCTCTTTCTGGGCTTGCCTGGTGAAGATTTTGAAAGTATAGAGAGATGGTTTTCTGTAGTGGGGATATTGCAACAATTGCTCACCTAACATGGAAGCACTTACTAACTAAAGAAAAATAGAAAGAACTCCTGTTAGGTGAACACCTGATGCTCAAATGTAATCCATCCCTAAATATTATACCATGTACTTCCAGAGTTGTTGTTTATTTCACAGAACTTCAAACTCAAAAGGTAAGCACTTACAAGCTTGAAGCTGTATTTCTATGAGGTTTCAGGACATCTGAAATTCAAAACTGCAATGTTCAGCCAAAGGGTCTGCATCCCTGTTCTTGTCTGAGGCTGTTCCTGTTATGGGCACTGTGGAAGAAGTGCTCGCCTTTTTATCCCTTGAAAGGCCCTGAAGGCACCAAAACATTAAGTAGCTCCTCCCACATTTTCCCCGCTCTTTTCTGAGCTTGATTGGTGAAGATTTTGAAAGTATAGAGAGATGGTTTTCTGTAGTGGGGATATTGCAACAATTGCTCACCTAACATGGAAGCACTTACTAACTAAAGAAAAATAGAAAGAACTCCTGTTAGGTGAGCACCTGATGCTCAAATGCAATTATTCTCTAAATATTATAACATACACTTCCAGAGCTGTTGTTTAGTTAACAGAGTTGTTGTTTATTTCACAGAACTTCAAACTCAAAAGGTAAGCACTTACAAGCTTGAAGCTGTATTTCTATGAGGTTTCAAGGCATCTGAAATTCAAAACTGCAATGTTCAGCCAAAGGGTCTGCATCCCTGTTCTTGTCAGAGGCTGTTTCTGGTATGGGCACTGTGGAAGAAGTGCCCACCTTTTTATCCCTTGAAAGGCCCTCAAGGCACCAAACCATTAAGTAGCTCCTCCCACATTTTTCCCGCTCTTTTCCGAGCTTGCTTGGTGAAGATTTTGAAAGTATAGAGAGATGGTTTTCTGTAGTGGGGATAGTGCAACAATTGCTCACCTAACATAGAAGCACTTACTAACTAAAGAAAAATAGAAAGAACTCCTGTTAGGTGAACACCTGATGCTCAAATGCAATCCATCCTAAATATTATAACATACACTTCCAAAGTTGCTGTTTAGTTCACAGAACTTCAACCTCAAAAGGTAAGCACTTATAACCATGAAGCTGTATTTCTATGAGGTTTCAAGACATCTGAAATTCAAAACTGCAATGTTCAGCCAGTTGGCCTGCATCACTGTTGTCATCCAAGGCCGTTCCTGCTATGGGCACTGTGGAGAAGGGCCCACCTTTTTATCCCTTGAAAGGCCCTCAAGGCACCAGACCATTAAGTAGCTCCTCCCACATTTTTCCCGCTCTTTTCTGAGGTTGCTTGGTGAAGATTTTGAAAGTATAGAGAGATGGTTTTCTGTAGTGGGGATATTGCAACAATTGCTCACCTAACATGGAAGCACTTACTAACTAAAGAAAAATAGAAAGAACTCATGTTAGGTGAACACCTGATGCTCAAATGCAATCCATCCCTAAATATTATACCATGTACTTCCAGGGTTGTTGTTTATTTCACAGAACTTCAAACTCAAAAGGTAAGCACTTACAAGCTTCAAGCTGTATTTCTATGAGGTTTCAAGGCATCTGAAATTCAAAACTGCAATGTTCAGCCAAAGGGTCTGCATCCCTGTTCTTGTCAGAGGCTGTTTCTGGTATGGGCACTGTGGAATAAGAGCTCGCCTTTTTATCCCTTGAAAGGCCCTGAAGGCACCAAACCATTAAGTAGCTCCTCCCACATTTTTCCCGCTCTTTTCTGAGCTTGCTTGGTGAAGATTTTGAAAGTATAGAGGGATGGTTTTCTGCAGTGGAGATATTGCAACAATTGCTCACCTAACATGGAAGCACTTACTAACTAAAGAAAAATAGAAAGAACTCCTGTTAGGTGAGCACCTGATGCTCAAATGCAATTATTCTCTAAATATTATAACATACACTTCCAGAGCTGTTGTTTAGTTAACAGAACTTCAACCTCAATAGGTAAGCACTTACAAGCTTGAAGCTGTATTTCTATGAGGTTTCAAGACATCTGAAATTCAAAACTGCAATGTTCAGCCAGTTGGCCTGCATCACTGTTCTCATCTGAGGCCGTTCCTGCTATGGGCACTGTGGAAGAAGTGCCCACCTTTTTATCCCTTGAAAGGCCCTCAAGGCACCAAACCATTAAGTAGCTCCTCCCACATTTTTCCCGCTCTTTTCTGAGCTTGCTTGGTGAAGATTTTGAAAGTATAGAGAGATGGTTTTCTGTAGTGGGGATATTGCAACAATTGCTCACCCAACATGGAAGCACTTAGTAACTAAAGAAAAATAGAAAGAACTCCTGTTAGGTGAGCACCTGATGTTCAAATGCAATCCATCTTAAATATTATAACATACACTTCCAAAGTTGCTGTTTAGTTCACAGAACTTCAACCTCAAAAGGTAAGCACTTATAACCATGAAGCTGTATTTCTATGAGGTTTCAAGACATCTGAAATTCAAAACTGCAATGTTCAGCCAATGGGTCTGCATCCCTGTTCTTGTCTGAGGCTGTTACTGTTATGGGCACTGTGGAAGAAGGGCTCGCCTTTTTATCCCTTGAAAGGCCCTGAAGGCACCAAACCATTAAGTAGCTCCTCCCACATTTTTCCCGCTCTTTTCTGAGCTTGCTTGGTGAAGATTTTGAAAGTATAGAGAGATGGTTTTCTGTAGTGGAGACATTGCAACAATTGCTCACCTAACATGGAAGCACTTACTAACTAAAGAAAAATAGAAAGAACTCCTGTTAGGTGAGCACCTGATGCTCAAATGCAATTATTCTCTAAATATTATAACATACACTTCCAGAGCTGTTGTTTAGTTAACAGAACTTCAACCTCAATAGGTAAGCACTTACAAGCTTGAAGCTGTATTTCTATGAGGTTTCAAGACATCTGAAATTCAAAACTGCAATGTTCAGCCAGTTGGCCTGCATCACTGTTCTCATCCGAGGCCGTTCCTGCTATGGGCACTGTGGAAGAAGTGCCCACCTTTTTATCCCTTGAAAGGCCCTGAAGGCACCAAACCATTAAGTAGCTCCTCCCACATTTTTCCCGCTCTTTTCTGAGCTTGCTTGGTGAAGATTTTGAAAGTATAGAGAGATGGTTTTCTGTAGTGGAGATATTGCAACAATTGCTCACCTAACATGGAAGCACTTACTAACTAAAGAAAAATAGAAAGAACTCCTGTTAGGTGAGCACCTGATGCTCAAATGCAATTATTCTCTAAATATTATAACATACACTTCCAGAGCTGTTGTTTAGTTAACAGAACTTCAACCTCAATAGGTAAGCACTTACAAGCTTGAAGCTGTATTTCTATGAGGTTTCAAGACATCTGAAATTCAAAACTGCAATGTTCAGCCAGTTGGCCTGCATCACTGTTCTCATCCGAGGCCGTTCCTGCTATGGGCACTGTGGAAGAAGTGCCCACCTTTTTATCCCTTGAAAGGCCCTCAAGGCACCAAACCATTAAGTAGCTCCTCCCACATTTGTCCCGCTCTTTTCTGAGCTTGCTTGGTGAAGATTTTGAAAGTATAGAGAGATGGTTTTCTGTAGTAGAGATATTGCAACAATTGCTCACCTAACATGGAAGCACTTACTAACTAAAGAAAAATAGAAAGAACTCCTGTTAGGTGAGCACCTGATGCTCAAATGCAATTATTCTCTAAATATTATAACATACACTTCCAGAGCTGTTGTTTAGTTAACAGAACTTCAACCTCAATAGGTAAGCACTTACAAGCTTGAAGCTGTATTTCTATGAGGTTTCAAGACATCTGAAATTCAAAACTGCAATGTTCAGCCAGTTGGCCTGCATCACTGTTCTCATCCGAGGCCGTTCCTGCTATGGGCACTGTGGAAGAAGTGCCCACCTTTTTATCCCTTGAAAGGCCCTCAAGGCACCAAACCATTAAGTAGCTCCTCCCACATTTTTCCCGCTCTTTTCTGAGCTTGCTTGGTGAAGATTTTGAAAGTATGGAGAGATGGTTTTCTGTAGTGGGGATATTGCAACAATTGCTCACCTAACATGGAAGCACTTACTAACTAAAGAAAAATAGAAAGAACTCCTGTTAGGTGAGCACCTGATGTTCAAATGCAATCCATCCTAAATATTATAACATACACTTCCAAAGTTGCTGTTTAGTTCACAGAACCCCAACCTCAAAAGGTAAGCACTTATAACCATGAAGCTGTATTTCTATGAGGTTTCAAGACATCTGAAATTCAAAACTGCAATGTTCAGCCAATGGGTCTGCATCCCTGTTCTTGTCTGAGGCTGTTACTGTTATGGGCACTGTGGAAGAAGTGCTCGCCTTTTTATCCCTTGAAAGGCCCTGAAGGCACCAAACCATTAAGTAGCTCCTCCCACATTTTTCCCGCTCTTTTCTGAGCTTGCTTGGTGAAGATTTTGAAATTATAGAGAGATGGTTTTCTGTAGTGGAGATATTGCAACAATTGCTCACCTAACATGGAAGCACTTACTAACTAAAGAAAAATAGAAAGAACTCCTGTTAGGTGAGCACCTGATGCTCAAATGCAATTATTCTCTAAATATTATAACATACACTTCCAGAGCTGTTGTTTAGTTAACAGAACTTCAACCTCAATAGGTAAGCACTTACAAGCTTGAAGCTGTATTTCTATGAGGTTTCAAGACATCTGAAATTCAAAACTGCAATGTTCAGCCAGTTGGCCTGCATCACTGTTCTCATCCGAGGCCGTTCCTGCTATGGGCACTGTGGAAGAAGTGCCCACCTTTTTATCCCTTGAAAGGCCCTGAAGGCACCAAACCATTAAGTAGCTCCTCCCACATTTTTCCCGCTCTTTTCTGAGCTTGCTTGGTGAAGATTTTGAAAGTATAGAGAGATGGTTTTCTGTAGTGGAGATATTGCAACAATTGCTCACCTAACATGGAAGCACTTACTAACTAAAGAAAAATAGAAAGAACTCCTGTTAGGTGAGCACTTGATGCTCAAATGCAATTATTCTCTAAATATTATAACATACACTTCCAGAGCTGTTGTTTAGTTAACAGAACTTCAACCTCAATAGGTAAGCACTTACAAGCTTGAAGCTGTATTTCTATGAGGTTTCAAGACATCTGAAATTCAAAACTGCAATGTTCAGCCAGTTGGCCTGAATCACTGTTCTCATCCGAGGCCGTTCCTGCTATGGGCACTGTGGAAGAAGTGCCCACCTTTTTATCCCTTGAAAGGCCCTCAAGGCACCAAACCATTAAGTAGCTCCTCCCACATTTGTCCCGCTCTTTTCTGAGCTTGTTTGGTGAAGATTTTGAAAGTATAGAGAGATGGTTTTCTGTAGTAGAGATATTGCAACAATTGCTCACCTAACATGGAAGCACTTACTAACTAAAGAAAAATAGAAAGAACTCCTGTTAGGTGAGCACCTGATGCTCAAATGCAATTATTCTCTAAATATTATAACATACACTTCCAGAGCTGTTGTTTAGTTAACAGAACTTCAACCTCAATAGGTAAGCACTTACAAGCTTGAAGCTGTATTTCTATGAGGTTTCAAGACATCTGAAATTCAAAACTGCAATGTTCAGCCAATGGGTCTGCATCCCTGTTCTTGTCTGAGGCTGCTCCTGTTATGGGCACTGTGGAAGAAGTGCTCGCCTTTTTATCCCTTGAAAGGCCCTGAAGGCGCCAAACCATTAAGTAGCTCCTCTCACATTTTTCCCGCTCTTTCTGAGCTTGCCTGGTGAAGATTTTGAAAGTATAGAGAGATGGTTTTCTGTAGTAGGGATATTGCAACAATTGCTCACCTAACATGGAAGCACTTACTAACTAAAGAAAAATAGAAAGAACTCCTGTTAGGTGAAAACCTGATGCTCAAATGTAATCCATCCCTAAATATTATACCATGTACTTCCAGAGTTGTTGTTTATTTCACAGAACTTCAAACTCAAAAGGTAAGCACTTACAAGCTTGAAGCTGTATTTCTATGAGGTTTCAAGACATCTGAAATTCAAAACTGCAATGTTCAGCCAAAGGGTCTGCATCCCTGTTCTTGTCTGAGGCTGTTCCTGTTATGGGCACTGTGGAAGAAGTGCTCGCCTTTTTATCCCTTGAAAGGCCCTGAAGGCACCAAAACATTAAGTAGCTCCTCCCACATTTTTCCCGCTCTTTTCTGAGCTTGATTGGTGAAGATTTTGAAAGTATAGAGAGATGGTTTTCTGTAGTGGGGATATTGCAACAATTGCTCACCTAACATGGAAGCACTTACTAACTAAAGAAAAATAGAAAGAACTCCTGTTAGGTGAGCACCTGATGCTCAAATGCAATTATTCTCTAAATATTATAACATACACTTCCAGAGCTGTTGTTTAGTTAACAGAACTTCAACCTCAATAGGTAAGCACTTACAAGCTTGAAGCTGTATTTCTATGAGGTTTCAAGACATCTGAAATTCAAAACTGCAATGTTCAGCCAATGGGTCTGCATCCCTGTTCTTGTCTGAGGCTGTTCCTGTTATGGGCACTGTGGAAGAAGTGCTCGCCTTTTTATCCCTTGAAAGGCCCTGAAGGCGCCAAACCATTAAGTAGCTCCTCCCACATTTGTCCCGCTCTTTCTGGGCTTGCCTGGTGAAGATTTTGAAAGTATAGAGAGATGGTTTTCTGTAGTGGGGATATTGCAACAATTGCTCACCTAACATGGAAGCACTTACTAACTAAAGAAAAATAGAAAGAACTCCTGTTAGGTGAACACCTGATGCTCAAATGTAATCCATCCCTAAATATTATACCATGTACTTCCAGAGTTGTTGTTTATTTCACAGAACTTCAAACTCAAAAGGTAAGCACTTACAAGCTTGAAGCTGTATTTCTATGAGGTTTCAAGACATCTGAAATTCAAAACTGCAATGTTCAGCCAAAGGGTCTGCATCCCTGTTCTTGTCTGAGGCTGTTCCTGTTATGGGCACTGTGGAAGAAGTGCTCGCCTTTTTATCCCTTGAAAGGCCCTGAAGGCACCAAAACATTAAGTAGCTCCTCCCACATTTTCCCCGCTCTTTTCTGAGCTTGATTGGTGAAGATTTTGAAAGTATAGAGAGATGGTTTTCTGTAGTGGGGATATTGCAACAATTGCTCACCTAACATGGAAGCACTTACTAACTAAAGAAAAATAGAAAGAACTCCTGTTAGGTGAGCACCTGATGCTCAAATGCAATTATTCTCTAAATATTATAACATACACTTCCAGAGCTGTTGTTTAGTTAACAGAGTTGTTGTTTATTTCACAGAACTTCAAACTCAAAAGGTAAGCACTTACAAGCTTGAAGCTGTATTTCTATGAGGTTTCAAGGCATCTGAAATTCAAAACTGCAATGTTCAGCCAAAGGGTCTGCATCCCTGTTCTTGTCAGAGGCTGTTTCTGGTATGGGCACTGTGGAAGAAGTGCCCACCTTTTTATCCCTTGAAAGGCCCTCAAGGCACCAAACCATTAAGTAGCTCCTCCCACATTTTTCCCGCTCTTTTCCGAGCTTGCTTGGTGAAGATTTTGAAAGTATAGAGAGATGGTTTTCTGTAGTGGGGATAGTGCAACAATTGCTCACCTAACATAGAAGCACTTACTAACTAAAGAAAAATAGAAAGAACTCCTGTTAGGTGAACACCTGATGCTCAAATGCAATCCATCCTAAATATTATAACATACACTTCCAAAGTTGCTGTTTAGTTCACAGAACTTCAACCTCAAAAGGTAAGCACTTATAACCATGAAGCTGTATTTCTATGAGGTTTCAAGACATCTGAAATTCAAAACTGCAATGTTCAGCCAGTTGGCCTGCATCACTGTTGTCATCCAAGGCCGTTCCTGCTATGGGCACTGTGGAGAAGGGCCCACCTTTTTATCCCTTGAAAGGCCCTCAAGGCACCAGACCATTAAGTAGCTCCTCCCACATTTTTCCCGCTCTTTTCTGAGGTTGCTTGGTGAAGATTTTGAAAGTATAGAGAGATGGTTTTCTGTAGTGGGGATATTGCAACAATTGCTCACCTAACATGGAAGCACTTACTAACTAAAGAAAAATAGAAAGAACTCATGTTAGGTGAACACCTGATGCTCAAATGCAATCCATCCCTAAATATTATACCATGTACTTCCAGGGTTGTTGTTTATTTCACAGAACTTCAAACTCAAAAGGTAAGCACTTACAAGCTTCAAGCTGTATTTCTATGAGGTTTCAAGGCATCTGAAATTCAAAACTGCAATGTTCAGCCAAAGGGTCTGCATCCCTGTTCTTGTCAGAGGCTGTTTCTGGTATGGGCACTGTGGAATAAGAGCTCGCCTTTTTATCCCTTGAAAGGCCCTGAAGGCACCAAACCATTAAGTAGCTCCTCCCACATTTTTCCCGCTCTTTTCTGAGCTTGCTTGGTGAAGATTTTGAAAGTATAGAGGGATGGTTTTCTGCAGTGGAGATATTGCAACAATTGCTCACCTAACATGGAAGCACTTACTAACTAAAGAAAAATAGAAAGAACTCCTGTTAGGTGAGCACCTGATGCTCAAATGCAATTATTCTCTAAATATTATAACATACACTTCCAGAGCTGTTGTTTAGTTAACAGAACTTCAACCTCAATAGGTAAGCACTTACAAGCTTGAAGCTGTATTTCTATGAGGTTTCAAGACATCTGAAATTCAAAACTGCAATGTTCAGCCAGTTGGCCTGCATCACTGTTCTCATCTGAGGCCGTTCCTGCTATGGGCACTGTGGAAGAAGTGCCCACCTTTTTATCCCTTGAAAGGCCCTCAAGGCACCAAACCATTAAGTAGCTCCTCCCACATTTTTCCCGCTCTTTTCTGAGCTTGCTTGGTGAAGATTTTGAAAGTATAGAGAGATGGTTTTCTGTAGTGGGGATATTGCAACAATTGCTCACCCAACATGGAAGCACTTAGTAACTAAAGAAAAATAGAAAGAACTCCTGTTAGGTGAGCACCTGATGTTCAAATGCAATCCATCTTAAATATTATAACATACACTTCCAAAGTTGCTGTTTAGTTCACAGAACTTCAACCTCAAAAGGTAAGCACTTATAACCATAAAGCTGTATTTCTATGAGGTTTCAAGACATCTGAAATTCAAAACTGCAATGTTCAGCCAATGGGTCTGCATCCCTGTTCTTGTCTGAGGCTGTTACTGTTATGGGCACTGTGGAAGAAGGGCTCGCCTTTTTATCCCTTGAAAGGCCCTGAAGGCACCAAACCATTAAGTAGCTCCTCCCACATTTTTCCCGCTCTTTTCTGAGCTTGCTTGGTGAAGATTTTGAAAGTATAGAGAGATGGTTTTCTGTAGTGGAGATATTGCAACAATTGCTCACCTAACATGGAAGCACTTACTAACTAAAGAAAAATAGAAAGAACTCCTGTTAGGTGAGCACCTGATGCTCAAATGCAATTATTCTCTAAATATTATAACATACACTTCCAGAGCTGTTGTTTAGTTAACAGAACTTCAACCTCAATAGGTAAGCACTTACAAGCTTGAAGCTGTATTTCTATGAGGTTTCAAGACATCTGAAATTCAAAACTGCAATGTTCAGCCAGTTGGCCTGCATCACTGTTCTCATCCGAGGCCGTTCCTGCTATGGGCACTGTGGAAGAAGTGCCCACCTTTTTATCCCTTGAAAGGCCCTGAAGGCACCAAACCATTAAGTAGCTCCTCCCACATTTTTCCCGCTCTTTTCTGAGCTTGCTTGGTGAAGATTTTGAAAGTATAGAGAGATGGTTTTCTGTAGTGGAGATATTGCAACAATTGCTCACCTAACATGGAAGCACTTACTAACTAAAGAAAAATAGAAAGAACTCCTGTTAGGTGAGCACCTGATGCTCAAATGCAATTATTCTCTAAATATTATAACATACACTTCCAGAGCTGTTGTTTAGTTAACAGAACTTCAACCTCAATAGGTAAGCACTTACAAGCTTGAAGCTGTATTTCTATGAGGTTTCAAGACATCTGAAATTCAAAACTGCAATGTTCAGCCAGTTGGCCTGCATCACTGTTCTCATCCGAGGCCGTTCCTGCTATGGGCACTGTGGAAGAAGTGCCCACCTTTTTATCCCTTGAAAGGCCCTCAAGGCACCAAACCATTAAGTAGCTCCTCCCACATTTGTCCCGCTCTTTTCTGAGCTTGCTTGGTGAAGATTTTGAAAGTATAGAGAGATGGTTTTCTGTAGTAGAGATATTGCAACAATTGCTCACCTAACATGGAAGCACTTACTAACTAAAGAAAAATAGAAAGAACTCCTGTTAGGTGAGCACCTGATGCTCAAATGCAATTATTCTCTAAATATTATAACATACACTTCCAGAGCTGTTGTTTAGTTAACAGAACTTCAACCTCAATAGGTAAGCACTTACAAGCTTGAAGCTGTATTTCTATGAGGTTTCAAGACATCTGAAATTCAAAACTGCAATGTTCAGCCAGTTGGCCTGCATCACTGTTCTCATCCGAGGCCGTTCCTGCTATGGGCACTGTGGAAGAAGTGCCCACCTTTTTATCCCTTGAAAGGCCCTCAAGGCACCAAACCATTAAGTAGCTCCTCCCACATTTTTCCCGCTCTTTTCTGAGCTTGCTTGGTGAAGATTTTGAAAGTATGGAGAGATGGTTTTCTGTAGTGGGGATATTGCAACAATTGCTCACCTAACATGGAAGCACTTACTAACTAAAGAAAAATAGAAAGAACTCCTGTTAGGTGAGCACCTGATGTTCAAATGCAATCCATCCTAAATATTATAACATACACTTCCAAAGTTGCTGTTTAGTTCACAGAACCCCAACCTCAAAAGGTAAGCACTTATAACCATGAAGCTGTATTTCTATGAGGTTTCAAGACATCTGAAATTCAAAACTGCAATGTTCAGCCAATGGGTCTGCATCCCTGTTCTTGTCTGAGGCTGTTACTGTTATGGGCACTGTGGAAGAAGTGCTCGCCTTTTTATCCCTTGAAAGGCCCTGAAGGCACCAAACCATTAAGTAGCTCCTCCCACATTTTTCCCGCTCTTTTCTGAGCTTGCTTGGTGAAGATTTTGAAATTATAGAGAGATGGTTTTCTGTAGTGGAGATATTGCAACAATTGCTCACCTAACATGGAAGCACTTACTAACTAAAGAAAAATAGAAAGAACTCCTGTTAGGTGAGCACCTGATGCTCAAATGCAATTATTCTCTAAATATTATAACATACACTTCCAGAGCTGTTGTTTAGTTAACAGAACTTCAACCTCAATAGGTAAGCACTTACAAGCTTGAAGCTGTATTTCTATGAGGTTTCAAGACATCTGAAATTCAAAACTGCAATGTTCAGCCAGTTGGCCTGCATCACTGTTCTCATCCGAGGCCGTTCCTGCTATGGGCACTGTGGAAGAAGTGCCCACCTTTTTATCCCTTGAAAGGCCCTGAAGGCACCAAACCATTAAGTAGCTCCTCCCACATTTTTCCCGCTCTTTTCTGAGCTTGCTTGGTGAAG
This sequence comes from Ambystoma mexicanum, assembly GCF_040938575.1. NCBI lineage: Eukaryota > Metazoa > Chordata > Amphibia > Caudata > Ambystomatidae > Ambystoma > Ambystoma mexicanum. Next base: position 1,139,771,197 of record NC_090941.1, on the reverse strand, counting down.
ATTTTGAAAGTATAGAGAGATGGTTTTCTGTAGTGGAGATATTGCAACAATTGCTCACCTAACATGGAAGCACTTACTAACTAAAGAAAAATAGAAAGAACTCCTGTTAGGTGAGCACTTGATGCTCAAATGCAATTATTCTCTAAATATTATAACATACACTTCCAGAGCTGTTGTTTAGTTAACAGAACTTCAACCTCAATAGGTAAGCACTTACAAGCTTGAAGCTGTATTTCTATGAGGTTTCAAGACATCTGAAATTCAAAACTGCAATGTTCAGCCAGTTGGCCTGAATCACTGTTCTCATCCGAGGCCGTTCCTGCTATGGGCACTGTGGAAGAAGTGCCCACCTTTTTATCCCTTGAAAGGCCCTCAAGGCACCAAACCATTAAGTAGCTCCTCCCACATTTGTCCCGCTCTTTTCTGAGCTTGTTTGGTGAAGATTTTGAAAGTATAGAGAGATGGTTTTCTGTAGTAGAGATATTGCAACAATTGCTCACCTAACATGGAAGCACTTACTAACTAAAGAAAAATAGAAAGAACTCCTGTTAGGTGAGCACCTGATGCTCAAATGCAATTATTCTCTAAATATTATAACATACACTTCCAGAGCTGTTGTTTAGTTAACAGAACTTCAACCTCAATAGGTAAGCACTTACAAGCTTGAAGCTGTATTTCTATGAGGTTTCAAGACATCTGAAATTCAAAACTGCAATGTTCAGCCAATGGGTCTGCATCCCTGTTCTTGTCTGAGGCTGCTCCTGTTATGGGCACTGTGGAAGAAGTGCTCGCCTTTTTATCCCTTGAAAGGCCCTGAAGGCGCCAAACCATTAAGTAGCTCCTCTCACATTTTTCCCGCTCTTTCTGAGCTTGCCTGGTGAAGATTTTGAAAGTATAGAGAGATGGTTTTCTGTAGTAGGGATATTGCAACAATTGCTCACCTAACATGGAAGCACTTACTAACTAAAGAAAAATAGAAAGAACTCCTGTTAGGTGAAAACCTGATGCTCAAATGTAATCCATCCCTAAATATTATACCATGTACTTCCAGAGTTGTTGTTTATTTCACAGAACTTCAAACTCAAAAGGTAAGCACTTACAAGCTTGAAGCTGTATTTCTATGAGGTTTCAAGACATCTGAAATTCAAAACTGCAATGTTCAGCCAAAGGGTCTGCATCCCTGTTCTTGTCTGAGGCTGTTCCTGTTATGGGCACTGTGGAAGAAGTGCTCGCCTTTTTATCCCTTGAAAGGCCCTGAAGGCACCAAAACATTAAGTAGCTCCTCCCACATTTTTCCCGCTCTTTTCTGAGCTTGATTGGTGAAGATTTTGAAAGTATAGAGAGATGGTTTTCTGTAGTGGGGATATTGCAACAATTGCTCACCTAACATGGAAGCACTTACTAACTAAAGAAAAATAGAAAGAACTCCTGTTAGGTGAGCACCTGATGCTCAAATGCAATTATTCTCTAAATATTATAACATACACTTCCAGAGCTGTTGTTTAGTTAACAGAACTTCAACCTCAATAGGTAAGCACTTACAAGCTTGAAGCTGTATTTCTATGAGGTTTCAAGACATCTGAAATTCAAAACTGCAATGTTCAGCCAATGGGTCTGCATCCCTGTTCTTGTCTGAGGCTGTTCCTGTTATGGGCACTGTGGAAGAAGTGCTCGCCTTTTTATCCCTTGAAAGGCCCTGAAGGCGCCAAACCATTAAGTAGCTCCTCCCACATTTGTCCCGCTCTTTCTGGGCTTGCCTGGTGAAGATTTTGAAAGTATAGAGAGATGGTTTTCTGTAGTGGGGATATTGCAACAATTGCTCACCTAACATGGAAGCACTTACTAACTAAAGAAAAATAGAAATAACTCCTGTTAGGTGAACACCTGATGCTCAAATGTAATCCATCCCTAAATATTATACCATGTACTTCCAGAGTTGTTGTTTATTTCACAGAACTTCAAACTCAAAAGGTAAGCACTTACAAGCTTGAAGCTGTATTTCTATGAGGTTTCAAGACATCTGAAATTCAAAACTGCAATGTTCAGCCAAAGGGTCTGCATCCCTGTTCTTGTCTGAGGCTGTTCCTGTTATGGGCACTGTGGAAGAAGTGCTCGCCTTTTTATCCCTTGAAAGGCCCTGAAGGCACCAAAACATTAAGTAGCTCCTCCCACATTTTCCCCGCTCTTTTCTGAGCTTGATTGGTGAAGATTTTGAAAGTATAGAGAGATGGTTTTCTGTAGTGGGGATATTGCAACAATTGCTCACCTAACATGGAAGCACTTACTAACTAAAGAAAAATAGAAAGAACTCCTGTTAGGTGAGCACCTGATGCTCAAATGCAATTATTCTCTAAATATTATAACATACACTTCCAGAGCTGTTGTTTAGTTAACAGAGTTGTTGTTTATTTCACAGAACTTCAAACTCAAAAGGTAAGCACTTACAAGCTTGAAGCTGTATTTCTATGAGGTTTCAAGGCATCTGAAATTCAAAACTGCAATGTTCAGCCAAAGGGTCTGCATCCCTGTTCTTGTCAGAGGCTGTTTCTGGTATGGGCACTGTGGAAGAAGTGCCCACCTTTTTATCCCTTGAAAGGCCCTCAAGGCACCAAACCATTAAGTAGCTCCTCCCACATTTTTCCCGCTCTTTTCCGAGCTTGCTTGGTGAAGATTTTGAAAGTATAGAGAGATGGTTTTCTGTAGTGGGGATAGTGCAACAATTGCTCACCTAACATAGAAGCACTTACTAACTAAAGAAAAATAGAAAGAACTCCTGTTAGGTGAACACCTGATGCTCAAATGCAATCCATCCTAAATATTATAACATACACTTCCAAAGTTGCTGTTTAGTTCACAGAACTTCAACCTCAAAAGGTAAGCACTTATAACCATGAAGCTGTATTTCTATGAGGTTTCAAGACATCTGAAATTCAAAACTGCAATGTTCAGCCAGTTGGCCTGCATCACTGTTGTCATCCAAGGCCGTTCCTGCTATGGGCACTGTGGAGAAGGGCCCACCTTTTTATCCCTTGAAAGGCCCTCAAGGCACCAGACCATTAAGTAGCTCCTCCCACATTTTTCCCGCTCTTTTCTGAGGTTGCTTGGTGAAGATTTTGAAAGTATAGAGAGATGGTTTTCTGTAGTGGGGATATTGCAACAATTGCTCACCTAACATGGAAGCACTTACTAACTAAAGAAAAATAGAAAGAACTCATGTTAGGTGAACACCTGATGCTCAAATGCAATCCATCCCTAAATATTATACCATGTACTTCCAGGGTTGTTGTTTATTTCACAGAACTTCAAACTCAAAAGGTAAGCACTTACAAGCTTCAAGCTGTATTTCTATGAGGTTTCAAGGCATCTGAAATTCAAAACTGCAATGTTCAGCCAAAGGGTCTGCATCCCTGTTCTTGTCAGAGGCTGTTTCTGGTATGGGCACTGTGGAATAAGAGCTCGCCTTTTTATCCCTTGAAAGGCCCTGAAGGCACCAAACCATTAAGTAGCTCCTCCCACATTTTTCCCGCTCTTTTCTGAGCTTGCTTGGTGAAGATTTTGAAAGTATAGAGGGATGGTTTTCTGCAGTGGAGATATTGCAACAATTGCTCACCTAACATGGAAGCACTTACTAACTAAAGAAAAATAGAAAGAACTCCTGTTAGGTGAGCACCTGATGCTCAAATGCAATTATTCTCTAAATATTATAACATACACTTCCAGAGCTGTTGTTTAGTTAACAGAACTTCAACCTCAATAGGTAAGCACTTACAAGCTTGAAGCTGTATTTCTATGAGGTTTCAAGACATCTGAAATTCAAAACTGCAATGTTCAGCCAGTTGGCCTGCATCACTGTTCTCATCTGAGGCCGTTCCTGCTATGGGCACTGTGGAAGAAGTGCCCACCTTTTTATCCCTTGAAAGGCCCTCAAGGCACCAAACCATTAAGTAGCTCCTCCCACATTTTTCCCGCTCTTTTCTGAGCTTGCTTGGTGAAGATTTTGAAAGTATAGAGAGATGGTTTTCTGTAGTGGGGATATTGCAACAATTGCTCACCCAACATGGAAGCACTTAGTAACTAAAGAAAAATAGAAAGAACTCCTGTTAGGTGAGCACCTGATGTTCAAATGCAATCCATCTTAAATATTATAACATACACTTCCAAAGTTGCTGTTTAGTTCACAGAACTTCAACCTCAAAAGGTAAGCACTTATAACCATAAAGCTGTATTTCTATGAGGTTTCAAGACATCTGAAATTCAAAACTGCAATGTTCAGCCAATGGGTCTGCATCCCTGTTCTTGTCTGAGGCTGTTACTGTTATGGGCACTGTGGAAGAAGGGCTCGCCTTTTTATCCCTTGAAAGGCCCTGAAGGCACCAAACCATTAAGTAGCTCCTCCCACATTTTTCCCGCTCTTTTCTGAGCTTGCTTGGTGAAGATTTTGAAAGTATAGAGAGATGGTTTTCTGTAGTGGAGATATTGCAACAATTGCTCACCTAACATGGAAGCACTTACTAACTAAAGAAAAATAGAAAGAACTCCTGTTAGGTGAGCACCTGATGCTCAAATGCAATTATTCTCTAAATATTATAACATACACTTCCAGAGCTGTTGTTTAGTTAACAGAACTTCAACCTCAATAGGTAAGCACTTACAAGCTTGAAGCTGTATTTCTATGAGGTTTCAAGACATCTGAAATTCAAAACTGCAATGTTCAGCCAGTTGGCCTGCATCACTGTTCTCATCCGAGGCCGTTCCTGCTATGGGCACTGTGGAAGAAGTGCCCACCTTTTTATCCCTTGAAAGGCCCTGAAGGCACCAAACCATTAAGTAGCTCCTCCCACATTTTTCCCGCTCTTTTCTGAGCTTGCTTGGTGAAGATTTTGAAAGTATAGAGAGATGGTTTTCTGTAGTGGAGATATTGCAACAATTGCTCACCTAACATGGAAGCACTTACTAACTAAAGAAAAATAGAAAGAACTCCTGTTAGGTGAGCACCTGATGCTCAAATGCAATTATTCTCTAAATATTATAACATACACTTCCAGAGCTGTTGTGTAGTTAACAGAACTTCAACCTCAATAGGTAAGCACTTACAAGCTTGAAGCTGTATTTCTATGAGGTTTCAAGACATCTGAAATTCAAAACTGCAATGTTCAGCCAGTTGGCCTGCATCACTGTTCTCATCCGAGGCCGTTCCTGCTATGGGCACTGTGGAAGAAGTGCCCACCTTTTTATCCCTTGAAAGGCCCTCAAGGCACCAAACCATTAAGTAGCTCCTCCCACATTTGTCCCGCTCTTTTCTGAGCTTGCTTGGTGAAGATTTTGAAAGTATAGAGAGATGGTTTTCTGTAGTAGAGATATTGCAACAATTGCTCACCTAACATGGAAGCACTTACTAACTAAAGAAAAATAGAAAGAACTCCTGTTAGGTGAGCACCTGATGCTCAAATGCAATTATTCTCTAAATATTATAACATACACTTCCAGAGCTGTTGTTTAGTTAACAGAACTTCAACCTCAATAGGTAAGCACTTACAAGCTTGAAGCTGTATTTCTATGAGGTTTCAAGACATCTGAAATTCAAAACTGCAATGTTCAGCCAGTTGGCCTGCATCACTGTTCTCATCCGAGGCCGTTCCTGCTATGGGCACTGTGGAAGAAGTGCCCACCTTTTTATCCCTTGAAAGGCCCTCAAGGCACCAAACCATTAAGTAGCTCCTCCCACATTTTTCCCGCTCTTTTCTGAGCTTGCTTGGTGAAGATTTTGAAAGTATGGAGAGATGGTTTTCTGTAGTGGGGATATTGCAACAATTGCTCACCTAACATGGAAGCACTTACTAACTAAAGAAAAATAGAAAGAACTCCTGTTAGGTGAGCACCTGATGTTCAAATGCAATCCATCCTAAATATTATAACATACACTTCCAAAGTTGCTGTTTAGTTCACAGAACTTCAACCTCAAAAGGTAAGCACTTATAACCATGAAGCTGTATTTCTATGAGGTTTCAAGACATCTGAAATTCAAAACTGCAATGTTCAGCCAATGGGTCTGCATCCCTGTTCTTGTCTGAGGCTGTTACTGTTATGGGCACTGTGGAAGAAGTGCTCGCCTTTTTATCCCTTGAAAGGCCCTGAAGGCACCAAACCATTAAGTAGCTCCTCCCACATTTTTCCCGCTCTTTTCTGAGCTTGCTTGGTGAAGATTTTGAAAGTATAGAGAGATGGTTTTCTGTAGTGGAGATATTGCAACAATTGCTCACCTAACATGGAAGCACTTACTAACTAAAGAAAAATAGAAAGAACTCCTGTTAGGTGAGCACCTGATGCTCAAATGCAATTATTCTCTAAATATTATAACATACACTTCCAGAGCTGTTGTTTAGTTAACAGAACTTCAACCTCAATAGGTAAGCACTTACAAGCTTGAAGCTGTATTTCTATGAGGTTTCAAGACATCTGAAATTCAAAACTGCAATGTTCAGCCAAAGGGTCTGCATCCCTGTTCTTGTCTGAGGCTGTTCCTGTTATGGGCACTGTGGAAGAAGTGCTCGCCTTTTTATCCCTTGAAAGGCCCTGAAGGCACCAAAACATTAAGTAGCTCCTCCCACATTTTTCCCGCTCTTTTCTGAGCTTGATTGGTGAAGATTTTGAAAGTATAGAGAGATGGTTTTCTGTAGTGGGGATATTGCAACAATTGCTCACCTAACATGGAAGCACTTACTAACTAAAGAAAAATAGAAAGAACTCCTGTTAGGTGAACACCTGATGCTCAAATGTAATCCATCCCTAAATATTATACCATGTACTTCCAGAGTTGTTGTTTATTTCACAGAACTTCAAACTCAAAAGGTAAGCACTTACAAGCTTGAAGCTGTATTTCTATGAGGTTTCAAGACATCTGAAATTCAAAACTGCAATGTTCAGCCAAAGGGTCTGCATCCCTGTTCTTGTCTGAGGCTGTTCCTGTTATGGGCACTGTGGAAGAAGTGCTCGCCTTTTTATCCCTTGAAAGGCCCTGAAGGCACCAAAACATTAAGTAGCTCCTCCCACATTTTCCCCGCTCTTTTCTGAGCTTGATTGGTGAAGATTTTGAAAGTATAGAGAGATGGTTTTCTGTAGTGGGGATATTGCAACAATTGCTCACCTAACATGGAAGCACTTACTAACTAAAGAAAAATAGAAAGAACTCCTGTTAGGTGAGCACCTGATGCTCAAATGCAATTATTCTCTAAATATTATAACATACACTTCCAGAGCTGTTGTTTAGTTAACAGAGTTGTTGTTTATTTCACAGAACTTCAAACTCAAAAGGTAAGCACTTACAAGCTTGAAGCTGTATTTCTATGAGGTTTCAAGGCATCTGAAATTCAAAACTGCAATGTTCAGCCAAAGGGTCTGCATCCCTGTTCTTGTCAGAGGCTGTTTCTGGTATGGGCACTGTGGAAGAAGTGCCCACCTTTTTATCCCTTGAAAGGCCCTCAAGGCACCAAACCATTAAGTAGCTCCTCCCACATTTTTCCCGCTCTTTTCCGAGCTTGCTTGGTGAAGATTTTGAAAGTATAGAGAGATGGTTTTCTGTAGTGGGGATAGTGCAACAATTGCTCACCTAACATAGAAGCACTTACTAACTAAAGAAAAATAGAAAGAACTCCTGTTAGGTGAACACCTGATGCTCAAATGCAATCCATCCTAAATATTATAACATACACTTCCAAAGTTGCTGTTTAGTTCACAGAACTTCAACCTCAAAAGGTAAGCACTTATAACCATGAAGCTGTATTTCTATGAGGTTTCAAGACATCTGAAATTCAAAACTGCAATGTTCAGCCAGTTGGCCTGCATCACTGTTGTCATCCAAGGCCGTTCCTGCTATGGGCACTGTGGAGAAGGGCCCACCTTTTTATCCCTTGAAAGGCCCTCAAGGCACCAGACCATTAAGTAGCTCCTCCCACATTTTTCCCGCTCTTTTCTGAGGTTGCTTGGTGAAGATTTTGAAAGTATAGAGAGATGGTTTTCTGTAGTGGGGATATTGCAACAATTGCTCACCTAACATGGAAGCACTTACTAACTAAAGAAAAATAGAAAGAACTCATGTTAGGTGAACACCTGATGCTCAAATGCAATCCATCCCTAAATATTATACCATGTACTTCCAGGGTTGTTGTTTATTTCACAGAACTTCAAACTCAAAAGGTAAGCACTTACAAGCTTCAAGCTGTATTTCTATGAGGTTTCAAGGCATCTGAAATTCAAAACTGCAATGTTCAGCCAAAGGGTCTGCATCCCTGTTCTTGTCAGAGGCTGTTTCTGGTATGGGCACTGTGGAATAAGAGCTCGCCTTTTTATCCCTTGAAAGGCCCTGAAGGCACCAAACCATTAAGTAGCTCCTCCCACATTTTTCCCGCTCTTTTCTGAGCTTGCTTGGTGAAGATTTTGAAAGTATAGAGGGATGGTTTTCTGCAGTGGAGATATTGCAACAATTGCTCACCTAACATGGAAGCACTTACTAACTAAAGAAAAATAGAAAGAACTCCTGTTAGGTGAGCACCTGATGCTCAAATGCAATTATTCTCTAAATATTATAACATACACTTCCAGAGCTGTTGTTTAGTTAACAGAACTTCAACCTCAATAGGTAAGCACTTACAAGCTTGAAGCTGTATTTCTATGAGGTTTCAAGACATCTGAAATTCAAAACTGCAATGTTCAGCCAGTTGGCCTTCATCACTGTTCTCATCTGAGGCCGTTCCTGCTATGGGCACTGTGGAAGAAGTGCCCACCTTTTTATCCCTTGAAAGGCCCTCAAGGCACCAAACCATTAAGTAGCTCCTCCCACATTTTTCCCGCTCTTTTCTGAGCTTGCTTGGTGAAGATTTTGAAAGTATAGAGAGATGGTTTTCTGTAGTGGGGATATTGCAACAATTGCTCACCCAACATGGAAGCACTTAGTAACTAAAGAAAAATAGAAAGAACTCCTGTTAGGTGAGCACCTGATGTTCAAATGCAATCCATCTTAAATATTATAACATACACTTCCAAAGTTGCTGTTTAGTTCACAGAACTTCAACCTCAAAAGGTAAGCACTTATAACCATAAAGCTGTATTTCTATGAGGTTTCAAGACATCTGAAATTCAAAACTGCAATGTTCAGCCAATGGGTCTGCATCCCTGTTCTTGTCTGAGGCTGTTACTGTTATGGGCACTGTGGAAGAAGGGCTCGCCTTTTTATCCCTTGAAAGGCCCTGAAGGCACCAAACCATTAAGTAGCTCCTCCCACATTTTTCCCGCTCTTTTCTGAGCTTGCTTGGTGAAGATTTTGAAAGTATAGAGAGATGGTTTTCTGTAGTGGAGATATTGCAACAATTGCTCACCTAACATGGAAGCACTTACTAACTAAAGAAAAATAGAAAGAACTCCTGTTAGGTGAGCACCTGATGCTCAAATGCAATTATTCTCTAAATATTATAACATACACTTCCAGAGCTGTTGTTTAGTTAACAGAACTTCAACCTCAATAGGTAAGCACTTACAAGCTTGAAGCTGTATTTCTATGAGGTTTCAAGACATCTGAAATTCAAAACTGCAATGTTCAGCCAGTTGGCCTGCATCACTGTTCTCATCCGAGGCCGTTCCTGCTATGGGCACTGTGGAAGAAGTGCCCACCTTTTTATCCCTTGAAAGGCCCTGAAGGCACCAAACCATTAAGTAGCTCCTCCCACATTTTTCCCGCTCTTTTCTGAGCTTGCTTGGTGAAGATTTTGAAAGTATAGAGAGATGGTTTTCTGTAGTGGAGATATTGCAACAATTGCTCACCTAACATGGAAGCACTTACTAACTAAAGAAAAATAGAAAGAACTCCTGTTAGGTGAGCACCTGATGCTCAAATGCAATTATTCTCTAAATATTATAACATACACTTCCAGAGCTGTTGTTTAGTTAACAGAACTTCAACCTCAATAGGTAAGCACTTACAAGCTTGAAGCTGTATTTCTATGAGGTTTCAAGACATCTGAAATTCAAAACTGCAATGTTCAGCCAGTTGGCCTGCATCACTGTTCTCATCCGAGGCCGTTCCTGCTATGGGCACTGTGGAAGAAGTGCCCACCTTTTTATCCCTTGAAAGGCCCTCAAGGCACCAAACCATTAAGTAGCTCCTCCCACATTTGTCCCGCTCTTTTCTGAGCTTGCTTGGTGAAGATTTTGAAAGTATAGAGAGATGGTTTTCTGTAGTAGAGATATTGCAACAATTGCTCACCTAACATGGAAGCACTTACTAACTAAAGAAAAATAGAAAGAACTCCTGTTAGGTGAGCACCTGATGCTCAAATGCAATTATTCTCTAAATATTATAACATACACTTCCAGAGCTGTTGTTTAGTTAACAGAACTTCAACCTCAATAGGTAAGCACTTACAAGCTTGAAGCTGTATTTCTATGAGGTTTCAAGACATCTGAAATTCAAAACTGCAATGTTCAGCCAGTTGGCCTGCATCACTGTTCTCTTCCGAGGCCGTTCCTGCTATGGGCACTGTGGAAGAAGTGCCCACCTTTTTATCCCTTGAAAGGCCCTCAAGGCACCAAACCATTAAGTAGCTCCTCACACATTTTTCCCGCTCTTTTCTGAGCTTGCTTGGTGAAGATTTTGAAAGTATGGAGAGATGGTTTTCTGTAGTGGGGATATTGCAACAATTGCTCACCTAACATGGAAGCACTTACTAACTAAAGAAAAATAGAAAGAACTCCTGTTAGGTGAACACCTGATGCTCAAATGTAATCCATCCCTAAATATTATACCATGTACTTCCAGGGTTGTTGTTTATTTCACAGAACTTCAACCTCAAAAGGTAAGCACTTATAACCATGAAGCTGTATTTCTATGAGGTTTCAAGACATCTGAAATTCAAAACTGCAATGTTCAGCCAATGGGTCTGCATCCCTGTTCTTGTCTGAGGCTGTTACTGTTATGGGCACTGTGGAAGAAGTGCTCGCCTTTTTATCCCTTGAAAGGCCCTGAAGGCACCAAACCATTAAGTAGCTCCTCCCACATTTTTCCCGCTCTTTTCTGAGCTTGCTTGGTGAAGATTTTGAAAGTATAGAGAGATGGTTTTCTGTAGTGGAGATATTGCAACAATTGCTCACCTAACATGGAAGCACTTACTAACTAAAGAAAAATAGAAAGAACTCCTGTTAGGTGAGCACCTGATGCTCAAATGCAATTATTCTCTAAATATTATAACATACACTTCCAGAGCTGTTGTTTAGTTAACAGAACTTCAACCTCAATAGGTAAGCACTTACAAGCTTGAAGCTGTATTTCTATGAGGTTTCAAGACATCTGAAATTCAAAACTGCAATGTTCAGCCAGTTGGCCTGAATCACTGTTCTCATCCGAGGCCGTTCCTGCTATGGGCACTGTGGAAGAAGTGCCCACCTTTTTATCCCTTGAAAGGCCCTCAAGGCACCAAACCATTAAGTAGCTCCTCCCACATTTGTCCCGCTCTTTTCTGAGCTTGCTTGGTGAAGATTTTGAAAGTATAGAGAGATGGTTTTCTGTAGTAGAGATATTGCAACAATTGCTCACCTAACATGGAAGCACTTACTAACTAAAGAAAAATAGAAAGAACTCCTGTTAGGTGAGCACCTGATGCTCAAATGCAATTATTCTCTAAATATTATAACATACACTTCCAGAGCTGTTGTTTAGTTAACAGAACTTCAACCTCAATAGGTAAGCACTTACAAGCTTGAAGCTGTATTTCTATGAGGTTTCAAGACATCTGAAATTCAAAACTGCAATGTTCAGCCAGTTGGCCTGCATCACTGTTCTCATCCGAGGCCGTTCCTGCTATGGGCACTGTGGAAGAAGTGCCCACCTTTTTATCCCTTGAAAGGCCCTCAAGGCACCAAACCATTAAGTAGCTCCTCCCACATTTTTCCCGCTCTTTTCTGAGCTTGCTTGGTGAAGATTTTGAAAGTATAGAGAGATGGTTTTCTGTAGTAGAGATATTGCAACAATTGCTCACCTAACATGGAAGCACTTACTAACTAAAGAAAAATAGAAAGAACTCCTGTTAGGTGAGCACCTGATGCTCAAATGCAATTATTCTCTAAATATTATAACATACACTTCCAGAGCTGTTGTTTAGTTAACAGAACTTCAACCTCAATAGGTAAGCACTTACAAGCTTGAAGCTGTATTTCTATGAGGTTTCAAGACATCTGAAATTCAAAACTGCAATGTTCAGCCAATGGGTCTGCATCCCTGTTCTTGTCTGAGGCTGTTCCTGTTATGGGCACTGTGGAAGAAGTGCTCGCCTTTTTATCCCTTGAAAGGCCCTCAAGGCACCAAACCATTAAGTAGCTCCTCCCACATTTTTCCCGCTCTTTTCTGAGCTTGCTTGGTGAAGATTTTGAAAGTATAGAGAGATGGTTTTCTGTAGTGGGGATATTGCAACAATTGCTCACCCAACATGGAAGCACTTACTAACTAAAGAAAAATAGAAAGAACTCCTGTTAGGTGAGCACCTGATGTTCAAATGCAATCCATCCTAAATATTATAACATACACTTCCAAAGTTGCTGTTTAGTTCACAGAACTTCAACCTCAAAAGGTAAGCACTTATAACCATGAAGCTGTATTTCTATGAGGTTTCAAGACATCTGAAATTCAAAACTGCAATGTTCAGCCAATGGGTCTGCATCCCTGTTCTTGTCTGAGGCTGTTACTGTTATGGGCACTGTGGAAGAAGTGCTCGCCTTTTTATCCCTTGAAAGGCCCTGAAGGCACCAAACCATTAAGTAGCTCCTCCCACATTTTTCCCGCTCTTTTCTGAGCTTGCTTGGTGAAGATTTTGAAAGTATAGAGAGATGGTTTTCTGTAGTGGAGATATTGCAACAATTGCTCACCTAACATGGAAGCACTTACTAACTAAAGAAAAATAGAAAGAACTCCTGTTAGGTGAGCACCTGATGCTCAAATGCAATTATTCTCTAAATATTATAACAAACACTTCCAGAGCTGTTGTTTAGTTAACAGAACTTCAACCTCAATAGGTAAGCACTTACAAGCTTGAAGCTGTATTTCTATGAGGTTTCAAGACATCTGAAATTCAAAACTGCAATGTTCAGCCAGTTGGCCTGCATCACTGTTCTCATCTGAGGCCGTTCCTGCTATGGGCACTGTGGAAGAAGTGCCCACCTTTTTATCCCTTGAAAGGCCCTCAAGGCACCAAACCATTAAGTAGCTCCTCCCACATTTTTCCCGCTCTTTTCTGAGCTTGCTTGGTGAAGATTTTGAAAGTATAGAGAGATGGTTTTCTGTAGTGGGGATATTGCAACAATTGCTCACCCAACATGGAAGCACTTAGTAACTAAAGAAAAATAGAAAGAACTCCTGTTAGGTGAGCACCTGATGTTCAAATGCAATCCATCTTAAATATTATAACATACACTTCCAAAGTTGCTGTTTAGTTCACAGAACTTCAACCTCAAAAGGTAAGCACTTATAACCATGAAGCTGTATTTCTATGAGGTTTCAAGACATCTGAAATTCAAAACTGCAATGTTCAGCCAATGGGTCTGCATCCCTGTTCTTGTCTGAGGCTGTTACTGTTATGGGCACTGTGGAAGAAGTGCTCGCCTTTTTATCCCTTGAAAGGCCCTGAAGGCACCAAACCATTAAGTAGCTCCTCCCACATTTTTCCCGCTCTTTTCTGAGCTTGCTTGGTGAAGATTTTGAAAGTATAGAGAGATGGTTTTCTGTAGTGGAGATATTGCAACAATTGCTCACCTAACATGGAAGCACTTACTAACTAAAGAAAAATAGAAAGAACTCCTGTTAGGTGAGCACCTGATGCTCAAATGCAATTATTCTCTAAATATTATAACAAACACTTCCAGAGCTGTTGTTTAGTTAACAGAACTTCAACCTCAATAGGTAAGCACTTACAAGCTTGAAGCTGTATTTCTATGAGGTTTCAAGACATCTGAAATTCAAAACTGCAATGTTCAGCCAGTTGGCCTGCATCACTGTTCTCATCTGAGGCCGTTCCTGCTATGGGCACTGTGGAAGAAGTGCCCACCTTTTTATCCCTTGAAAGGCCCTCAAGGCACCAAACCATTAAGTAGCTCCTCCCACATTTTTCCCGCTCTTTTCTGAGCTTGCTTGGTGAAGATTTTGAAAGTATAGAGAGATGGTTTTCTGTAGTGGGGATATTGCAACAATTGCTCACCCAACATGGAAGCACTTAGTAACTAAAGAAAAATAGAAAGAACTCCTGTTAGGTGAGCACCTGATGTTCAAATGCAATCCATCCTAAATATTATAACATACACTTCCAAAGTTGCTGTTTAGTTCACAGAACTTCAACCTCAAAAGGTAAGCACTTATAACCATGAAGCTGTATTTCTATGAGGTTTCAAGACATCTGAAATTCAAAACTGCAATGTTCAGCCAATGGGTCTGCATCCCTGTTCTTGTCTGAGGCTGTTACTGTTATGGGCACTGTGGAAGAAGTGCTCGCCTTTTTATCCCTTGAAAGGCCCTGAAGGCACCAAACCATTAAGTAGCTCCTCCCACATTTTTCCCGCTCTTTTCTGAGCTTGCTTGGTGAAGATTTTGAAAGTATAGAGAGATGGTTTTCTGTAGTGGAGATATTGCAACAATTGCTCACCTAACATGGAAGCACTTACTAACTAAAGAAAAATAGAAAGAACTCCTGTTAGGTGAGCACCTGATGCTCAAATGCAATTATTCTCTAAATATTATAACATACACTTCCAGAGCTGTTGTTTAGTTAACAGAACTTCAACCTCAATAGGTAAGCACTTACAAGCTTGAAGCTGTATTTCTGAGGTTTCAAGACATCTGAAATTCAAAACTGCAATGTTCAGCCAATGGGTCTGCATCCCTGTTCTTGTCTGAGGCTGTTACTGTTATGGGCACTGTGGAAGAAGTGCTCGCCTTTTTATCCCTTGAAAGGCCCTGAAGGCACCAAACCATTAAGTAGCTCCTCCCACATTTTTCCCGCTCTTTTCTGAGCTTGCTTGGTGAAGATTTTGAAAGTATAGAGAGATGGTTTTCTGTAGTGGAGATATTGCAACAATTGCTCACCTAACATGGAAGCACTTACTAACTAAAGAAAAATAGAAAGAACTCCTGTTAGGTGAGCACCTGATGCTCAAATGCAATTATTCTCTAAATATTATAACATACACTTCCAGAGCATCTGAAATTCAAAACTGCAATGTTCAGCCAAAGGGTCTGCATCCCTGTTCTTGTCAGAGGCTGTTTCTGGTATGGGCACTGTGGAATAAGTGCTCGCCTTTTTATCCCTTGAAAGGCCCTGAAGGCACCAAACCATTAAGTAGCTCCTCCCACATTTGTCCCGCTCTTTTCTGAGCTTGCTTGGTGAAGATTTTGAAAGTATAGAGAGATGGTTTTCTGTAGTAGAGATATTGCAACAATTGCTCACCTAACATGGAAGCACTTACTAACTAAAGAAAAATAGAAAGAACTCCTGTTAGGTGAGCACCTGATGCTCAAATGCAATTATTCTCTAAATATTATAACATACACTTCCAGAGCTGTTGTTTAGTTAACAGAACTTCAACCTCAATAGGTAAGCACTTACAAGCTTGAAGCTGTATTTCTATGAGGTTTCAAGACATCTGAAATTCAAAACTGCAATGTTCAGCCAATGGGTCTGCATCCCTGTTCTTGTCTGAGGCTGTTCCTGTTATGGGCACTGTGGAAGAAGTGCTCGCCTTTTTATCCCTTGAAAGGCCCTGAAGGCGCCAAACCATTAAGTAGCTCCTCCCACATTTGTCCCGCTCTTTCTGGGCTTGCCTGGTGAAGATTTTGAAAGTATAGAGAGATGGTTTTCTGTAGTGGGGATATTGCAACAATTGCTCACCTAACATGGAAGCACTTACTAACTAAAGAAAAATAGAAAGAACTCCTGTTAGGTGAACACCTGATGCTCAAATGTAATCCATCCCTAAATATTATACCATGTAGTTCCAGAGTTGTTGTTTATTTCACAGAACTTCAAACTCAAAAGGTAAGCACTTACAAGCTTGAAGCTGTATTTCTATGAGGTTTCAGGACATCTGAAATTCAAAACTGCAATGTTCAGCCAAAGGGTCTGCATCCCTGTTCTTGTCTGAGGCTGTTCCTGTTATGGGCACTGTGGAAGAAGTGCTCGCCTTTTTATCCCTTGAAAGGCCCTGAAGGCACCAAAACATTAAGTAGCTCCTCCCACATTTTCCCCGCTCTTTTCTGAGCTTGATTGGTGAAGATTTTGAAAGTATAGAGAGATGGTTTTCTGTAGTGGGGATATTGCAACAATTGCTCACCTAACATGGAAGCACTTACTAACTAAAGAAAAATAGAAAGAACTCCTGTTAGGTGAGCACCTGATGCTCAAATGCAATTATTCTCTAAATATTATAACATACACTTCCAGAGCTGTTGTTTAGTTAACAGAGTTGTTGTTTATTTCACAGAACTTCAAACTCAAAAGGTAAGCACTTACAAGCTTGAAGCTGTATTTCTATGAGGTTTCAAGGCATCTGAAATTCAAAACTGCAATGTTCAGCCAAAGGGTCTGCATCCCTGTTCTTGTCAGAGGCTGTTTCTGGTATGGGCACTGTGGAAGAAGTGCCCACCTTTTTATCCCTTGAAAGGCCCTCAAGGCACCAAACCATTAAGTAGCTCCTCCCACATTTTTCCCGCTCTTTTCCGAGCTTGCTTGGTGAAGATTTTGAAAGTATAGAGAGATGGTTTTCTGTAGTGGGGATAGTGCAACAATTGCTCACCTAACATAGAAGCACTTACTAACTAAAGAAAAATAGAAAGAACTCCTGTTAGGTGAACACCTGATGCTCAAATGCAATCCATCCTAAATATTATAACATACACTTCCAAAGTTGCTGTTTAGTTCACAGAACTTCAACCTCAAAAGGTAAGCACTTATAACCATGAAGCTGTATTTCTATGAGGTTTCAAGACATCTGAAATTCAAAACTGCAATGTTCAGCCAGTTGGCCTGCATCACTGTTGTCATCCAAGGCCGTTCCTGCTATGGGCACTGTGGAGAAGGGCCCACCTTTTTATCCCTTGAAAGGCCCTCAAGGCACCAGACCATTAAGTAGCTCCTCCCACATTTTTCCCGCTCTTTTCTGAGGTTGCTTGGTGAAGATTTTGAAAGTATAGAGAGATGGTTTTCTGTAGTGGGGATATTGCAACAATTGCTCACCTAACATGGAAGCACTTACTAACTAAAGAAAAATAGAAAGAACTCATGTTAGGTGAACACCTGATGCTCAAATGCAATCCATCCCTAAATATTATACCATGTACTTCCAGGGTTGTTGTTTATTTCACAGAACTTCAAACTCAAAAGGTAAGCACTTACAAGCTTCAAGCTGTATTTCTATGAGGTTTCAAGGCATCTGAAATTCAAAACTGCAATGTTCAGCCAAAGGGTCTGCATCCCTGTTCTTGTCAGAGGCTGTTTCTGGTATGGGCACTGTGGAATAAGAGCTCGCCTTTTTATCCCTTGAAAGGCCCTGAAGGCACCAAACCATTAAGTAGCTCCTCCCACATTTTTCCCGCTCTTTTCTGAGCTTGCTTGGTGAAGATTTTGAAATTATAGAGGGATGGTTTTCTGCAGTGGAGATATTGCAACAATTGCTCACCTAACATGGAAGCACTTACTAACTAAAGAAAAATAGAAAGAACTCCTGTTAGGTGAGCACCTGATGCTCAAATGCAATTATTCTCTAAATATTATAACATACACTTCCAGAGCTGTTGTTTAGTTAACAGAACTTCAACCTCAATAGGTAAGCACTTACAAGCTTGAAGCTGTATTTCTATGAGGTTTCAAGACATCTGAAATTCAAAACTGCAATGTTCAGCCAGTTGGCCTGCATCACTGTTCTCATCTGAGGCCGTTCCTGCTATGGGCACTGTGGAAGAAGTGCCCACCTTTTTATCCCTTGAAAGGCCCTCAAGGCACCAAACCATTAAGTAGCTCCTCCCACATTTTTCCCGCTCTTTTCTGAGCTTGCTTGGTGAAGATTTTGAAAGTATAGAGAGATGGTTTTCTGTAGTGGGGATATTGCAACAATTGCTCACCCAACATGGAAGCACTTAGTAACTAAAGAAAAATAGAAAGAACTCCTGTTAGGTGAGCACCTGATGTTCAAATGCAATCCATCTTAAATATTATAACATACACTTCCAAAGTTGCTGTTTAGTTCACAGAACTTCAACCTCAAAAGGTAAGCACTTATAACCATGAAGCTGTATTTCTATGAGGTTTCAAGACATCTGAAATTCAAAACTGCAATGTTCAGCCAATGGGTCTGCATCCCTGTTCTTGTCTGAGGCTGTTACTGTTATGGGCACTGTGGAAGAAGGGCTCGCCTTTTTATCCCTTGAAAGGCCCTGAAGGCACCAAACCATTAAGTAGCTCCTCCCACATTTTTCCCGCTCTTTTCTGAGCTTGCTTGGTGAAGATTTTGAAAGTATAGAGAGATGGTTTTCTGTAGTGGAGATATTGCAACAATTGCTCACCTAACATGGAAGCACTTACTAACTAAAGAAAAATAGAAAGAACTCCTGTTAGGTGAGCACCTGATGCTCAAATGCAATTATTCTCTAAATATTATAACAAACACTTCCAGAGCTGTTGTTTAGTTAACAGAACTTCAACCTCAATAGGTAAGCACTTACAAGCTTGAAGCTGTATTTCTATGAGGTTTCAAGACATCTGAAATTCAAAACTGCAATGTTCAGCCAGTTGGCCTGCATCACTGTTCTCATCTGAGGCCGTTCCTGCTATGGGCACTGTGGAAGAAGTGCCCACCTTTTTATCCCTTGAAAGGCCCTCAAGGCACCAAACCATTAAGTAGCTCCTCCCACATTTTTCCCGCTCTTTTCTGAGCTTGCTTGGTGAAGATTTTGAAAGTATAGAGAGATGGTTTTCTGTAGTGGGGATATTGCAACAATTGCTCACCCAACATGGAAGCACTTAGTAACTAAAGAAAAATAGAAAGAACTCCTGTTAGGTGAGCACCTGATGTTCAAATGCAATCCATCCTAAATATTATAACATACACTTCCAAAGTTGCTGTTTAGTTCACAGAACTTCAACCTCAAAAGGTAAGCACTTATAACCATGAAGCTGTATTTCTATGAGGTTTCAAGACATCTGAAATTCAAAACTGCAATGTTCAGCCAATGGGTCTGCATCCCTGTTCTTGTCTGAGGCTGTTACTGTTATGGGCACTGTGGAAGAAGTGCTCGCCTTTTTATCCCTTGAAAGGCCCTGAAGGCACCAAACCATTAAGTAGCTCCTCCCACATTTTTCCCGCTCTTTTCTGAGCTTGCTTGGTGAAGATTTTGAAAGTATAGAGAGATGGTTTTCTGTAGTGGAGATATTGCAACAATTGCTCACCTAACATGGAAGCACTTACTAACTAAAGAAAAATAGAAAGAACTCCTGTTAGGTGAGCACCTGATGCTCAAATGCAATTATTCTCTAAATATTATAACATACACTTCCAGAGCTGTTGTTTAGTTAACAGAACTTCAACCTCAATAGGTAAGCACTTACAAGCTTGAAGCTGTATTTCTGAGGTTTCAAGACATCTGAAATTCAAAACTGCAATGTTCAGCCAATGGGTCTGCATCCCTGTTCTTGTCTGAGGCTGTTACTGTTATGGGCACTGTGGAAGAAGTGCTCGCCTTTTTATCCCTTGAAAGGCCCTGAAGGCACCAAACCATTAAGTAGCTCCTCCCACATTTTTCCCGCTCTTTTCTGAGCTTGCTTGGTGAAGATTTTGAAAGTATAGAGAGATGGTTTTCTGTAGTGGAGATATTGCAACAATTGCTCACCTAACATGGAAGCACTTACTAACTAAAGAAAAATAGAAAGAACTCCTGTTAGGTGAGCACCTGATGCTCAAATGCAATTATTCTCTAAATATTATAACATACACTTCCAGAGCATCTGAAATTCAAAACTGCAATGTTCAGCCAAAGGGTCTGCATCCCTGTTCTTGTCAGAGGCTGTTTCTGGTATGGGCACTGTGGAATAAGTGCTCGCCTTTTTATCCCTTGAAAGGCCCTGAAGGCACCAAACCATTAAGTAGCTCCTCCCACATTTGTCCCGCTCTTTTCTGAGCTTGCTTGGTGAAGATTTTGAAAGTATAGAGAGATGGTTTTCTGTAGTAGAGATATTGCAACAATTGCTCACCTAACATGGAAGCACTTACTAACTAAAGAAAAATAGAAAGAACTCCTGTTAGGTGAGCACCTGATGCTCAAATGCAATTATTCTCTAAATATTATAACATACACTTCCAGAGCTGTTGTTTAGTTAACAGAACTTCAACCTCAATAGGTAAGCACTTACAAGCTTGAAGCTGTATTTCTATGAGGTTTCAAGACATCTGAAATTCAAAACTGCAATGTTCAGCCAATGGGTCTGCATCCCTGTTCTTGTCTGAGGCTGTTCCTGTTATGGGCACTGTGGAAGAAGTGCTCGCCTTTTTATCCCTTGAAAGGCCCTGAAGGCGCCAAACCATTAAGTAGCTCCTCCCACATTTGTCCCGCTCTTTCTGGGCTTGCCTGGTGAAGATTTTGAAAGTATAGAGAGATGGTTTTCTGTAGTGGGGATATTGCAACAATTGCTCACCTAACATGGAAGCACTTACTAACTAAAGAAAAATAGAAAGAACTCCTGTTAGGTGAACACCTGATGCTCAAATGTAATCCATCCCTAAATATTATACCATGTAGTTCCAGAGTTGTTGTTTATTTCACAGAACTTCAAACTCAAAAGGTAAGCACTTACAAGCTTGAAGCTGTATTTCTATGAGGTTTCAGGACATCTGAAATTCAAAACTGCAATGTTCAGCCAAAGGGTCTGCATCCCTGTTCTTGTCTGAGGCTGTTCCTGTTATGGGCACTGTGGAAGAAGTGCTCGCCTTTTTATCCCTTGAAAGGCCCTGAAGGCACCAAAACATTAAGTAGCTCCTCCCACATTTTCCCCGCTCTTTTCTGAGCTTGATTGGTGAAGATTTTGAAAGTATAGAGAGATGGTTTTCTGTAGTGGGGATATTGCAACAATTGCTCACCTAACATGGAAGCACTTACTAACTAAAGAAAAATAGAAAGAACTCCTGTTAGGTGAGCACCTGATGCTCAAATGCAATTATTCTCTAAATATTATAACATACACTTCCAGAGCTGTTGTTTAGTTAACAGAGTTGTTGTTTATTTCACAGAACTTCAAACTCAAAAGGTAAGCACTTACAAGCTTGAAGCTGTATTTCTATGAGGTTTCAAGGCATCTGAAATTCAAAACTGCAATGTTCAGCCAAAGGGTCTGCATCCCTGTTCTTGTCAGAGGCTGTTTCTGGTATGGGCACTGTGGAAGAAGTGCCCACCTTTTTATCCCTTGAAAGGCCCTCAAGGCACCAAACCATTAAGTAGCTCCTCCCACATTTTTCCCGCTCTTTTCCGAGCTTGCTTGGTGAAGATTTTGAAAGTATAGAGAGATGGTTTTCTGTAGTGGGGATAGTGCAACAATTGCTCACCTAACATAGAAGCACTTACTAACTAAAGAAAAATAGAAAGAACTCCTGTTAGGTGAACACCTGATGCTCAAATGCAATCCATCCTAAATATTATAACATACACTTCCAAAGTTGCTGTTTAGTTCACAGAACTTCAACCTCAAAAGGTAAGCACTTATAACCATGAAGCTGTATTTCTATGAGGTTTCAAGACATCTGAAATTCAAAACTGCAATGTTCAGCCAGTTGGCCTGCATCACTGTTGTCATCCAAGGCCGTTCCTGCTATGGGCACTGTGGAGAAGGGCCCACCTTTTTATCCCTTGAAAGGCCCTCAAGGCACCAGACCATTAAGTAGCTCCTCCCACATTTTTCCCGCTCTTTTCTGAGGTTGCTTGGTGAAGATTTTGAAAGTATAGAGAGATGGTTTTCTGTAGTGGGGATATTGCAACAATTGCTCACCTAACATGGAAGCACTTACTAACTAAAGAAAAATAGAAAGAACTCATGTTAGGTGAACACCTGATGCTCAAATGCAATCCATCCCTAAATATTATACCATGTACTTCCAGGGTTGTTGTTTATTTCACAGAACTTCAAACTCAAAAGGTAAGCACTTACAAGCTTCAAGCTGTATTTCTATGAGGTTTCAAGGCATCTGAAATTCAAAACTGCAATGTTCAGCCAAAGGGTCTGCATCCCTGTTCTTGTCAGAGGCTGTTTCTGGTATGGGCACTGTGGAATAAGAGCTCGCCTTTTTATCCCTTGAAAGGCCCTGAAGGCACCAAACCATTAAGTAGCTCCTCCCACATTTTTCCCGCTCTTTTCTGAGCTTGCTTGGTGAAGATTTTGAAAGTATAGAGGGATGGTTTTCTGCAGTGGAGATATTGCAACAATTGCTCACCTAACATGGAAGCACTTACTAACTAAAGAAAAATAGAAAGAACTCCTGTTAGGTGAGCACCTGATGCTCAAATGCAATTATTCTCTAAATATTATAACATACACTTCCAGAGCTGTTGTTTAGTTAACAGAACTTCAACCTCAATAGGTAAGCACCTACAAGCTTGAAGCTGTATTTCTATGAGGTTTCAAGACATCTGAAATTCAAAACTGCAATGTTCAGCCAGTTGGCCTGCATCACTGTTCTCATCTGAGGCCGTTCCTGCTATGGGCACTGTGGAAGAAGTGCCCACCTTTTTATCCCTTGAAAGGCCCTCAAGGCACCAAACCATTAAGTAGCTCCTCCCACATTTTTCCCGCTCTTTTCTGAGCTTGCTTGGTGAAGATTTTG
The DNA here is from genome assembly GCF_040938575.1 of Ambystoma mexicanum. Taxonomy (NCBI): domain Eukaryota; kingdom Metazoa; phylum Chordata; class Amphibia; order Caudata; family Ambystomatidae; genus Ambystoma; species Ambystoma mexicanum. The sequence goes on along the minus strand of NC_090941.1, from coordinate 1,139,748,313 downwards.
AAAGTATAGAGAGATGGTTTTCTGTAGTGGGGATATTGCAACAATTGCTCACCCAACATGGAAGCACTTAGTAACTAAAGAAAAATAGAAAGAACTCCTGTTAGGTGAGCACCTGATGTTCAAATGCAATCCATCTTAAATATTATAACATACACTTCCAAAGTTGCTGTTTAGTTCACAGAACTTCAACCTCAAAAGGTAAGCACTTATAACCATGAAGCTGTATTTCTATGAGGTTTCAAGACATCTGAAATTCAAAACTGCAATGTTCAGCCAATGGGTCTGCATCCCTGTTCTTGTCTGAGGCTGTTACTGTTATGGGCACTGTGGAAGAAGGGCTCGCCTTTTTATCCCTTGAAAGGCCCTGAAGGCACCAAACCATTAAGTAGCTCCTCCCACATTTTTCCCGCTCTTTTCTGAGCTTGCTTGGTGAAGATTTTGAAAGTATAGAGAGATGGTTTTCTGTAGTGGAGATATTGCAACAATTGCTCACCTAACATGGAAGCACTTACTAACTAAAGAAAAATAGAAAGAACTCCTGTTAGGTGAGCACCTGATGCTCAAATGCAATTATTCTCTAAATATTATAACATACACTTCCAGAGCTGTTGTTTAGTTAACAGAACTTCAACCTCAATAGGTAAGCACTTACAAGCTTGAAGCTGTATTTCTATGAGGTTTCAAGACATCTGAAATTCAAAACTGCAATGTTCAGCCAGTTGGCCTGCATCACTGTTCTCATCCGAGGCCGTTCCTGCTATGGGCACTGTGGAAGAAGTGCCCACCTTTTTATCCCTTGAAAGGCCCTGAAGGCACCAAACCATTAAGTAGCTCCTCCCACATTTTTCCCGCTCTTTTCTGAGCTTGCTTGGTGAAGATTTTGAAAGTATAGAGAGATGGTTTTCTGTAGTGGAGATATTGCAACAATTGCTCACCTAACATGGAAGCACTTACTAACTAAAGAAAAATAGAAAGAACTCCTGTTAGGTGAGCACCTGATGCTCAAATGCAATTATTCTCTAAATATTATAACATACACTTCCAGAGCTGTTGTTTAGTTAACAGAACTTCAACCTCAATAGGTAAGCACTTACAAGCTTGAAGCTGTATTTCTATGAGGTTTCAAGACATCTGAAATTCAAAACTGCAATGTTCAGCCAGTTGGCCTGCATCACTGTTCTCATCCGAGGCCGTTCCTGCTATGGGCACTGTGGAAGAAGTGCCCACCTTTTTATCCCTTGAAAGGCCCTCAAGGCACCAAACCATTAAGTAGCTCCTCCCACATTTGTCCCGCTCTTTTCTGAGCTTGCTTGGTGAAGATTTTGAAAGTATAGAGAGATGGTTTTCTGTAGTAGAGATATTGCAACAATTGCTCACCTAACATGGAAGCACTTACTAACTAAAGAAAAATAGAAAGAACTCCTGTTAGGTGAGCACCTGATGCTCAAATGCAATTATTCTCTAAATATTATAACATACACTTCCAGAGCTGTTGTTTAGTTAACAGAACTTCAACCTCAATAGGTAAGCACTTACAAGCTTGAAGCTGTATTTCTGAGGTTTCAAGACATCTGAAATTCAAAACTGCAATGTTCAGCCAATGGGTCTGCATCCCTGTTCTTGTCTGAGGCTGTTACTGTTATGGGCACTGTGGAAGAAGTGCTCGCCTTTTTATCCCTTGAAAGGCCCTGAAGGCACCAAACCATTAAGTAGCTCCTCCCACATTTTTCCCGCTCTTTTCTGAGCTTGCTTGGTGAAGATTTTGAAAGTATAGAGAGATGGTTTTCTGTAGTGGAGATATTGCAACAATTGCTCACCTAACATGGAAGCACTTACTAACTAAAGAAAAATAGAAAGAACTCCTGTTAGGTGAGCACCTGATGCTCAAATGCAATTATTCTCTAAATATTATAACATACACTTCCAGAGCATCTGAAATTCAAAACTGCAATGTTCAGCCAAAGGGTCTGCATCCCTGTTCTTGTCAGAGGCTGTTTCTGGTATGGGCACTGTGGAATAAGTGCTCGCCTTTTTATCCCTTGAAAGGCCCTGAAGGCACCAAACCATTAAGTAGCTCCTCCCACATTTGTCCCGCTCTTTTCTGAGCTTGCTTGGTGAAGATTTTGAAAGTATAGAGAGATGGTTTTCTGTAGTAGAGATATTGCAACAATTGCTCACCTAACATGGAAGCACTTACTAACTAAAGAAAAATAGAAAGAACTCCTGTTAGGTGAGCACCTGATGCTCAAATGCAATTATTCTCTAAATATTATAACATACACTTCCAGAGCTGTTGTTTAGTTAACAGAGTTGTTGTTTATTTCACAGAACTTCAAACTCAAAAGGTAAGCACTTACAAGCTTGAAGCTGTATTTCTATGAGGTTTCAAGGCATCTGAAATTCAAAACTGCAATGTTCAGCCAAAGGGTCTGCATCCCTGTTCTTGTCAGAGGCTGTTTCTGGTATGGGCACTGTGGAAGAAGTGCCCACCTTTTTATCCCTTGAAAGGCCCTCAAGGCACCAAACCATTAAGTAGCTCCTCCCACATTTTTCCCGCTCTTTTCCGAGCTTGCTTGGTGAAGATTTTGAAAGTATAGAGAGATGGTTTTCTGTAGTGGGGATAGTGCAACAATTGCTCACCTAACATAGAAGCACTTACTAACTAAAGAAAAATAGAAAGAACCCCTGTTAGGTGAACACCTGATGCTCAAATGCAATCCATCCTAAATATTATAACATACACTTCCAAAGTTGCTGTTTAGTTCACAGAACTTCAACCTCAAAAGGTAAGCACTTATAACCATGAAGCTGTATTTCTATGAGGTTTCAAGACATCTGAAATTCAAAACTGCAATGTTCAGCCAGTTGGCCTGCATCACTGTTGTCATCCAAGGCCGTTCCTGCTATGGGCACTGTGGAGAAGGGCCCACCTTTTTATCCCTTGAAAGGCCCTCAAGGCACCAGACCATTAAGTTGCTCCTCCCACATTTTTCCCGCTCTTTTCTGAGGTTGCTTGGTGAAGATTTTGAAAGTATAGAGAGATGGTTTTCTGTAGTGGGGATATTGCAACAATTGCTCACCTAACATGGAAGCACTTACTAACTAAAGAAAAATAGAAAGAACTCATGTTAGGTGAACACCTGATGCTCAAATGCAATCCATCCCTAAATATTATACCATGTACTTCCAGGGTTGTTGTTTATTTCACAGAACTTCAAACTCAAAAGGTAAGCACTTACAAGCTTCAAGCTGTATTTCTATGAGGTTTCAAGGCATCTGAAATTCAAAACTGCAATGTTCAGCCAAAGGGTCTGCATCCCTGTTCTTGTCAGAGGCTGTTTCTGGTATGGGCACTGTGGAATAAGAGCTCGCCTTTTTATCCCTTGAAAGGCCCTGAAGGCACCAAACCATTAAGTAGCTCCTCCCACATTTTTCCCGCTCTTTTCTGAGCTTGCTTGGTGAAGATTTTGAAAGTATAGAGGGATGGTTTTCTGCAGTGGAGATATTGCAACAATTGCTCACCTAACATGGAAGCACTTACTAACTAAAGAAAAATAGAAAGAACTCCTGTTAGGTGAGCACCTGATGCTCAAATGCAATTATTCTCTAAATATTATAACATACACTTCCAGAGCTGTTGTTTAGTTAACAGAACTTCAACCTCAATAGGTAAGCACTTACAAGCTTGAAGCTGTATTTCTATGAGGTTTCAAGACATCTGAAATTCAAAACTGCAATGTTCAGCCAGTTGGCCTGCATCACTGTTCTCATCTGAGGCCGTTCCTGTTATGAGCACTGTGGAAGAAGTGCTCGCCTTTTTATCCCTTGAAAGGCCCTCAAGGCACCAAACCATTAAGTAGCTCCTCCCACATTTTTCCCGCTCTTTTCTGAGCTTGCTTGGTGAAGATTTTGAAAGTATAGAGAGATGGTTTTCTGTAGTGGGGATATTGCAACAATTGCTCACCCAACATGGAAGCACTTACTAACTAAAGAAAAATAGAAAGAACTCCTGTTAGGTGAGCACCTGATGTTCAAATGCAATCCATCCTAAATATTATAACATACACTTCCAAAGTTGCTGTTTAGTTCACAGAACTTCAACCTCAAAAGGTAAGCACTTATAACCATGAAGCTGTATTTCTATGAGGTTTCAAGACATCTGAAATTCAAAACTGCAATGTTCAGCCAATGGGTCTGCATCCCTGTTCTTGTCTGAGGCTGTTACTGTTATGGGCACTGTGGAAGAAGTGCTCGCCTTTTTATCCCTTGAAAGGCCCTGAAGGCACCAAACCATTAAGTAGCTCCTCCCACATTTTTCCCGCTCTTTTCTGAGCTTGCTTGGTGAAGATTTTGAAAGTATAGAGAGATGGTTTTCTGTAGTGGAGATATTGCAACAATTGCTCACCTAACATGGAAGCACTTACTAACTAAAGAAAAATAGAAAGAACTCCTGTTAGGTGAGCACCTGATGCTCAAATGCAATTATTCTCTAAATATTATAACAAACACTTCCAGAGCTGTTGTTTAGTTAACAGAACTTCAACCTCAATAGGTAAGCACTTACAAGCTTGAAGCTGTATTTCTATGAGGTTTCAAGACATCTGAAATTCAAAACTGCAATGTTCAGCCAGTTGGCCTGCATCACTGTTCTCATCTGAGGCCGTTCCTGCTATGGGCACTGTGGAAGAAGTGCCCACCTTTTTATCCCTTGAAAGGCCCTCAAGGCACCAAACCATTAAGTAGCTCCTCCCACATTTTTCCCGCTCTTTTCTGAGCTTGCTTGGTGAAGATTTTGAAAGTATAGAGAGATGGTTTTCTGTAGTGGGGATATTGCAACAATTGCTCACCCAACATGGAAGCACTTAGTAACTAAAGAAAAATAGAAAGAACTCCTGTTAGGTGAGCACCTGATGTTCAAATGCAATCCATCTTAAATATTATAACATACACTTCCAAAGTTGCTGTTTAGTTCACAGAACTTCAACCTCAAAAGGTAAGCACTTATAACCATGAAGCTGTATTTCTATGAGGTTTCAAGACATCTGAAATTCAAAACTGCAATGTTCAGCCAATGGGTCTGCATCCCTGTTCTTGTCTGAGGCTGTTACTGTTATGGGCACTGTGGAAGAAGTGCTCGCCTTTTTATCCCTTGAAAGGCCCTGAAGGCACCAAACCATTAAGTAGCTCCTCCCACATTTTTCCCGCTCTTTTCTGAGCTTGCTTGGTGAAGATTTTGAAAGTATAGAGAGATGGTTTTCTGTAGTGGAGATATTGCAACAATTGCTCACCTAACATGGAAGCACTTACTAACTAAAGAAAAATAGAAAGAACTCCTGTTAGGTGAGCACCTGATGCTCAAATGCAATTATTCTCTAAATATTATAACATACACTTCCAGAGCTGTTGTTTAGTTAACAGAACTTCAACCTCAATAGGTAAGCACTTACAAGCTTGAAGCTGTATTTCTATGAGGTTTCAAGACATCTGAAATTCAAAACTGCAATGTTCAGCCAGTTGGCCTGCATCACTGTTCTCATCCGAGGCCGTTCCTGCTATGGGCACTGTGGAAGAAGTGCCCACCTTTTTATCCCTTGAAAGGCCCTCAAGGCACCAAACCATTAAGTAGCTCCTCCCACATTTTTCCCGCTCTTTTCTGAGCTTGCTTGGTGAAGATTTTGAAAGTATGGAGAGATGGTTTTCTGTAGTGGGGATATTGCAACAATTGCTCACCTAACATGGAAGCACTTACTAACTAAAGAAAAATAGAAAGAACTCCTGTTAGGTGAGCACCTGATGTTCAAATGCAATCCATCCTAAATATTATAACATACACTTCCAAAGTTGCTGTTTAGTTCACAGAACTTCAACCTCAAAAGGTAAGCACTTATAACCATGAAGCTGTATTTCTATGAGGTTTCAAGACATCTGAAATTCAAAACTGCAATGTTCAGCCAATGGGTCTGCATCCCTGTTCTTGTCTGAGGCTGTTACTGTTATGGGCACTGTGGAAGAAGTGCTCGCCTTTTTATCCCTTGAAAGGCCCTGAAGGCACCAAACCATTAAGTAGCTCCTCCCACATTTTTCCCGCTCTTTTCTGAGCTTGCTTGGTGAAGATTTTGAAAGTATAGAGAGATGGTTTTCTGTAGTGGGGATATTGCAACAATTGCTCACCTAACATGGAAGCACTTACTAACTAAAGAAAAATAGAAAGAACTCATGTTAGGTGAACACCTGATGCTCAAATGCAATCCATCCCTAAATATTATACCATGTACTTCCAGGGTTGTTGTTTATTTCACAGAACTTCAAACTCAAAAGGTAAGCACTTACAAGCTTCAAGCTGTATTTCTATGAGGTTTCAAGGCATCTGAAATTCAAAACTGCAATGTTCAGCCAAAGGGTCTGCATCCCTGTTCTTGTCAGAGGCTGTTTCTGGTATGGGCACTGTGGAATAAGAGCTCGCCTTTTTATCCCTTGAAAGGCCCTGAAGGCACCAAACCATTAAGTAGCTCCTCCCACATTTTTCCCGCTCTTTTCTGAGCTTGCTTGGTGAAGATTTTGAAAGTATAGAGGGATGGTTTTCTGCAGTGGAGATATTGCAACAATTGCTCACCTAACATGGAAGCACTTACTAACTAAAGAAAAATAGAAAGAACTCCTGTTAGGTGAGCACCTGATGCTCAAATGCAATTATTCTCTAAATATTATAACATACACTTCCAGAGCTGTTGTTTAGTTAACAGAACTTCAACCTCAATAGGTAAGCACTTACAAGCTTGAAGCTGTATTTCTATGAGGTTTCAAGACATCTGAAATTCAAAACTGCAATGTTCAGCCAGTTGGCCTGCATCACTGTTGTCATCCAAGGCCGTTCCTGCTATGGGCACTGTGGAGAAGGGCCCACCTTTTTATCCCTTGAAAGGCCCTCAAGGCACCAGACCATTAAGTAGCTCCTCCCACATTTTTCCCGCTCTTTTCTGAGGTTGCTTGGTGAAGATTTTGAAAGTATAGAGAGATGGTTTTCTGTAGTGGGGATATTGCAACAATTGCTCACCTAACATGGAAGCACTTACTAACTAAAGAAAAATAGAAAGAACTCATGTTAGGTGAACACCTGATGCTCAAATGCAATCCATCCCTAAATATTATACCATGTACTTCCAGGGTTGTTGTTTATTTCACAGAACTTCAAACTCAAAAGGTAAGCACTTACAAGCTTCAAGCTGTATTTCTATGAGGTTTCAAGGCATCTGAAATTCAAAACTGCAATGTTCAGCCAAAGGGTCTGCATCCCTGTTCTTGTCAGAGGCTGTTTCTGGTATGGGCACTGTGGAATAAGAGCTCGCCTTTTTATCCCTTGAAAGGCCCTGAAGGCACCAAACCATTAAGTAGCTCCTCCCACATTTTTCCCGCTCTTTTCTGAGCTTGCTTGGTGAAGATTTTGAAAGTATAGAGGGATGGTTTTCTGCAGTGGAGATATTGCAACAATTGCTCACCTAACATGGAAGCACTTACTAACTAAAGAAAAATAGAAAGAACTCCTGTTAGGTGAGCACCTGATGCTCAAATGCAATTATTCTCTAAATATTATAACATACACTTCCAGAGCTGTTGTTTAGTTAACAGAACTTCAACCTCAATAGGTAAGCACTTACAAGCTTGAAGCTGTATTTCTATGAGGTTTCAAGACATCTGAAATTCAAAACTGCAATGTTCAGCCAGTTGGCCTGCATCACTGTTCTCATCTGAGGCCGTTCCTGTTATGAGCACTGTGGAAGAAGTGCTCGCCTTTTTATCCCTTGAAAGGCCCTCAAGGCACCAAACCATTAAGTAGCTCCTCCCACATTTTTCCCGCTCTTTTCTGAGCTTGCTTGGTGAAGATTTTGAAAGTATAGAGAGATGGTTTTCTGTAGTGGGGATATTGCAACAATTGCTCACCCAACATGGAAGCACTTACTAACTAAAGAAAAATAGAAAGAACTCCTGTTAGGTGAGCACCTGATGTTCAAATGCAATCCATCCTAAATATTATAACATACACTTCCAAAGTTGCTGTTTAGTTCACAGAACTTCAACCTCAAAAGGTAAGCACTTATAACCATGAAGCTGTATTTCTATGAGGTTTCAAGACATCTGAAATTCAAAACTGCAATGTTCAGCCAATGGGTCTGCATCCCTGTTCTTGTCTGAGGCTGTTACTGTTATGGGCACTGTGGAAGAAGTGCTCGCCTTTTTATCCCTTGAAAGGCCCTGAAGGCACCAAACCATTAAGTAGCTCCTCCCACATTTTTCCCGCTCTTTTCTGAGCTTGCTTGGTGAAGATTTTGAAAGTATAGAGAGATGGTTTTCTGTAGTGGAGATATTGCAACAATTGCTCACCTAACATGGAAGCACTTACTAACTAAAGAAAAATAGAAAGAACTCCTGTTAGGTGAGCACCTGATGCTCAAATGCAATTATTCTCTAAATATTATAACAAACACTTCCAGAGCTGTTGTTTAGTTAACAGAACTTCAACCTCAATAGGTAAGCACTTACAAGCTTGAAGCTGTATTTCTATGAGGTTTCAAGACATCTGAAATTCAAAACTGCAATGTTCAGCCAGTTGGCCTGCATCACTGTTCTCATCTGAGGCCGTTCCTGCTATGGGCACTGTGGAAGAAGTGCCCACCTTTTTATCCCTTGAAAGGCCCTCAAGGCACCAAACCATTAAGTAGCTCCTCCCACATTTTTCCCGCTCTTTTCTGAGCTTGCTTGGTGAAGATTTTGAAAGTATAGAGAGATGGTTTTCTGTAGTGGGGATATTGCAACAATTGCTCACCCAACATGGAAGCACTTAGTAACTAAAGAAAAATAGAAAGAACTCCTGTTAGGTGAGCACCTGATGTTCAAATGCAATCCATCTTAAATATTATAACATACACTTCCAAAGTTGCTGTTTAGTTCACAGAACTTCAACCTCAAAAGGTAAGCACTTATAACCATGAAGCTGTATTTCTATGAGGTTTCAAGACATCTGAAATTCAAAACTGCAATGTTCAGCCAATGGGTCTGCATCCCTGTTCTTGTCTGAGGCTGTTACTGTTATGGGCACTGTGGAAGAAGTGCTCGCCTTTTTATCCCTTGAAAGGCCCTGAAGGCACCAAACCATTAAGTAGCTCCTCCCACATTTTTCCCGCTCTTTTCTGAGCTTGCTTGGTGAAGATTTTGAAAGTATAGAGAGATGGTTTTCTGTAGTGGAGATATTGCAACAATTGCTCACCTAACATGGAAGCACTTACTAACTAAAGAAAAATAGAAAGAACTCCTGTTAGGTGAGCACCTGATGCTCAAATGCAATTATTCTCTAAATATTATAACATACACTTCCAGAGCTGTTGTTTAGTTAACAGAACTTCAACCTCAATAGGTAAGCACTTACAAGCTTGAAGCTGTATTTCTATGAGGTTTCAAGACATCTGAAATTCAAAACTGCAATGTTCAGCCAGTTGGCCTGCATCACTGTTCTCATCCGAGGCCGTTCCTGCTATGGGCACTGTGGAAGAAGTGCCCACCTTTTTATCCCTTGAAAGGCCCTCAAGGCACCAAACCATTAAGTAGCTCCTCCCACATTTTTCCCGCTCTTTTCTGAGCTTGCTTGGTGAAGATTTTGAAAGTATGGAGAGATGGTTTTCTGTAGTGGGGATATTGCAACAATTGCTCACCTAACATGGAAGCACTTACTAACTAAAGAAAAATAGAAAGAACTCCTGTTAGGTGAGCACCTGATGTTCAAATGCAATCCATCCTAAATATTATAACATACACTTCCAAAGTTGCTGTTTAGTTCACAGAACTTCAACCTCAAAAGGTAAGCACTTATAACCATGAAGCTGTATTTCTATGAGGTTTCAAGACATCTGAAATTCAAAACTGCAATGTTCAGCCAATGGGTCTGCATCCCTGTTCTTGTCTGAGGCTGTTACTGTTATGGGCACTGTGGAAGAAGTGCTCGCCTTTTTATCCCTTGAAAGGCCCTGAAGGCACCAAACCATTAAGTAGCTCCTCCCACATTTTTCCCGCTCTTTTCTGAGCTTGCTTGGTGAAGATTTTGAAAGTATAGAGAGATGGTTTTCTGTAGTGGGGATATTGCAACAATTGCTCACCTAACATGGAAGCACTTACTAACTAAAGAAAAATAGAAAGAACTCATGTTAGGTGAACACCTGATGCTCAAATGCAATCCATCCCTAAATATTATACCATGTACTTCCAGGGTTGTTGTTTATTTCACAGAACTTCAAACTCAAAAGGTAAGCACTTACAAGCTTCAAGCTGTATTTCTATGAGGTTTCAAGGCATCTGAAATTCAAAACTGCAATGTTCAGCCAAAGGGTCTGCATCCCTGTTCTTGTCAGAGGCTGTTTCTGGTATGGGCACTGTGGAATAAGAGCTCGCCTTTTTATCCCTTGAAAGGCCCTGAAGGCACCAAACCATTAAGTAGCTCCTCCCACATTTTTCCCGCTCTTTTCTGAGCTTGCTTGGTGAAGATTTTGAAAGTATAGAGGGATGGTTTTCTGCAGTGGAGATATTGCAACAATTGCTCACCTAACATGGAAGCACTTACTAACTAAAGAAAAATAGAAAGAACTCCTGTTAGGTGAGCACCTGATGCTCAAATGCAATTATTCTCTAAATATTATAACATACACTTCCAGAGCTGTTGTTTAGTTAACAGAACTTCAACCTCAATAGGTAAGCACTTACAAGCTTGAAGCTGTATTTCTATGAGGTTTCAAGACATCTGAAATTCAAAACTGCAATGTTCAGCCAGTTGGCCTGCATCACTGTTCTCATCTGAGGCCGTTCCTGCTATGGGCACTGTGGAAGAAGTGCCCACCTTTTTATCCCTTGAAAGGCCCTCAAGGCACCAAACCATTAAGTAGCTCCTCCCACATTTTTCCCGCTCTTTTCTGAGCTTGCTTGGTGAAGATTTTGAAAGTATAGAGAGATGGTTTTCTGTAGTGGGGATATTGCAACAATTGCTCACCCAACATGGAAGCACTTAGTAACTAAAGAAAAATAGAAAGAACTCCTGTTAGGTGAGCACCTGATGTTCAAATGCAATCCATCTTAAATATTATAACATACACTTCCAAAGTTGCTGTTTAGTTCACAGAACTTCAACCTCAAAAGGTAAGCACTTATAACCATGAAGCTGTATTTCTATGAGGTTTCAAGACATCTGAAATTCAAAACTGCAATGTTCAGCCAATGGGTCTGCATCCCTGTTCTTGTCTGAGGCTGTTACTGTTATGGGCACTGTGGAAGAAGGGCTTGCCTTTTTATCCCTTGAAAGGCCCTGAAGGCACCAAACCATTAAGTAGCTCCTCCCACATTTTTCCCGCTCTTTTCTGAGCTTGCTTGGTGAAGATTTTGAAAGTATAGAGAGATGGTTTTCTGTAGTGGAGATATTGCAACAATTGCTCACCTAACATGGAAGCACTTACTAACTAAAGAAAAATAGAAAGAACTCCTGTTAGGTGAGCACCTGATGCTCAAATGCAATTATTCTCTAAATATTATAACATACACTTCCAGAGCTGTTGTTTAGTTAACAGAACTTCAACCTCAATAGGTAAGCACTTACAAGCTTGAAGCTGTATTTCTATGAGGTTTCAAGACATCTGAAATTCAAAACTGCAATGTTCAGCCAGTTGGCCTGCATCACTGTTCTCATCCGAGGCCGTTCCTGCTATGGGCACTGTGGAAGAAGTGCCCACCTTTTTATCCCTTGAAAGGCCCTGAAGGCACCAAACCATTAAGTAGCTCCTCCCACATTTTTCCCGCTCTTTTCTGAGCTTGCTTGGTGAAGATTTTGAAAGTATAGAGAGATGGTTTTCTGTAGTGGAGATATTGCAACAATTGCTCACCTAACATGGAAGCACTTACTAACTAAAGAAAAATAGAAAGAACTCCTGTTAGGTGAGCACCTGATGCTCAAATGCAATTATTCTCTAAATATTATAACATACACTTCCAGAGCTGTTGTTTAGTTAACAGAACTTCAACCTCAATAGGTAAGCACTTACAAGCTTGAAGCTGTATTTCTATGAGGTTTCAAGACATCTGAAATTCAAAACTGCAATGTTCAGCCAGTTGGCCTGCATCACTGTTCTCATCCGAGGCCGTTCCTGCTATGGGCACTGTGGAAGAAGTGCCCACCTTTTTATCCCTTGAAAGGCCCTCAAGGCACCAAACCATTAAGTAGCTCCTCCCACATTTGTCCCGCTCTTTTCTGAGCTTGCTTGGTGAAGATTTTGAAAGTATAGAGAGATGGTTTTCTGTAGTAGAGATATTGCAACAATTGCTCACCTAACATGGAAGCACTTACTAACTAAAGAAAAATAGAAAGAACTCCTGTTAGGTGAGCACCTGATGCTCAAATGCAATTATTCTCTAAATATTATAACATACACTTCCAGAGCTGTTGTTTAGTTAACAGAACTTCAACCTCAATAGGTAAGCACTTACAAGCTTGAAGCTGTATTTCTATGAGGTTTCAAGACATCTGAAATTCAAAACTGCAATGTTCAGCCAGTTGGCCTGCATCACTGTTCTCATCCGAGGCCGTTCCTGCTATGGGCACTGTGGAAGAAGTGCCCACCTTTTTATCCCTTGAAAGGCCCTCAAGGCACCAAACCATTAAGTAGCTCCTCCCACATTTTTCCCGCTCTTTTCTGAGCTTGCTTGGTGAATATTTTGAAAGTATGGAGAGATGGTTTTCTGTAGTGGGGATATTGCAACAATTGCTCACCTAACATGGAAGCACTTACTAACTAAAGAAAAATAGAAAGAACTCCTGTTAGGTGAGCACCTGATGTTCAAATGCAATCCATCCTAAATATTATAACATACACTTCCAAAGTTGCTGTTTAGTTCACAGAACCCCAACCTCAAAAGGTAAGCACTTATAACCATGAAGCTGTATTTCTATGAGGTTTCAAGACATCTGAAATTCAAAACTGCAATGTTCAGCCAATGGGTCTGCATCCCTGTTCTTGTCTGAGGCTGTTACTGTTATGGGCACTGTGGAAGAAGTGCTCGCCTTTTTATCCCTTGAAAGGCCCTGAAGGCACCAAACCATTAAGTAGCTCCTCCCACATTTTTCCCGCTCTTTTCTGAGCTTGCTTGGTGAAGATTTTGAAATTATAGAGAGATGGTTTTCTGTAGTGGAGATATTGCAACAATTGCTCACCTAACATGGAAGCACTTACTAACTAAAGAAAAATAGAAAGAACTCCTGTTAGGTGAGCACCTGATGCTCAAATGCAATTATTCTCTAAATATTATAACATACACTTCCAGAGCTGTTGTTTAGTTAACAGAACTTCAACCTCAATAGGTAAGCACTTACAAGCTTGAAGCTGTATTTCTATGAGGTTTCAAGACATCTGAAATTCAAAACTGCAATGTTCAGCCAGTTGGCCTGCATCACTGTTCTCATCCGAGGCCGTTCCTGCTATGGGCACTGTGGAAGAAGTGCCCACCTTTTTATCCCTTGAAAGGCCCTGAAGGCACCAAACCATTAAGTAGCTCCTCCCACATTTTTCCCGCTCTTTTCTGAGCTTGCTTGGTGAAGATTTTGAAAGTATAGAGAGATGGTTTTCTGTAGTGGAGATATTGCAACAATTGCTCACTTAACATGGAAGCACTTACTAACTAAAGAAAAATAGAAAGAACTCCTGTTAGGTGAGCACTTGATGCTCAAATGCAATTATTCTCTAAATATTATAACATACACTTCCAGAGCTGTTGTTTAGTTAACAGAACTTCAACCTCAATAGGTAAGCACTTACAAGCTTGAAGCTGTATTTCTATGAGGTTTCAAGACATCTGAAATTCAAAACTGCAATGTTCAGCCAGTTGGCCTGAATCACTGTTCTCATCCGAGGCCGTTCCTGCTATGGGCACTGTGGAAGAAGTGCCCACCTTTTTATCCCTTGAAAGGCCCTCAAGGCACCAAACCATTAAGTAGCTCCTCCCACATTTGTCCCGCTCTTTTCTGAGCTTGTTTGGTGAAGATTTTGAAAGTATAGAGAGATGGTTTTCTGTAGTAGAGATATTGCAACAATTGCTCACCTAACATGGAAGCACTTACTAACTAAAGAAAAATAGAAAGAACTCCTGTTAGGTGAGCACCTGATGCTCAAATGCAATTATTCTCTAAATATTATAACATACACTTCCAGAGCTGTTGTTTAGTTAACAGAACTTCAACCTCAATAGGTAAGCACTTACAAGCTTGAAGCTGTATTTCTATGAGGTTTCAAGACATCTGAAATTCAAAACTGCAATGTTCAGCCAATGGGTCTGCATCCCTGTTCTTGTCTGAGGCTGCTCCTGTTATGGGCACTGTGGAAGAAGTGCTCGCCTTTTTATCCCTTGAAAGGCCCTGAAGGCGCCAAACCATTAAGTAGCTCCTCTCACATTTTTCCCGCTCTTTCTGAGCTTGCCTGGTGAAGATTTTGAAAGTATAGAGAGATGGTTTTCTGTAGTAGGGATATTGCAACAATTGCTCACCTAACATGGAAGCACTTACTAACTAAAGAAAAATAGAAAGAACTCCTGTTAGGTGAAAACCTGATGCTCAAATGTAATCCATCCCTAAATATTATACCATGTACTTCCAGAGTTGTTGTTTATTTCACAGAACTTCAAACTCAAAAGGTAAGCACTTACAAGCTTGAAGCTGTATTTCTATGAGGTTTCAAGACATCTGAAATTCAAAACTGCAATGTTCAGCCAAAGGGTCTGCATCCCTGTTCTTGTCTGAGGCTGTTCCTGTTATGGGCACTGTGGAAGAAGTGCTCGCCTTTTTATCCCTTGAAAGGCCCTGAAGGCACCAAAACATTAAGTAGCTCCTCCCACATTTTTCCCGCTCTTTTCTGAGCTTGATTGGTGAAGATTTTGAAAGTATAGAGAGATGGTTTTCTGTAGTGGGGATATTGCAACAATTGCTCACCTAACATGGAAGCACTTACTAACTAAAGAAAAATAGAAAGAACTCCTGTTAGGTGAGCACCTGATGCTCAAATGCAATTATTCTCTAAATATTATAACATACACTTCCAGAGCTGTTGTTTAGTTAACAGAGTTCCACAGTTGTTGTTTATTTCACAGAACTTCAAACTCAAAAGGTAAGCACTTACAAGCTTGAAGCTGTATTTCTATGAGGTTTCAAGGCATCTGAAATTCAAAACTGCAATGTTCAGCCAAAGGGTCTGCATCCCTGTTCTTGTCAGAGGCTGTTTCTGGTATGGGCACTGTGGAAGAAGTGCCCACCTTTTTATCCCTTGAAAGGCCCTCAAGGCACCAAACCATTAAGTAGCTCCTCCCACATTTTTCCCGCTCTTTTCCGAGCTTGCTTGGTGAAGATTTTGAAAGTATAGAGAGATGGTTTTCTGTAGTGGGGATAGTGCAACAATTGCTCACCTAACATAGAAGCACTTACTAACTAAAGAAAAATAGAAAGAACTCCTGTTAGGTGAACACCTGATGCTCAA
The DNA here is from genome assembly GCF_040938575.1 of Ambystoma mexicanum. Taxonomy (NCBI): domain Eukaryota; kingdom Metazoa; phylum Chordata; class Amphibia; order Caudata; family Ambystomatidae; genus Ambystoma; species Ambystoma mexicanum. The sequence continues at coordinate 1,139,732,768 of NC_090941.1, read as the reverse complement.
ATGCAATCCATCGCTAAATAGTATACCATGTACTTCCAGAGTTGTTGTTTATTTCACAGAACTTCAAACTCAAAAGGTAAGCACTTATAACCATGAAGCTGTATTTCTATGAGGTTTCAAGACATCTGAAATTCAAAACTGCAATGTTCAGCCAGTTGGCCTGCATCACTGTTGTCATCCAAGGCCGTTCCTGCTATGGGCACTGTGGAGAAGGGCCCACCTTTTTATCCCTTGAAAGGCCCTCAAGGCACCAGACCATTAAGTAGCTCCTCCCACATTTTTCCCGCTCTTTTCTGAGGTTGCTTGGTGAAGATTTTGAAAGTATAGAGAGATGGTTTTCTGTAGTGGGGATATTGCAACAATTGCTCACCTAACATGGAAGCACTTACTAACTAAAGAAAAATAGAAAGAACTCATGTTAGGTGAACACCTGATGCTCAAATGCAATCCATCCCTAAATATTATACCATGTACTTCCAGGGTTGTTGTTTATTTCACAGAACTTCAAACTCAAAAGGTAAGCACTTACAAGCTTGAAGCTGTATTTCTATGAGGTTTCAAGGCATCTGAAATTCAAAACTGCAATGTTCAGCCAAAGGGTCTGCATCCCTGTTCTTGTCAGAGGCTGTTTCTGGTATGGGCACTGTGGAATAAGTGCTCGCCTTTTTATCCCTTGAAAGGCCCTGAAGGCACCAAACCATTAAGTAGCTCCTCCCACATTTGTCCCGCTCTTTTCTGAGCTTGCTTGGTGAAGATTTTGAAAGTATAGAGAGATGGTTTTCTGTAGTAGAGATATTGCAACAATTGCTCACCTAACATGGAAGCACTTACTAACTAAAGAAAAATAGAAAGAACTCCTGTTAGGTGAGCACCTGATGCTCAAATGCAATTATTCTCTAAATATTATAACATACACTTCCAGAGCTGTTGTTTAGTTAACAGAACTTCAACCTCAATAGGTAAGCACTTACAAGCTTGAAGCTGTATTTCTATGAGGTTTCAAGACATCTGAAATTCAAAACTGCAATGTTCAGCCAGTTGGCCTGCATCACTGTTCTCATCCGAGGCCGTTCCTGCTATGGGCACTGTGGAAGAAGTGCCCACCTTTTTATCCCTTGAAAGGCCCTCAAGGCACCAAACCATTAAGTAGCTCCTCCCACATTTTTCCCGCTCTTTTCTGAGCTTGCTTGGTGAAGATTTTGAAAGTATAGAGAGATGGTTTTCTGTAGTAGAGATATTGCAACAATTGCTCACCTAACATGGAAGCACTTACTAACTAAAGAAAAATAGAAAGAACTCCTGTTAGGTGAGCACCTGATGCTCAAATGCAATTATTCTCTAAATATTATAACATACACTTCCAGAGCTGTTGTTTAGTTAACAGAACTTCAACCTCAATAGGTAAGCACTTACAAGCTTGAAGCTGTATTTCTATGAGGTTTCAAGACATCTGAAATTCAAAACTGCAATGTTCAGCCAATGGGTCTGCATCCCTGTTCTTGTCTGAGGCTGTTCCTGTTATGGGCACTGTGGAAGAAGTGCTCGCCTTTTTATCCCTTGAAAGGCCCTCAAGGCACCAAACCATTAAGTAGCTCCTCCCACATTTTTCCCGCTCTTTTCTGAGCTTGCTTGGTGAAGATTTTGAAAGTATAGAGAGATGGTTTTCTGTAGTGGGGATATTGCAACAATTGCTCACCCAACATGGAAGCACTTACTAACTAAAGAAAAATAGAAAGAACTCCTGTTAGGTGAGCACCTGATGTTCAAATGCAATCCATCCTAAATATTATAACATACACTTCCAAAGTTGCTGTTTAGTTCACAGAACTTCAACCTCAAAAGGTAAGCACTTATAACCATGAAGCTGTATTTCTATGAGGTTTCAAGACATCTGAAATTCAAAACTGCAATGTTCAGCCAATGGGTCTGCATCCCTGTTCTTGTCTGAGGCTGTTACTGTTATGGGCACTGTGGAAGAAGTGCTCGCCTTTTTATCCCTTGAAAGGCCCTGAAGGCACCAAACCATTAAGTAGCTCCTCCCACATTTTTCCCGCTCTTTTCTGAGCTTGCTTGGTGAAGATTTTGAAAGTATAGAGAGATGGTTTTCTGTAGTGGAGATATTGCAACAATTGCTCACCTAACATGGAAGCACTTACTAACTAAAGAAAAATAGAAAGAACTCCTGTTAGGTGAGCACCTGATGCTCAAATGCAATTATTCTCTAAATATTATAACATACACTTCCAGAGCTGTTGTTTAGTTAACAGAACTTCAACCTCAATAGGTAAGCACTTACAAGCTTGAAGCAGTATTTCTATGAGGTTTCAAGGCATCTGAAATTCAAAACTGCAATGTTCAGCCAAAGGGTCTGCATCCCTGTTCTTGTCAGAGGCTGTTTCTGGTATGGGCACTGTGGAAGAAGTGCCCACCTTTTTATCCCTTGAAAGGCCCTCAAGGCACCAAACCATTAAGTAGCTCCTCCCACATTTTTCCCGCTCTTTTCCGAGCTTGCTTGGTGAAGATTTTGAAAGTATAGAGAGATGGTTTTCTGTAGTGGGGATAGTGCAACAATTGCTCACCTAACATAGAAGCACTTACTAACTAAAGAAAAATAGAAAGAACTCATGTTAGGTGAACACCTGATGCTCAAATGCAATCCATCCCTAAATAGTATACCATGTACTTCCAGAGTTGTTGTTTATTTCACAGAACTTCAAACTCAAAAGGTAAGCACTTATAACCATGAAGCTGTATTTCTATGAGGTTTCAAGACATCTGAAATTCAAAACTGCAATGTTCAGCCAGTTGGCCTGCATCACTGTTCTCATCTGAGGCCGTTCCTGCTATGGGCACTGTGGAAGAAGTGCCCACCTTTTTATCCCTTGAAAGGCCCTCAAGGCACCAGACCATTTAGTAGCTCCTCCCACATTTTTCCCGCTCTTTTCTGAGCTTGCTTGGTGAAGATTTTGAAAGTATAGAGAGATGGTTTTCTGTAGTGGAGATATTGCAACAATTGCTCACCTAACATGGAAGCACTTACTAACTAAAGAAAAATAGAAAGAACTCCTGTTAGGTGAGCACCTGATGCTCAAATGCAATTATTCTCTAAATATTATAACATACACTTCCAGAGCTGTTGTTTAGTTAACAGAACTTCAACCTCAATAGGTAAGCACTTACAAGCTTGAAGCTGTATTTCTATGAGGTTTCAAGACATCTGAAATTCAAAACTGCAATGTTCAGCCAGTTGGCCTGCATCACTGTTCTCATCCGAGGCCGTTCCTGCTATGGGCACTGTGGAAGAAGTGCCCACCTTTTTATCCCTTGAAAGGCCCTCAAGGCACCAAACCATTAAGTAGCTCCTCCCACATTTGTCCCGCTCTTTTCTGAGCTTGCTTGGTGAAGATTTTGAAAGTATAGAGAGATGGTTTTCTGTAGTAGAGATATTGCAACAATTGCTCACCTAACATGGAAGCACTTACTAACTAAAGAAAAATAGAAAGAACTCCTGTTAGGTGAGCACCTGATGTTCAAATGCAATCCATCTTAAATATTATAACATACACTTCCAAAGTTGCTGTTTAGTTCACAGAACTTCAACCTCAAAAGGTAAGCACTTATAACCATGAAGCTGTATTTCTATGAGGTTTCAAGACATCTGAAATTCAAAACTGCAATGTTCAGCCAATGGGTCTGCATCCCTGTTCTTGTCTGAGGCTGTTACTGTTATGGGCACTGTGGAAGAAGGGCTCGCCTTTTTATCCCTTGAAAGGCCCTGAAGGCACCAAACCATTAAGTAGCTCCTCCCACATTTTTCCCGCTCTTTTCTGAGCTTGCTTGGTGAAGATTTTGAAAGTATAGAGAGATGGTTTTCTGTAGTGGAGATATTGCAACAATTGCTCACCTAACATGGAAGCACTTACTAACTAAAGAAAAATAGAAAGAACTCCTGTTAGGTGAGCACCTGATGCTCAAATGCAATTATTCTCTAAATATTATAACATACACTTCCAGAGCTGTTGTTTAGTTAACAGAACTTCAACCTCAATAGGTAAGCACTTACAAGCTTGAAGCTGTATTTCTATGAGGTTTCAAGACATCTGAAATTCAAAACTGCAATGTTCAGCCAGTTGGCCTGCATCACTGTTCTCATCCGAGGCCGTTCCTGCTATGGGCACTGTGGAAGAAGTGCCCACCTTTTTATCCCTTGAAAGGCCCTGAAGGCACCAAACCATTAAGTAGCTCCTCCCACATTTTTCCCGCTCTTTTCTGAGCTTGCTTGGTGAAGATTTTGAAAGTATAGAGAGATGGTTTTCTGTAGTGGAGATATTGCAACAATTGCTCACCTAACATGGAAGCACTTACTAACTAAAGAAAAATAGAAAGAACTCCTGTTAGGTGAGCACCTGATGCTCAAATGCAATTATTCTCTAAATATTATAACATACACTTCCAGAGCTGTTGTTTAGTTAACAGAACTTCAACCTCAATAGGTAAGCACTTACAAGCTTGAAGCTGTATTTCTATGAGGTTTCAAGACATCTGAAATTCAAAACTGCAATGTTCAGCCAGTTGGCCTGCATCACTGTTCTCATCCGAGGCCGTTCCTGCTATGGGCACTGTGGAAGAAGTGCCCACCTTTTTATCCCTTGAAAGGCCCTCAAGGCACCAAACCATTAAGTAGCTCCTCCCACATTTGTCCCGCTCTTTTCTGAGCTTGCTTGGTGAAGATTTTGAAAGTATAGAGAGATGGTTTTCTGTAGTAGAGATATTGCAACAATTGCTCACCTAACATGGAAGCACTTACTAACTAAAGAAAAATAGAAAGAACTCCTGTTAGGTGAGCACCTGATGCTCAAATGCAATTATTCTCTAAATATTATAACATACACTTCCAGAGCTGTTGTTTAGTTAACAGAACTTCAACCTCAATAGGTAAGCACTTACAAGCTTGAAGCTGTATTTCTATGAGGTTTCAAGACATCTGAAATTCAAAACTGCAATGTTCAGCCAGTTGGCCTGCATCACTGTTCTCATCCGAGGCCGTTCCTGCTATGGGCACTGTGGAAGAAGTGCCCACCTTTTTATCCCTTGAAAGGCCCTCAAGGCACCAAACCATTAAGTAGCTCCTCCCACATTTTTCCCGCTCTTTTCTGAGCTTGCTTGGTGAAGATTTTGAAAGTATGGAGAGATGGTTTTCTGTAGTGGGGATATTGCAACAATTGCTCACCTAACATGGAAGCACTTACTAACTAAAGAAAAATAGAAAGAACTCCTGTTAGGTGAGCACCTGATGTTCAAATGCAATCCATCCTAAATATTATAACATACACTTCCAAAGTTGCTGTTTAGTTCACAGAACCCCAACCTCAAAAGGTAAGCACTTATAACCATGAAGCTGTATTTCTATGAGGTTTCAAGACATCTGAAATTCAAAACTGCAATGTTCAGCCAATGGGTCTGCATCCCTGTTCTTGTCTGAGGCTGTTACTGTTATGGGCACTGTGGAAGAAGTGCTCGCCTTTTTATCCCTTGAAAGGCCCTGAAGGCACCAAACCATTAAGTAGCTCCTCCCACATTTTTCCCGCTCTTTTCTGAGCTTGCTTGGTGAAGATTTTGAAATTATAGAGAGATGGTTTTCTGTAGTGGAGATATTGCAACAATTGCTCACCTAACATGGAAGCACTTACTAACTAAAGAAAAATAGAAAGAACTCCTGTTAGGTGAGCACCTGATGCTCAAATGCAATTATTCTCTAAATATTATAACATACACTTCCAGAGCTGTTGTTTAGTTAACAGAACTTCAACCTCAATAGGTAAGCACTTACAAGCTTGAAGCTGTATTTCTATGAGGTTTCAAGACATCTGAAATTCAAAACTGCAATGTTCAGCCAGTTGGCCTGCATCACTGTTCTCATCCGAGGCCGTTCCTGCTATGGGCACTGTGGAAGAAGTGCCCACCTTTTTATCCCTTGAAAGGCCCTGAAGGCACCAAACCATTAAGTAGCTCCTCCCACATTTTTCCCGCTCTTTTCTGAGCTTGCTTGGTGAAGATTTTGAAAGTATAGAGAGATGGTTTTCTGTAGTGGAGATATTGCAACAATTGCTCACCTAACATGGAAGCACTTACTAACTAAAGAAAAATAGAAAGAACTCCTGTTAGGTGAGCACTTGATGCTCAAATGCAATTATTCTCTAAATATTATAACATACACTTCCAGAGCTGTTGTTTAGTTAACAGAACTTCAACCTCAATAGGTAAGCACTTACAAGCTTGAAGCTGTATTTCTATGAGGTTTCAAGACATCTGAAATTCAAAACTGCAATGTTCAGCCAGTTGGCCTGAATCACTGTTCTCATCCGAGGCCGTTCCTGCTATGGGCACTGTGGAAGAAGTGCCCACCTTTTTATCCCTTGAAAGGCCCTCAAGGCACCAAACCATTAAGTAGCTCCTCCCACATTTGTCCCGCTCTTTTCTGAGCTTGTTTGGTGAAGATTTTGAAAGTATAGAGAGATGGTTTTCTGTAGTAGAGATATTGCAACAATTGCTCACCTAACATGGAAGCACTTACTAACTAAAGAAAAATAGAAAGAACTCCTGTTAGGTGAGCACCTGATGCTCAAATGCAATTATTCTCTAAATATTATAACATACACTTCCAGAGCTGTTGTTTAGTTAACAGAACTTCAACCTCAATAGGTAAGCACTTACAAGCTTGAAGCTGTATTTCTATGAGGTTTCAAGACATCTGAAATTCAAAACTGCAATGTTCAGCCAATGGGTCTGCATCCCTGTTCTTGTCTGAGGCTGCTCCTGTTATGGGCACTGTGGAAGAAGTGCTCGCCTTTTTATCCCTTGAAAGGCCCTGAAGGCGCCAAACCATTAAGTAGCTCCTCTCACATTTTTCCCGCTCTTTCTGAGCTTGCCTGGTGAAGATTTTGAAAGTATAGAGAGATGGTTTTCTGTAGTAGGGATATTGCAACAATTGCTCACCTAACATGGAAGCACTTACTAACTAAAGAAAAATAGAAAGAACTCCTGTTATGTGAAAACCTGATGCTCAAATGTAATCCATCCCTAAATATTATACCATGTACTTCCAGAGTTGTTGTTTATTTCACAGAACTTCAAACTCAAAAGGTAAGCACTTACAAGCTTGAAGCTGTATTTCTATGAGGTTTCAAGACATCTGAAATTCAAAACTGCAATGTTCAGCCAAAGGGTCTGCATCCCTGTTCTTGTCTGAGGCTGTTCCTGTTATGGGCACTGTGGAAGAAGTGCTCGCCTTTTTATCCCTTGAAAGGCCCTGAAGGCACCAAAACATTAAGTAGCTCCTCCCACATTTTTCCCGCTCTTTTCTGAGCTTGATTGGTGAAGATTTTGAAAGTATAGAGAGATGGTTTTCTGTAGTGGGGATATTGCAACAATTGCTCACCTAACATGGAAGCACTTACTAACTAAAGAAAAATAGAAAGAACTCCTGTTAGGTGAGCACCTGATGCTCAAATGCAATTATTCTCTAAATATTATAACATACACTTCCAGAGCTGTTGTTTAGTTAACAGAGTTCCACAGTTGTTGTTTATTTCACAGAACTTCAAACTCAAAAGGTAAGCACTTACAAGCTTGAAGCTGTATTTCTATGAGGTTTCAAGGCATCTGAAATTCAAAACTGCAATGTTCAGCCAAAGGGTCTGCATCCCTGTTCTTGTCAGAGGCTGTTTCTGGTATGGGCACTGTGGAAGAAGTGCCCACCTTTTTATCCCTTGAAAGGCCCTCAAGGCACCAAACCATTAAGTAGCTCCTCCCACATTTTTCCCGCTCTTTTCCGAGCTTGCTTGGTGAAGATTTTGAAAGTATAGAGAGATGGTTTTCTGTAGTGGGGATAGTGCAACAATTGCTCACCTAACATAGAAGCACTTACTAACTAAAGAAAAATAGAAAGAACTCCTGTTAGGTGAACACCTGATGCTCAAATGCAATCCATCGCTAAATAGTATACCATGTACTTCCAGAGTTGTTGTTTATTTCACAGAACTTCAAACTCAAAAGGTAAGCACTTATAACCATGAAGCTGTATTTCTATGAGGTTTCAAGACATCTGAAATTCAAAACTGCAATGTTCAGCCAGTTGGCCTGCATCACTGTTGTCATCCAAGGCCGTTCCTGCTATGGGCACTGTGGAGAAGGGCCCACCTTTTTATCCCTTGAAAGGCCCTCAAGGCACCAGACCATTAAGTAGCTCCTCCCACATTTTTCCCGCTCTTTTCTGAGGTTGCTTGGTGAAGATTTTGAAAGTATAGAGAGATGGTTTTCTGTAGTGGGGATATTGCAACAATTGCTCACCTAACATGGAAGCACTTACTAACTAAAGAAAAATAGAAAGAACTCATGTTAGGTGAACACCTGATGCTCAAATGCAATCCATCCCTAAATATTATACCATGTACTTCCAGGGTTGTTGTTTATTTCACAGAACTTCAAACTCAAAAGGTAAGCACTTACAAGCTTGAAGCTGTATTTCTATGAGGTTTCAAGGCATCTGAAATTCAAAACTGCAATGTTCAGCCAAAGGGTCTGCATCCCTGTTCTTGTCAGAGGCTGTTTCTGGTATGGGCACTGTGGAATAAGTGCTCGCCTTTTTATCCCTTGAAAGGCCCTGAAGGCACCAAACCATTAAGTAGCTCCTCCCACATTTGTCCCGCTCTTTTCTGAGCTTGCTTGGTGAAGATTTTGAAAGTATAGAGAGATGGTTTTCTGTAGTAGAGATATTGCAACAATTGCTCACCTAACATGGAAGCACTTACTAACTAAAGAAAAATAGAAAGAACTCCTGTTAGGTGAGCACCTGATGCTCAAATGCAATTATTCTCTAAATATTATAACATACACTTCCAGAGCTGTTGTTTAGTTAACAGAACTTCAACCTCAATAGGTAAGCACTTACAAGCTTGAAGCTGTATTTCTATGAGGTTTCAAGACATCTGAAATTCAAAACTGCAATGTTCAGCCAGTTGGCCTGCATCACTGTTCTCATCCGAGGCCGTTCCTGCTATGGGCACTGTGGAAGAAGTGCCCACCTTTTTATCCCTTGAAAGGCCCTCAAGGCACCAAACCATTAAGTAGCTCCTCCCACATTTTTCCCGCTCTTTTCTGAGCTTGCTTGGTGAAGATTTTGAAAGTATAGAGAGATGGTTTTCTGTAGTAGAGATATTGCAACAATTGCTCACCTAACATGGAAGCACTTACTAACTAAAGAAAAATAGAAAGAACTCCTGTTAGGTGAGCACCTGATGCTCAAATGCAATTATTCTCTAAATATTATAACATACACTTCCAGAGCTGTTGTTTAGTTAACAGAACTTCAACCTCAATAGGTAAGCACTTACAAGCTTGAAGCTGTATTTCTATGAGGTTTCAAGACATCTGAAATTCAAAACTGCAATGTTCAGCCAATGGGTCTGCATCCCTGTTCTTGTCTGAGGCTGTTCCTGTTATGGGCACTGTGGAAGAAGTGCTCGCCTTTTTATCCCTTGAAAGGCCCTCAAGGCACCAAACCATTAAGTAGCTCCTCCCACATTTTTCCCGCTCTTTTCTGAGCTTGCTTGGTGAAGATTTTGAAAGTATAGAGAGATGGTTTTCTGTAGTGGGGATATTGCAACAATTGCTCACCCAACATGGAAGCACTTACTAACTAAAGAAAAATAGAAAGAACTCCTGTTAGGTGAGCACCTGATGTTCAAATGCAATCCATCCTAAATATTATAACATACACTTCCAAAGTTGCTGTTTAGTTCACAGAACTTCAACCTCAAAAGGTAAGCACTTATAACCATGAAGCTGTATTTCTATGAGGTTTCAAGACATCTGAAATTCAAAACTGCAATGTTCAGCCAATGGGTCTGCATCCCTGTTCTTGTCTGAGGCTGTTACTGTTATGGGCACTGTGGAAGAAGTGCTCGCCTTTTTATCCCTTGAAAGGCCCTGAAGGCACCAAACCATTAAGTAGCTCCTCCCACATTTTTCCCGCTCTTTTCTGAGCTTGCTTGGTGAAGATTTTGAAAGTATAGAGAGATGGTTTTCTGTAGTGGAGATATTGCAACAATTGCTCACCTAACATGGAAGCACTTACTAACTAAAGAAAAATAGAAAGAACTCCTGTTAGGTGAGCACCTGATGCTCAAATGCAATTATTCTCTAAATATTATAACATACACTTCCAGAGCTGTTGTTTAGTTAACAGAACTTCAACCTCAATAGGTAAGCACTTACAAGCTTGAAGCAGTATTTCTATGAGGTTTCAAGGCATCTGAAATTCAAAACTGCAATGTTCAGCCAAAGGGTCTGCATCCCTGTTCTTGTCAGAGGCTGTTTCTGGTATGGGCACTGTGGAAGAAGTGCCCACCTTTTTATCCCTTGAAAGGCCCTCAAGGCACCAAACCATTAAGTAGCTCCTCCCACATTTTTCCCGCTCTTTTCCGAGCTTGCTTGGTGAAGATTTTGAAAGTATAGAGAGATGGTTTTCTGTAGTGGGGATAGTGCAACAATTGCTCACCTAACATAGAAGCACTTACTAACTAAAGAAAAATAGAAAGAACTCATGTTAGGTGAACACCTGATGCTCAAATGCAATCCATCCCTAAATAGTATACCATGTACTTCCAGAGTTGTTGTTTATTTCACAGAACTTCAAACTCAAAAGGTAAGCACTTATAACCATGAAGCTGTATTTCTATGAGGTTTCAAGACATCTGAAATTCAAAACTGCAATGTTCAGCCAGTTGGCCTGCATCACTGTTCTCATCCGAGGCCGTTCCTGCTATGGGCACTGTGGAAGAAGTGTCCACCTTTTTATCCCTTGAAAGGCCCTCAAGGCACCAAACCATTAAGTAGCTCCTCCCACATTTGTCCCGCTCTTTTCTGAGCTTGCTTGGTGAAGATTTTGAAAGTATAGAGAGATGGTTTTCTGTAGTAGAGATATTGCAACAATTGCTCACCTAACATGGAAGCACTTACTAACTAAAGAAAAATAGAAAGAACTCCTGTTAGGTGAGCACCTGATGCTCAAATGCAATTATTCTCTAAATATTATAACATACACTTCCAGAGCTGTTGTTTAGTTAACAGAACTTCAACCTCAATAGGTAAGCACTTACAAGCTTGAAGCTGTATTTCTATGAGGTTTCAAGACATCTGAAATTCAAAACTGCAATGTTCAGCCAGTTGGCCTGCATCACTGTTCTCATCCGAGGCCGTTCCTGCTATGGGCACTGTGGAAGAAGTGCCCACCTTTTTATCCCTTGAAAGGCCCTCAAGGCACCAAACCATTAAGTAGCTCCTCCCACATTTTTCCCGCTCTTTTCTGAGCTTGCTTGGTGAAGATTTTGAAAGTATGGAGAGATGGTTTTCTGTAGTGGGGATATTGCAACAATTGCTCACCTAACATGGAAGCACTTACTAACTAAAGAAAAATAGAAAGAACTCCTGTTAGGTGAGCACCTGATGTTCAAATGCAATCCATCCTAAATATTATAACATACACTTCCAAAGTTGCTGTTTAGTTCACAGAACCCCAACCTCAAAAGGTAAGCACTTATAACCATGAAGCTGTATTTCTATGAGGTTTCAAGACATCTGAAATTCAAAACTGCAATGTTCAGCCAATGGGTCTGCATCCCTGTTCTTGTCTGAGGCTGTTACTGTTATGGGCACTGTGGAAGAAGTGCTCGCCTTTTTATCCCTTGAAAGGCCCTGAAGGCACCAAACCATTAAGTAGCTCCTCCCACATTTTTCCCGCTCTTTTCTGAGCTTGCTTGGTGAAGATTTTGAAATTATAGAGAGATGGTTTTCTGTAGTGGAGATATTGCAACAATTGCTCACCTAACATGGAAGCACTTACTAACTAAAGAAAAATAGAAAGAACTCCTGTTAGGTGAGCACCTGATGCTCAAATGCAATTATTCTCTAAATATTATAACATACACTTCCAGAGCTGTTGTTTAGTTAACAGAACTTCAACCTCAATAGGTAAGCACTTACAAGCTTGAAGCTGTATTTCTATGAGGTTTCAAGACATCTGAAATTCAAAACTGCAATGTTCAGCCAGTTGGCCTGCATCACTGTTCTCATCCGAGGCCGTTCCTGCTATGGGCACTGTGGAAGAAGTGCCCACCTTTTTATCCCTTGAAAGGCCCTGAAGGCACCAAACCATTAAGTAGCTCCTCCCACATTTTTCCCGCTCTTTTCTGAGCTTGCTTGGTGAAGATTTTGAAAGTATAGAGAGATGGTTTTCTGTAGTGGAGATATTGCAACAATTGCTCACCTAACATGGAAGCACTTACTAACTAAAGAAAAATAGAAAGAACTCCTGTTAGGTGAGCACCTGATGCTCAAATGCAATTATTCTCTAAATATTATAACATACACTTCCAGAGCTGTTGTTTAGTTAACAGAACTTCAACCTCAATAGGTAAGCACTTACAAGCTTGAAGCTGTATTTCTATGAGGTTTCAAGACATCTGAAATTCAAAACTGTAATGTTCAGCCAGTTGGCCTGCATCACTGTTCTCATCCGAGGCCGTTCCTGCTATGGGCACTGTGGAAGAAGTGCCCACCTTTTTATCCCTTGAAAGGCCCTCAAGGCACCAAACCATTAAGTAGCTCCTCCCACATTTTTCCCGCTCTTTTCTGAGCTTGCTTGGTGAAGATTTTGAAAGTATAGAGAGATGGTTTTCTGTAGTAGAGATATTGCAACAATTGCTCACCTAACATGGAAGCACTTACTAACTAAAGAAAAATAGAAAGAACTCCTGTTAGGTGAGCACCTGATGCTCAAATGCAATTATTCTCTAAATATTATAACATACACTTCCAGAGCTGTTGTTTAGTTAACAGAACTTCAACCTCAATAGGTAAGCACTTACAAGCTTGAAGCTGTATTTCTATGAGGTTTCAAGACATCTGAAATTCAAAACTGCAATGTTCAGCCAATGGGTCTGCATCCCTGTTCTTGTCTGAGGCTGTTCCTGTTATGGGCACTGTGGAAGAAGTGCTCGCCTTTTTATCCCTTGAAAGGCCCTCAAGGCACCAAACCATTAAGTAGCTCCTCCCACATTTTTCCCGCTCTTTTCTGAGCTTGCTTGGTGAAGATTTTGAAAGTATAGAGAGATGGTTTTCTGTAGTGGGGATATTGCAACAATTGCTCACCCAACATGGAAGCACTTACTAACTAAAGAAAAATAGAAAGAACTCCTGTTAGGTGAGCACCTGATGTTCAAATGCAATCCATCCTAAATATTATAACATACACTTCCAAAGTTGCTGTTTAGTTCACAGAACTTCAACCTCAAAAGGTAAGCACTTATAACCATGAAGCTGTATTTCTATGAGGTTTCAAGACATCTGAAATTCAAAACTGCAATGTTCAGCCAATGGGTCTGCATCCCTGTTCTTGTCTGAGGCTGTTACTGTTATGGGCACTGTGGAAGAAGTGCTCGCCTTTTTATCCCTTGAAAGGCCCTGAAGGCACCAAACCATTAAGTAGCTCCTCCCACATTTTTCCCGCTCTTTTCTGAGCTTGCTTGGTGAAGATTTTGAAAGTATAGAGAGATGGTTTTCTGTAGTGGAGATATTGCAACAATTGCTCACCTAACATGGAAGCACTTACTAACTAAAGAAAAATAGAAAGAACTCCTGTTAGGTGAGCACCTGATGCTCAAATGCAATTATTCTCTAAATATTATAACATACACTTCCAGAGCTGTTGTTTAGTTAACAGAACTTCAACCTCAATAGGTAAGCACTTACAAGCTTGAAGCAGTATTTCTATGAGGTTTCAAGGCATCTGAAATTCAAAACTGCAATGTTCAGCCAAAGGGTCTGCATCCCTGTTCTTGTCAGAGGCTGTTTCTGGTATGGGCACTGTGGAAGAAGTGCCCACCTTTTTATCCCTTGAAAGGCCCTCAAGGCACCAAACCATTAAGTAGCTCCTCCCACATTTTTCCCGCTCTTTTCCGAGCTTGCTTGGTGAAGATTTTGAAAGTATAGAGAGATGGTTTTCTGTAGTGGGGATAGTGCAACAATTGCTCACCTAACATAGAAGCACTTACTAACTAAAGAAAAATAGAAAGAACTCCTGTTAGGTGAACACCTGATGCTCAAATGCAATCCATCCCTAAATAGTATACCATGTACTTCCAGAGTTGTTGTTTATTTCACAGAACTTCAAACTCAAAAGGTAAGCACTTATAACCATGAAGCTGTATTTCTATGAGGTTTCAAGACATCTGAAATTCAAAACTGCAATGTTCAGCCAGTTGGCCTGCATCACTGTTCTCATCTGAGGCCGTTCCTGCTATGGGCACTGTGGAAGAAGTGCCCACCTTTTTATCCCTTGAAAGGCCCTCAAGGCACCAGACCATTTAGTAGCTCCTCCCACATTTTTCCCGCTCTTTTCTGAGGTTGCTTGGTGAAGATTTTGAAAGTATAGAGAGATGGTTTTCTGTAGTGGGGATATTGCAACAATTGCTCACCTAACATGGAAGCACTTACTAACTAAAGAAAAATAGAAAGAACTCCTGTTAGGTGAGCACCTGATGCTCAAATGCAATTATTCTCTAAATATTATAACATACACTTCCAGAGCTGTTGTTTAGTTAACAGAACTTCAACCTCAATAGGTAAGTACTTACAAGCTTGAAGCTGTATTTCTATGAGGTTTCAAGACATCTGAAATTCAAAACTGCAATGTTCAGCCAGTTGGCCTGCATCACTGTTCTCATCCGAGGCCGTTCCTGCTATGGGCACTGTGGAAGAAGTGCCCACCTTTTTATCCCTTGAAAGGCCCTGAAGGCACCAAACCATTAAGTAGCTCCTCCCACATTTTTCCCGCTCTTTTCTGAGCTTGCTTGGTGAAGATTTTGAAAGTATAGAGAGATGGTTTTCTGTAGTGGAGATATTGCAACAATTGCTCACCTAACATGGAAGCACTTACTAACTAAAGAAAAATAGAAAGAACTCCTGTTAGGTGAGCACCTGATGCTCAAATGCAATTATTCTCTAAATATTATAACATACACTTCCAGAGCTGTTGTTTAGTTAACAGAACTTCAACCTCAATAGGTAAGCACTTACAAGCTTGAAGCTGTATTTCTATGAGGTTTCAAGACATCTGAAATTCAAAACTGCAATGTTCAGCCAGTTGGCCTGCATCACTGTTCTCATCCGAGGCCGTTCCTGCTATGGGCACTGTGGAAGAAGTGCCCACCTTTTTATCCCTTGAAAGGCCCTGAAGGCACCAAACCATTAAGTAGCTCCTCCCACATTTTTCCCGCTCTTTTCTGAGCTTGCTTGGTGAAGATTTTGAAATTATAGAGAGATGGTTTTCTGTAGTGGAGATATTGCAACAATTGCTCACCTAACATGGAAGCACTTACTAACTAAAGAAAAATAGAAAGAACTCCTGTTAGGTGAGCACCTGATGCTCAAATGCAATTATTCTCTAAATATTATAACATACACTTCCAGAGCTGTTGTTTAGTTAACAGAACTTCAACCTCAATAGGTAAGCACTTACAAGCTTGAAGCTGTATTTCTATGAGGTTTCAAGACATCTGAAATTCAAAACTGCAATGTTCAGCCAGTTGGCCTGCATCACTGTTCTCATCCGAGGCCGTTCCTGCTATGGGCACTGTGGAAGAAGTGCCCACCTTTTTATCCCTTGAAAGGCCCTGAAGGCACCAAACCATTAAGTAGCTCCTCCCACATTTTTCCCGCTCTTTTCTGAGCTTGCTTGGTGAAGATTTTGAAAGTATAGAGAGATGGTTTTCTGTAGTGGAGATATTGCAACAATTGCTCACCTAACATGGAAGCACTTACTAACTAAAGAAAAATAGAAAGAACTCCTGTTAGGTGAGCACCTGATGCTCAAATGCAATTATTCTCTAAATATTATAACATACACTTCCAGAGCTGTTGTTTAGTTAACAGAACTTCAACCTCAATAGGTAAGCACTTACAAGCTTGAAGCTGTATTTCTATGAGGTTTCAAGACATCTGAAATTCAAAACTGCAATGTTCAGCCAGTTGGCCTGCATCACTGTTCTCATCCGAGGCCGTTCCTGCTATGGGCACTGTGGAAGAAGTGCCCACCTTTTTATCCCTTGAAAGGCCCTGAAGGCACCAAACCATTAAGTAGCTCCTCCCACATTTTTCCCGCTCTTTTCTGAGCTTGCTTGGTGAAGATTTTGAAAGTATAGAGAGATGGTTTTCTGTAGTGGAGATATTGCAACAATTGCTCACCTAACATGGAAGCACTTACTAACTAAAGAAAAATAGAAAGAACTCCTGTTAGGTGAGCACTTGATGCTCAAATGCAATTATTCTCTAAATATTATAACATACACTTCCAGAGCTGTTGTTTAGTTAACAGAACTTCAACCTCAATAGGTAAGCACTTACAAGCTTGAAGCTGTATTTCTATGAGGTTTCAAGACATCTGAAATTCAAAACTGCAATGTTCAGCCAGTTGGCCTGAATCACTGTTCTCATCCGAGGCCGTTCCTGCTATGGGCACTGTGGAAGAAGTGCCCACCTTTTTATCCCTTGAAAGGCCCTCAAGGCACCAAACCATTAAGTAGCTCCTCCCACATTTGTCCCGCTCTTTTCTGAGCTTGTTTGGTGAAGATTTTGAAAGTATAGAGAGATGGTTTTCTGTAATAGAGATATTGCAACAATTGCTCACCTAACATGGAAGCACTTACTAACTAAAGAAAAATAGAAAGAACTCCTGTTAGGTGAGCACCTGATGCTCAAATGCAATTATTCTCTAAATATTATAACATACACTTCCAGAGCTGTTGTTTAGTTAACAGAACTTCAACCTCAATAGGTAAGCACTTACAAGCTTGAAGCTGTATTTCTATGAGGTTTCAAGACATCTGAAATTCAAAACTGCAATGTTCAGCCAGTTGGCCTGCATCACTGTTCTCATCCGAGGCCGTTCCTGCTATGGGCACTGTGGAAGAAGTGCCCACCTTTTTATCCCTTGAAAGGCCCTCAAGGCACCAAACCATTAAGTAGCTCCTCCCACATTTGTCCCGCTCTTTTCTGAGCTTGCTTGGTGAAGATTTTGAAAGTATAGAGAGATGGTTTTCTGTAGTAGAGATATTGCAACAATTGCTCACCTAACATGGAAGCACTTACTAACTAAAGAAAAATAGAAAGAACTCCTGTTAGGTGAGCACCTGATGCTCAAATGCAATTATTCTCTAAATATTATAACATACACTTCCAGAGCTGTTGTTTAGTTAACAGAACTTCAACCTCAATAGGTAAGCACTTACAAGCTTGAAGCTGTATTTCTATGAGGTTTCAAGACATCTGAAATTCAAAACTGCAATGTTCAGCCAGTTGGCCTGCATCACTGTTCTCATCCGAGGCCGTTCCTGCTATGGGCACTGTGGAAGAAGTGCCCACCTTTTTATCCCTTGAAAGGCCCTCAAGGCACCAAACCATTAAGTAGCTCCTCCCACATTTTTCCCGCTCTTTTCTGAGCTTGCTTGGTGAAGATTTTGAAAGTATGGAGAGATGGTTTTCTGTAGTGGGGATATTGCAACAATTGCTCACCTATCATGGAAGCACTTACTAACTAAAGAAAAATAGAAAGAACTCCTGTTAGGTGAGCACCTGATGTTCAAAAGCAATCCATCCTAAATATTATAACATACACTTCCAAAGTTGCTGTTTAGTTCACAGAACCCCAACCTCAAAAGGTAAGCACTTATAACCATGAAGCTGTATTTCTATGAGGTTTCAAGACATCTGAAATTCAAAACTGCAATGTTCAGCCAATGGGTCTGCATCCCTGTTCTTGTCTGAGGCTGTTACTGTTATGGGCACTGTGGAAGAAGTGCTCGCCTTTTTATCCCTTGAAAGGCCCTGAAGGCACCAAACCATTAAGTAGCTCCTCCCACATTTTTCCCGCTCTTTTCTGAGCTTGCTTGGTGAAGATTTTGAAATTATAGAGAGATGGTTTTCTGTAGTGGAGATATTGCAACAATTGCTCACCTAACATGGAAGCACTTACTAACTAAAGAAAAATAGAAAGAACTCCTGTTAGGTGAGCACCTGATGCTCAAATGCAATTATTCTCTAAATATTATAACATACACTTCCAGAGCTGTTGTTTAGTTAACAGAACTTCAACCTCAATAGGTAAGCACTTACAAGCTTGAAGCTGTATTTCTATGAGGTTTCAAGACATCTGAAATTCAAAACTGCAATGTTCAGCCAGTTGGCCTGCATCACTGTTCTCATCCGAGGCCGTTCCTGCTATGGGCACTGTGGAAGAAGTGCCCACCTTTTTATCCCTTGAAAGGCCCTGAAGGCACCAAACCATTAAGTAGCTCCTCCCACATTTTTCCCGCTCTTTTCTGAGCTTGCTTGGTGAAGATTTTGAAAGTATAGAGAGATGGTTTTCTGTAGTGGAGATATTGCAACAATTGCTCACCTAACATGGAAGCACTTACTAACTAAAGAAAAATAGAAAGAACTCCTGTTAGGTGAGCACTTGATGCTCAAATGCAATTATTCTCTAAATATTATAACATACACTTCCAGAGCTGTTGTTTAGTTAACAGAACTTCAACCTCAATAGGTAAGCACTTACAAGCTTGAAGCTGTATTTCTATGAGGTTTCAAGACATCTGAAATTCAAAACTGCAATGTTCAGCCAGTTGGCCTGAATCACTGTTCTCATCCGAGGCCGTTCCTGCTATGGGCACTGTGGAAGAAGTGCCCACCTTTTTATCCCTTGAAAGGCCCTCAAGGCACCAAACCATTAAGTAGCTCCTCCCACATTTGTCCCGCTCTTTTCTGAGCTTGTTTGGTGAAGATTTTGAAAGTATAGAGAGATGGTTTTCTGTAGTAGAGATATTGCAACAATTGCTCACCTAACATGGAAGCACTTACTAACTAAAGAAAAATAGAAAGAACTCCTGTTAGGTGAGCACCTGATGCTCAAATGCAATTATTCTCTAAATATTATAACATACACTTCCAGAGCTGTTGTTTAGTTAACAGAACTTCAACCTCAATAGGTAAGCACTTACAAGCTTGAAGCTGTATTTCTATGAGGTTTCAAGACATCTGAAATTCAAAACTGCAATGTTCAGCCAATGGGTCTGCATCCCTGTTCTTGTCTGAGGCTGCTCCTGTTATGGGCACTGTGGAAGAAGTGCTCGCCTTTTTATCCCTTGAAAGGCCCTGAAGGCGCCAAACCATTAAGTAGCTCCTCTCACATTTTTCCCGCTCTTTCTGAGCTTGCCTGGTGAAGATTTTGAAAGTATAGAGAGATGGTTTTCTGTAGTAGGGATATTGCAACAATTGCTCACCTAACATGGAAGCACTTACTAACTAAAGAAAAATAGAAAGAACTCCTGTTAGGTGAAAACCTGATGCTCAAATGTAATCCATCCCTAAATATTATACCATGTACTTCCAGAGTTGTTGTTTATTTCACAGAACTTCAAACTCAAAAGGTAAGCACTTACAAGCTTGAAGCTGTATTTCTATGAGGTTTCAAGACATCTGAAATTCAAAACTGCAATGTTCAGCCAAAGGGTCTGCATCCCTGTTCTTGTCTGAGGCTGTTCCTGTTATGGGCACTGTGGAAGAAGTGCTCGCCTTTTTATCCCTTGAAAGGCCCTGAAGGCACCAAAACATTAAGTAGCTCCTCCCACATTTTTCCCGCTCTTTTCTGAGCTTGATTGGTGAAGATTTTGAAAGTATAGAGAGATGGTTTTCTGTAGTGGGGATATTGCAACAATTGCTCACCTAACATGGAAGCACTTACTAACTAAAGAAAAATAGAAAGAACTCCTGTTAGGTGAGCACCTGATGCTCAAATGCAATTATTCTCTAAATATTATAACATACACTTCCAGAGCTGTTGTTTAGTTAACAGAGTTCCACAGTTGTTGTTTATTTCACAGAACTTCAAACTCAAAAGGTAAGCACTTACAAGCTTGAAGCTGTATTTCTATGAGGTTTCAAGGTATCTGAAATTCAAAACTGCAATGTTCAGCCAAAGGGTCTGCATCCCTGTTCTTGTCAGAGGCTGTTTCTGGTATGGGCACTGTGGAAGAAGTGCCCACCTTTTTATCCCTTGAAAGGCCCTCAAGGCACCAAACCATTAAGTAGCTCCTCCCACATTTTTCCCGCTCTTTTCCGAGCTTGCTTGGTGAAGATTTTGAAAGTATAGAGAGATGGTTTTCTGTAGTGGGGATAGTGCAACAATTGCTCACCTAACATAGAAGCACTTACTAACTAAAGAAAAATAGAAAGAACTCCTGTTAGGTGAACACCTGATGCTCAAATGCAATCCATCGCTAAATAGTATACCATGTACTTCCAGAGTTGTTGTTTATTTCACAGAACTTCAAACTCAAAAGGTAAGCACTTATAACCATGAAGCTGTATTTCTATGAGGTTTCAAGACATCTGAAATTCAAAACTGCAATGTTCAGCCAGTTGGCCTGCATCACTGTTGTCATCCAAGGCCGTTCCTGCTATGGGCACTGTGGAGAAGGGCCCACCTTTTTATCCCTTGAAAGGCCCTCAAGGCACCAGACCATTAAGTAGCTCCTCCCACATTTTTCCCGCTCTTTTCTGAGGTTGCTTGGTGAAGATTTTGAAAGTATAGAGAGATGGTTTTCTGTAGTGGGGATATTGCAACAATTGCTCACCTAACATGGAAGCACTTACTAACTAAAGAAAAATAGAAAGAACTCATGTTAGGTGAACACCTGATGCTCAAATGCAATCCATCCCTAAATATTATACCATGTACTTCCAGGGTTGTTGTTTATTTCACAGAACTTCAAACTCAAAAGGTAAGCACTTACAAGCTTGAAGCTGTATTTCTATGAGGTTTCAAGGCATCTGAAATTCAAAACTGCAATGTTCAGCCAAAGGGTCTGCATCCCTGTTCTTGTCAGAGGCTGTTTCTGGTATGGGCACTGTGGAATAAGTGCTCGCCTTTTTATCCCTTGAAAGGCCCTGAAGGCACCAAACCATTAAGTAGCTCCTCCCACATTTTTCCCGCTCTTTTCTGAGCTTGCTTGGTGAAGATTTTGAAAGTATAGAGGGATGGTTTTCTGCAGTGGAGATATTGCAACAATTGCTCACCTAACATGGAAGCACTTACTAACTAAAGAAAAATAGAAAGAACTCCTGTTAGGTGAGCACCTGATGCTCAAATGCAATTATTCTCTAAATATTATAACAAACACTTCCAGAGCTGTTGTTTAGTTAACAGAACTTCAACCTCAATAGGTAAGCACTTACAAGCTTGAAGCTGTATTTCTATGAGGTTTCAAGACATCTGAAATTCAAAACTGCAATGTTCAGCCAGTTGGCCTGCATCACTGTTCTCATCTGAGGCCGTTCCTGCTATGGGCACTGTGGAAGAAGTGCCCACCTTTTTATCCCTTGAAAGGCCCTCAAGGCACCAAACCATTAAGTAGCTCCTCCCACATTTTTCCCGCTCTTTTCTGAGCTTGCTTGGTGAAGATTTTGAAAGTATAGAGAGATGGTTTTCTGTAGTGGGGATATTGCAACAATTGCTCACCCAACATGGAAGCACTTAGTAACTAAAGAAAAATAGAAAGAACTCCTGTTAGGTGAGCACCTGATGTTCAAATGCAATCCATCCTAAATATTATAACATACACTTCCAAAGTTGCTGTTTAGTTCACAGAACTTCAACCTCAAAAGGTAAGCACTTATAACCATGAAGCTGTATTTCTATGAGGTTTCAAGACATCTGAAATTCAAAACTGCAATGTTCAGCCAATGGGTCTGCATCCCTGTTCTCATCCGAGGCCGTTCCTGCTATGGGCACTGTGGAAGAAGTGCCCACCTTTTTATCCCTTGAAAGGCCCTGAAGGCACCAAACCATTAAGTAGCTCCTCCCACATTTTTCCCGCTCTTTTCTGAGCTTGCTTGGTGAAGATTTTGAAAGTATAGAGAGATGGTTTTCTGTAGTGGAGATATTGCAACAATTGCTCACCTAACATGGAAGCACTTACTAACTAAAGAAAAATAGAAAGAACTCCTGTTAGGTGAGCACCTGATGCTCAAATGCAATTATTCTCTAAATATTATAACATACACTTCCAGAGCTGTTGTTTAGTTAACAGAACTTCAACCTCAATAGGTAAGCACTTACAAGCTTGAAGCTGTATTTCTATGAGGTTTCAAGACATCTGAAATTCAAAACTGCAATGTTCAGCCAGTTGGCCTGCATCACTGTTCTCATCCGAGGCCGTTCCTGCTATGGGCACTGTGGAAGAAGTGCCCACCTTTTTATCCCTTGAAAGGCCCTCAAGGCACCAAACCATTAAGTAGCTCCTCCCACATTTGTCCCGCTCTTTTCTGAGCTTGCTTGGTGAAGATTTTGAAAGTATAGAGAGATGGTTTTCTGTAGTAGAGATATTGCAACAATTGCTCACCTAACATGGAAGCACTTACTAACTAAAGAAAAATAGAAAGAACTCCTGTTAGGTGAGCACCTGATGCTCAAATGCAATTATTCTCTAAATATTATAACATACACTTCCAGAGCTGTTGTTTAGTTAACAGAACTTCAACCTTCAACTGTGGAAGAAGTGCCCACCTTTTTATCCCTTGAAAGGCCCTCAAGGCACCAAACCATTAAGTAGCTCCTCCCACATTTTTCCCGCTCTTTTCTGAGCTTGCTTGGTGAAGATTTTGAAAGTATAGAGAGATGGTTTTCTGTAGTAGAGATATTGCAACAATTGCTCACCTAACATGGAAGCACTTACTAACTAAAGAAAAATAGAAAGAACTCCTGTTAGGTGAGCACCTGATGCTCAAATGCAATTATTCTCTAAATATTATAACATACACTTCCAGAGCTGTTGTTTAGTTAACAGAACTTCAACCTCAATAGGTAAGCACTTACAAGCTTGAAGCTGTATTTCTATGAGGTTTCAAGACATCTGAAATTCAAAACTGCAATGTTCAGCCAGTTGGCCTGCATCACTGTTCTCATCCGAGGCCGTTCCTGCTATGGGCACTGTGGAAGAAGTGCCCACCTTTTTATCCCTTGAAAGGCCCTCAAGGCACCAAACCATTAAGTAGCTCCTCCCACATTTTTCCCGCTCTTTTCTGAGCTTGCTTGGTGAAGATTTTGAAAGTATGGAGAGATGGTTTTCTGTAGTGGGGATATTGCAACAATTGCTCACCTAACATGGAAGCACTTACTAACTAAAGAAAAATAGAAAGAACTCCTGTTAGGTGAGCACCTGATGTTCAAATGCAATCCATCCTAAATATTATAACATACACTTCCAAAGTTGCTGTTTAGTTCACAGAACTTCAACCTCAAAAGGTAAGCACTTATAACCATGAAGCTGTATTTCTATGAGGTTTCAAGACATCTGAAATTCAAAACTGCAATGTTCAGCCAATGGGTCTGCATCCCTGTTCTTGTCTGAGGCTGTTACTGTTATGGGCACTGTGGAAGAAGTGCTCGCCTTTTTATCCCTTGAAAGGCCCTGAAGGCACCAAACCATTAAGTAGCTCCTCCCACATTTTTCCCGCTCTTTTCTGAGCTTGCTTGGTGAAGATTTTGAAAGTATAGAGAGATGGTTTTCTGTAGTGGAGATATTGCAACAATTGCTCACCTAACATGGAAGCACTTACTAACTAAAGAAAAATAGAAAGAACTCCTGTTAGGTGAGCACCTGATGCTCAAATGCAATTATTCTCTAAATATTATAACATACACTTCCAGAGCTGTTGTTTAGTTAACAGAACTTCAACCTCAATAGGTAAGCACTTACAAGCTTGAAGCTGTATTTCTATGAGGTTTCAAGACATCTGAAATTCAAAACTGCAATGTTCAGCCAGTTGGCCTGCATCACTGTTCTCATCCGAGGCCGTTCCTGCTATGGGCACTGTGGAAGAAGTGCCCACCTTTTTATCCCTTGAAAGGCCCTGAAGGCACCAAACCATTAAGTAGCTCCTCCCACATTTTTCCCGCTCTTTTCTGAGCTTGCTTGGTGAAGATTTTGAAAGTATAGAGAGATGGTTTTCTGTAGTGGGGATATTGCAACAATTGCTCACCTAACATGGAAGCACTTACTAACTAAAGAAAAATAGAAAGAACTCCTGTTAGGTGAGCACCTGATGCTCAAATGCAATTATTCTCTAAATATTATAACATACACTTCCAGAGCTGTTGTTTAGTTAACAGAACTTCAACCTCAATAGGTAAGCACTTACAAGCTTGAAGCTGTATTTCTATGAGGTTTCAAGACATCTGAAATTCAAAACTGCAATGTTCAGCCAGTTGGCCTGAATCACTGTTCTCATCCGAGGCCGTTCCTGCTATGGGCACTGTGGAAGAAGTGCCCACCTTTTTATCCCTTGAAAGGCCCTCAAGGCACCAAACCATTAAGTAGCTCCTCCCACATTTGTCCCGCTCTTTTCTGAGCTTGCTTGGTGAAGATTTTGAAAGTATAGAGAGATGGTTTTCTGTAGTAGAGATATTGCAACAATTGCTCACCTAACATGGAAGCACTTACTAACTAAAGAAAAATAGAAAGAACTCCTGTTAGGTGAGCACCTGATGCTCAAATGCAATTATTCTCTAAATATTATAACATACACTTCCAGAGCTGTTGTTTAGTTAACAGAACTTCAACCTCAATAGGTAAGCACTTACAAGCTTGAAGCTGTATTTCTATGAGGTTTCAAGACATCTGAAATTCAAAACTGCAATGTTCAGCCAGTTGGCCTGCATCACTGTTCTCATCCAAGGCCGTTCCTGCTATTGGCACTGTGGAAGAAGTGCCCACCTTTTTATCCCTTGAAAGGCCCTCAAGGCACCAAACCATTAAGTAGCTCCTCCCACATTTTTCCCGCTCTTTTCTGAGCTTGCTTGGTGAAGATTTTGAAAGTATAGAGAGATGGTTTTCTGTAGTAGAGATATTGCAACAATTGCTCACCTAACATGGAAGCACTTACTAACTAAAGAAAAATAGAAAGAACTCCTGTTAGGTGAGCACCTGATGCTCAAATGCAATTATTCTCTAAATATTATAACATACACTTCCAGAGCTGTTGTTTAGTTAACAGAACTTCAACCTCAATAGGTAAGCACTTACAAGCTTGAAGCTGTATTTCTATGAGGTTTCAAGACATCTGAAATTCAAAACTGCAATGTTCAGCCAATGGGTCTGCATCCCTGTTCTTGTCTGAGGCTGTTCCTGTTATGGGCACTGTGGAAGAAGTGCTCGCCTTTTTATCCCTTGAAAGGCCCTCAAGGCACCAAACCATTAAGTAGCTCCTCCCACATTTTTCCCGCTCTTTTCTGAGCTTGCTTGGTGAAGATTTTGAAAGTATAGAGAGATGGTTTTCTGTAGTGGGGATATTGCAACAATTGCTCACCCAACATGGAAGCACTTACTAACTAAAGAAAAATAGAAAGAACTCCTGTTAGGTGAGCACCTGATGTTCAAATGCAATCCATCCTAAATATTATAACATACACTTCCAAAGTTGCTGTTTAGTTCACAGAACTTCAACCTCAAAAGGTAAGCACTTATAACCATGAAGCTGTATTTCTATGAGGTTTCAAGACATCTGAAATTCAAAACTGCAATGTTCAGCCAATGGGTCTGCATCCCTGTTCTTGTCTGAGGCTGTTACTGTTATGGGCACTGTGGAAGAAGTGCTCGCCTTTTTATCCCTTGAAAGGCCCTGAAGGCACCAAACCATTAAGTAGCTCCTCCCACATTTTTCCCGCTCTTTTCTGAGCTTGCTTGGTGAAGATTTTGAAAGTATAGAGAGATGGTTTTCTGTAGTGGAGATATTGCAACAATTGCTCACCTAACATGGAAGCACTTACTAACTAAAGAAAAATAGAAAGAACTCCTGTTAGGTGAGCACCTGATGCTCAAATGCAATTATTCTCTAAATATTATAACATACACTTCCAGAGCTGTTGTTTAGTTAACAGAACTTCAACCTCAATAGGTAAGCACTTACAAGCTTGAAGCTGTATTTCTATGAGGTTTCAAGGCATCTGAAATTCAAAACTGCAATGTTCAGCCAAAGGGTCTGCATCCCTGTTCTTGTCAGAGGCTGTTTCTGGTATGGGCACTGTGGAAGAAGTGCCCACCTTTTTATCCCTTGAAAGGCCCTCAAGGCACCAAACCATTAAGTAGCTCCTCCCACATTTTTCCCGCTCTTTTCCGAGCTTGCTTGGTGAAGATTTTGAAAGTATAGAGAGATGGTTTTCTGTAGTGGGGATAGTGCAACAATTGCTCACCTAACATAGAAGCACTTACTAACTAAAGAAAAATAGAAAGAACTCCTGTTAGGTGAACACCTGATGCTCAAATGCAATCCATCCCTAAATAGTATACCATGTACTTCCAGAGTTGTTGTTTATTTCACAGAACTTCAAACTCAAAAGGTAAGCACTTATAACCATGAAGCTGTATTTCTATGAGGTTTCAAGACATCTGAAATTCAAAACTGCAATGTTCAGCCAGTTGGCCTGCATCACTGTTCTCATCTGAGGCCGTTCCTGCTATGGGCACTGTGGAAGAAGTGCCCACCTTTTTATCCCTTGAAAGGCCCTCAAGGCACCAGACCATTTAGTAGCTCCTCCCACATTTTTCCCGCTCTTTTCTGAGGTTGCTTGGTGAAGATTTTGAAAGTATAGAGAGATGGTTTTCTGTAGTGGGGATATTGCAACAATTGCTCACCTAACATGGAAGCACTTACTAACTAAAGAAAAATAGAAAGAACTCCTGTTAGGTGAGCACCTGATGCTCAAATGCAATTATTCTCTAAATATTATACCATACACTTCCAGAGCTGTTGTTTAGTTAACAGAACTTCAACCTCAATAGGTAAGCACTTACAAGCTTGAAGCTGTATTTCTATGAGGTTTCAAGACATCTGAAATTCAAAACTGCAATGTTCAGCCAGTTGGCCTGCATCACTGTTCTCATCCGAGGCCGTTCCTGCTATGGGCACTGTGGAAGAAGTGCCCACCTTTTTATCCCTTGAAAGGCCCTGAAGGCACCAAACCATTAAGTAGCTCCTCCCACATTTTTCCCGCTCTTTTCTGAGCTTGCTTGGTGAAGATTTTGAAAGTATAGAGAGATGGTTTTCTGTAGTGGAGATATTGCAACAATTGCTCACCTAACATGGAAGCACTTACTAACTAAAGAAAAATAGAAAGAACTCCTGTTAGGTGAGCACCTGATGCTCAAATGCAATTATTCTCTAAATATTATAACATACACTTCCAGAGCTGTTGTTTAGTTAACAGAACTTCAACCTCAATAGGTAAGCACTTACAAGCTTGAAGCTGTATTTCTATGAGGTTTCAAGACATCTGAAATTCAAAACTGCAATGTTCAGCCAGTTGGCCTGCATCACTGTTCTCATCCGAGGCCGTTCCTGCTATGGGCACTGTGGAAGAAGTGCCCACCTTTTTATCCCTTGAAAGGCCCTCAAGGCACCAAACCATTAAGTAGCTCCTCCCACATTTTTCCCGCTCTTTTCTGAGCTTGCTTGGTGAAGATTTTGAAAGTATAGAGAGATGGTTTTCTGTAGTAGAGATATTGCAACAATTGCTCACCTAACATGGAAGCACTTACTAACTAAAGAAAAATAGAAAGAACTCCTGTTAGGTGAGCACCTGATGCTCAAATGCAATTATTCTCTAAATATTATAACATACACTTCCAGAGCTGTTGTTTAGTTAACAGAACTTCAACCTCAATAGGTAAGCACTTACAAGCTTGAAGCTGTATTTCTATGAGGTTTCAAGACATCTGAAATTCAAAACTGCAATGTTCAGCCAGTTGGCCTGCATCACTGTTCTCATCCGAGGCCGTTCCTGCTATGGGCACTGTGGAAGAAGTGCCCACCTTTTTATCCCTTGAAAGGCCCTCAAGGCACCAAACCATTAAGTAGCTCCTCCCACATTTTTCCCGCTCTTTTCTGAGCTTGCTTGGTGAAGATTTTGAAAGTATGGAGAGATGGTTTTCTGTAGTGGGGATATTGCAACAATTGCTCACCTAACATGGAAGCACTTACTAACTAAAGAAAAATAGAAAGAACTCCTGTTAGGTGAGCACCTGATGTTCAAATGCAATCCATCCTAAATATTATAACATACACTTCCAAAGTTGCTGTAACCTCAAAAGGTAAGCACTTATAACCATGAAGCTGTATTTCTATGAGGTTTCAAGACATCTGAAATTCAAAACTGCAATGTTCAGCCAATGGGTCTGCATCCCTGTTCTTGTCTGAGGCTGTTACTGTTATGGGCACTGTGGAAGAAGTGCTCGCCTTTTTATCCCTTGAAAGGCCCTGAAGGCACCAAACCATTAAGTAGCTCCTCCCACATTTTTCCCGCTCTTTTCTGAGCTTGCTTGGTGAAGATTTTGAAATTATAGAGAGATGGTTTTCTGTAGTGGAGATATTGCAACAATTGCTCACCTAACATGGAAGCACTTACTAACTAAAGAAAAATAGAAAGAACTCCTGTTAGGTGAGCACCTGATGCTCAAATGCAATTATTCTCTAAATATTATAACATACACTTCCAGAGCTGTTGTTTAGTTAACAGAACTTCAACCTCAATAGGTAAGCACTTACAAGCTTGAAGCTGTATTTCTATGAGGTTTCAAGACATCTGAAATTCAAAACTGCAATGTTCAGCCAGTTGGCCTGCATCACTGTTCTCATCCGAGGCCGTTCCTGCTATGGGCACTGTGGAAGAAGTGCCCACCTTTTTATCCCTTGAAAGGCCCTGAAGGCACCAAACCATTAAGTAGCTCCTCCCACATTTTTCCCGCTCTTTTCTGAGCTTGCTTGGTGAAGATTTTGAAAGTATAGAGAGATGGTTTTCTGTAGTGGAGATATTGCAACAATTGCTCACCTAACATGGAAGCACTTACTAACTAAAGAAAAATAGAAAGAACTCCTGTTAGGTGAGCACTTGATGCTCAAATGCAATTATTCTCTAAATATTATAACATACACTTCCAGAGCTGTTGTTTAGTTAACAGAACTTCAACCTCAA
This sequence comes from Ambystoma mexicanum, assembly GCF_040938575.1. Taxonomy (NCBI): domain Eukaryota; kingdom Metazoa; phylum Chordata; class Amphibia; order Caudata; family Ambystomatidae; genus Ambystoma; species Ambystoma mexicanum. Next base: position 1,139,703,628 of record NC_090941.1, on the reverse strand, counting down.
TAGGTAAGCACTTACAAGCTTGAAGCTGTATTTCTATGAGGTTTCAAGACATCTGAAATTCAAAACTGCAATGTTCAGCCAGTTGGCCTGAATCACTGTTCTCATCCGAGGCCGTTCCTGCTATGGGCACTGTGGAAGAAGTGCCCACCTTTTTATCCCTTGAAAGGCCCTCAAGGCACCAAACCATTAAGTAGCTCCTCCCACATTTGTCCCGCTCTTTTCTGAGCTTGTTTGGTGAAGATTTTGAAAGTATAGAGAGATGGTTTTCTGTAGTAGAGATATTGCAACAATTGCTCACCTAACATGGAAGCACTTACTAACTAAAGAAAAATAGAAAGAACTCCTGTTAGGTGAGCACCTGATGCTCAAATGCAATTATTCTCTAAATATTATAACATACACTTCCAGAGCTGTTGTTTAGTTAACAGAACTTCAACCTCAATAGGTAAGCACTTACAAGCTTGAAGCTGTATTTCTATGAGGTTTCAAGACATCTGAAATTCAAAACTGCAATGTTCAGCCAATGGGTCTGCATCCCTGTTCTTGTCTGAGGCTGCTCCTGTTATGGGCACTGTGGAAGAAGTGCTCGCCTTTTTATCCCTTGAAAGGCCCTGAAGGCGCCAAACCATTAAGTAGCTCCTCTCACATTTTTCCCGCTCTTTCTGAGCTTGCCTGGTGAAGATTTTGAAAGTATAGAGAGATGGTTTTCTGTAGTAGGGATATTGCAACAATTGCTCACCTAACATGGAAGCACTTACTAACTAAAGAAAAATAGAAAGAACTCCTGTTAGGTGAAAACCTGATGCTCAAATGTAATCCATCCCTAAATATTATACCATGTACTTCCAGAGTTGTTGTTTATTTCACAGAACTTCAAACTCAAAAGGTAAGCACTTACAAGCTTGAAGCTGTATTTCTATGAGGTTTCAAGACATCTGAAATTCAAAACTGCAATGTTCAGCCAAAGGGTCTGCATCCCTGTTCTTGTCTGAGGCTGTTCCTGTTATGGGCACTGTGGAAGAAGTGCTCGCCTTTTTATCCCTTGAAAGGCCCTGAAGGCACCAAAACATTAAGTAGCTCCTCCCACATTTTTCCCGCTCTTTTCTGAGCTTGATTGGTGAAGATTTTGAAAGTATAGAGAGATGGTTTTCTGTAGTGGGGATATTGCAACAATTGCTCACCTAACATGGAAGCACTTACTAACTAAAGAAAAATAGAAAGAACTCCTGTTAGGTGAGCACCTGATGCTCAAATGCAATTATTCTCTAAATATTATAACATACACTTCCAGAGCTGTTGTTTAGTTAACAGAGTTCCACAGTTGTTGTTTATTTCACAGAACTTCAAACTCAAAAGGTAAGCACTTACAAGCTTGAAGCTGTATTTCTATGAGGTTTCAAGGCATCTGAAATTCAAAACTGCAATGTTCAGCCAAAGGGTCTGCATCCCTGTTCTTGTCAGAGGCTGTTTCTGGTATGGGCACTGTGGAAGAAGTGCCCACCTTTTTATCCCTTGAAAGGCCCTCAAGGCACCAAACCATTAAGTAGCTCCTCCCACATTTTTCCCGCTCTTTTCCGAGCTTGCTTGGTGAAGATTTTGAAAGTATAGAGAGATGGTTTTCTGTAGTGGGGATAGTGCAACAATTGCTCACCTAACATAGAAGCACTTACTAACTAAAGAAAAATAGAAAGAACTCCTGTTAGGTGAACACCTGATGCTCAAATGCAATCCATCGCTAAATAGTATACCATGTACTTCCAGAGTTGTTGTTTATTTCACAGAACTTCAAACTCAAAAGGTAAGCACTTATAACCATGAAGCTGTATTTCTATGAGGTTTCAAGACATCTGAAATTCAAAACTGCAATGTTCAGCCAGTTGGCCTGCATCACTGTTGTCATCCAAGGCCGTTCCTGCTATGGGCACTGTGGAGAAGGGCCCACCTTTTTATCCCTTGAAAGGCCCTCAAGGCACCAGACCATTAAGTAGCTCCTCCCACATTTTTCCCGCTCTTTTCTGAGGTTGCTTGGTGAAGATTTTGAAAGTATAGAGAGATGGTTTTCTGTAGTGGGGATATTGCAACAATTGCTCACCTAACATGGAAGCACTTACTAACTAAAGAAAAATAGAAAGAACTCATGTTAGGTGAACACCTGATGCTCAAATGCAATCCATCCCTAAATATTATACCATGTACTTCCAGGGTTGTTGTTTATTTCACAGAACTTCAAACTCAAAAGGTAAGCACTTACAAGCTTGAAGCTGTATTTCTATGAGGTTTCAAGGCATCTGAAATTCAAAACTGCAATGTTCAGCCAAAGGGTCTGCATCCCTGTTCTTGTCAGAGGCTGTTTCTGGTATGGGCACTGTGGAATAAGTGCTCGCCTTTTTATCCCTTGAAAGGCCCTGAAGGCACCAAACCATTAAGTAGCTCCTCCCACATTTGTCCCGCTCTTTTCTGAGCTTGCTTGGTGAAGATTTTGAAAGTATAGAGAGATGGTTTTCTGTAGTAGAGATATTGCAACAATTGCTCACCTAACATGGAAGCACTTACTAACTAAAGAAAAATAGAAAGAACTCCTGTTAGGTGAGCACCTGATGCTCAAATGCAATTATTCTCTAAATATTATAACATACACTTCCAGAGCTGTTGTTTAGTTAACAGAACTTCAACCTCAATAGGTAAGCACTTACAAGCTTGAAGCTGTATTTCTATGAGGTTTCAAGACATCTGAAATTCAAAACTGCAATGTTCAGCCAGTTGGCCTGCATCACTGTTCTCATCCGAGGCCGTTCCTGCTATGGGCACTGTGGAAGAAGTGCCCACCTTTTTATCCCTTGAAAGGCCCTCAAGGCACCAAACCATTAAGTAGCTCCTCCCACATTTTTCCCGCTCTTTTCTGAGCTTGCTTGGTGAAGATTTTGAAAGTATAGAGAGATGGTTTTCTGTAGTAGAGATATTGCAACAATTGCTCACCTAACATGGAAGCACTTACTAACTAAAGAAAAATAGAAAGAACTCCTGTTAGGTGAGCACCTGATGCTCAAATGCAATTATTCTCTAAATATTATAACATACACTTCCAGAGCTGTTGTTTAGTTAACAGAACTTCAACCTCAATAGGTAAGCACTTACAAGCTTGAAGCTGTATTTCTATGAGGTTTCAAGACATCTGAAATTCAAAACTGCAATGTTCAGCCAATGGGTCTGCATCCCTGTTCTTGTCTGAGGCTGTTCCTGTTATGGGCACTGTGGAAGAAGTGCTCGCCTTTTTATCCCTTGAAAGGCCCTCAAGGCACCAAACCATTAAGTAGCTCCTCCCACATTTTTCCCGCTCTTTTCTGAGCTTGCTTGGTGAAGATTTTGAAAGTATAGAGAGATGGTTTTCTGTAGTGGGGATATTGCAACAATTGCTCACCCAACATGGAAGCACTTACTAACTAAAGAAAAATAGAAAGAACTCCTGTTAGGTGAGCACCTGATGTTCAAATGCAATCCATCCTAAATATTATAACATACACTTCCAAAGTTGCTGTTTAGTTCACAGAACTTCAACCTCAAAAGGTAAGCACTTATAACCATGAAGCTGTATTTCTATGAGGTTTCAAGACATCTGAAATTCAAAACTGCAATGTTCAGCCAATGGGTCTGCATCCCTGTTCTTGTCTGAGGCTGTTACTGTTATGGGCACTGTGGAAGAAGTGCTCGCCTTTTTATCCCTTGAAAGGCCCTGAAGGCACCAAACCATTAAGTAGCTCCTCCCACATTTTTCCCGCTCTTTTCTGAGCTTGCTTGGTGAAGATTTTGAAAGTATAGAGAGATGGTTTTCTGTAGTGGAGATATTGCAACAATTGCTCACCTAACATGGAAGCACTTACTAACTAAAGAAAAATAGAAAGAACTCCTGTTAGGTGAGCACCTGATGCTCAAATGCAATTATTCTCTAAATATTATAACATACACTTCCAGAGCTGTTGTTTAGTTAACAGAACTTCAACCTCAATAGGTAAGCACTTACAAGCTTGAAGCTGTATTTCTATGAGGTTTCAAGACATCTGAAATTCAAAACTGCAATGTTCAGCCAGTTGGCCTGTATCACTGTTCTCATCCGAGGCCGTTCCTGCTATGGGCACTGTGGAAGAAGTGCCCACCTTTTTATCCCTTGAAAGGCCCTCAAGGCACCAAACCATTAAGTAGCTCCTCCCACATTTTTCCCGCTCTTTTCTGAGCTTGCTTGGTGAAGATTTTGAAAGTATAGAGAGATGGTTTTCTGTAGTGGAGATATTGCAACAATTGCTCACCTAACATGGAAGCACTTACTAACTAAAGAAAAATAGAAAGAACTCCTGTTAGGTGAGCACCTGATGCTCAAATGCAATTATTCTCTAAATATTATAACATACACTTCCAGAGCTGTTGTTTAGTTAACAGAACTTCAACCTCAATAGGTAAGCACTTACAAGCTTGAAGCAGTATTTCTATGAGGTTTCAAGGCATCTGAAATTCAAAACTGCAATGTTCAGCCAAAGGGTCTGCATCCCTGTTCTTGTCAGAGGCTGTTTCTGGTATGGGCACTGTGGAAGAAGTGCCCACCTTTTTATCCCTTGAAAGGCCCTCAAGGCACCAAACCATTAAGTAGCTCCTCCCACATTTTTCCCGCTCTTTTCCGAGCTTGCTTGGTGAAGATTTTGAAAGTATAGAGAGATGGTTTTCTGTAGTGGGGATAGTGCAACAATTGCTCACCTAACATAGAAGCACTTACTAACTAAAGAAAAATAGAAAGAACTCCTGTTAGGTGAACACCTGATGCTCAAATGCAATCCATCCCTAAATAGTATACCATGTACTTCCAGAGTTGTTGTTTATTTCACAGAACTTCAAACTCAAAAGGTAAGCACTTATAACCATGAAGCTGTATTTCTATGAGGTTTCAAGACATCTGAAATTCAAAACTGCAATGTTCAGCCAGTTGGCCTGCATCACTGTTCTCATCTGAGGCCGTTCCTGCTATGGGCACTGTGGAAGAAGTGCCCACCTTTTTATCCCTTGAAAGGCCCTCAAGGCACCAGACCATTTAGTAGCTCCTCCCACATTTTTCCCGCTCTTTTCTGAGGTTGCTTGGTGAAGATTTTGAAAGTATAGAGAGATGGTTTTCTGTAGTGGGGATATTGCAACAATTGCTCACCTAACATGGAAGCACTTACTAACTAAAGAAAAATAGAAAGAACTCCTGTTAGGTGAGCACCTGATGCTCAAATGCAATTATTCTCTAAATATTATAACATACACTTCCAGAGCTGTTGTTTAGTTAACAGAACTTCAACCTCAATAGGTAAGCACTTACAAGCTTGAAGCTGTATTTCTATGAGGTTTCAAGACATCTGAAATTCAAAACTGCAATGTTCAGCCAGTTGGCCTGCATCACTGTTCTCATCCGAGGCCGTTCCTGCTATGGGCACTGTGGAAGAAGTGCCCACCTTTTTATCCCTTGAAAGGCCCTCAAGGCACCAAACCATTAAGTAGCTCCTCCCACATTTGTCCCGCTCTTTTCTGAGCTTGCTTGGTGAAGATTTTGAAAGTATAGAGAGATGGTTTTCTGTAGTAGAGATATTGCAACAATTGCTCACCTAACATGGAAGCACTTACTAACTAAAGAAAAATAGAAAGAACTCCTGTTAGGTGAGCACCTGATGCTCAAATGCAATTATTCTCTAAATATTATAACATACACTTCCAGAGCTGTTGTTTAGTTAACAGAACTTCAACCTCAATAGGTAAGCACTTACAAGCTTGAAGCTGTATTTCTATGAGGTTTCAAGACATCTGAAATTCAAAACTGCAATGTTCAGCCAGTTGGCCTGCATCACTGTTCTCATCCGAGGCCGTTCCTGCTATGGGCACTGTGGAAGAAGTGCCCACCTTTTTATCCCTTGAAAGGCCCTCAAGGCACCAAACCATTAAGTAGCTCCTCCCACATTTTTCCCGCTCTTTTCTGAGCTTGCTTGGTGAAGATTTTGAAAGTATGGAGAGATGGTTTTCTGTAGTGGGGATATTGCAACAATTGCTCACCTAACATGGAAGCACTTACTAACTAAAGAAAAATAGAAAGAACTCCTGTTAGGTGAGCACCTGATGTTCAAATGCAATCCATCCTAAATATTATAACATACACTTCCAAAGTTGCTGTAACCTCAAAAGGTAAGCACTTATAACCATGAAGCTGTATTTCTATGAGGTTTCAAGACATCTGAAATTCAAAACTGCAATGTTCAGCCAATGGGTCTGCATCCCTGTTCTTGTCTGAGGCTGTTACTGTTATGGGCACTGTGGAAGAAGTGCTCGCCTTTTTATCCCTTGAAAGGCCCTGAAGGCACCAAACCATTAAGTAGCTCCTCCCACATTTTTCCCGCTCTTTTCTGAGCTTGCTTGGTGAAGATTTTGAAATTATAGAGAGATGGTTTTCTGTAGTGGAGATATTGCAACAATTGCTCACCTAACATGGAAGCACTTACTAACTAAAGAAAAATAGAAAGAACTCCTGTTAGGTGAGCACCTGATGCTCAAATGCAATTATTCTCTAAATATTATAACATACACTTCCAGAGCTGTTGTTTAGTTAACAGAACTTCAACCTCAATAGGTAAGCACTTACAAGCTTGAAGCTGTATTTCTATGAGGTTTCAAGACATCTGAAATTCAAAACTGCAATGTTCAGCCAGTTGGCCTGCATCACTGTTCTCATCCGAGGCCGTTCCTGCTATGGGCACTGTGGAAGAAGTGCCCACCTTTTTATCCCTTGAAAGGCCCTGAAGGCACCAAACCATTAAGTAGCTCCTCCCACATTTTTCCCGCTCTTTTCTGAGCTTGCTTGGTGAAGATTTTGAAAGTATAGAGAGATGGTTTTCTGTAGTGGAGATATTGCAACAATTGCTCACCTAACATGGAAGCACTTACTAACTAAAGAAAAATAGAAAGAACTCCTGTTAGGTGAGCACTTGATGCTCAAATGCAATTATTCTCTAAATATTATAACATACACTTCCAGAGCTGTTGTTTAGTTAACAGAACTTCAACCTCAATAGGTAAGCACTTACAAGCTTGAAGCTGTATTTCTATGAGGTTTCAAGACATCTGAAATTCAAAACTGCAATGTTCAGCCAGTTGGCCTGAATCACTGTTCTCATCCGAGGCCGTTCCTGCTATGGGCACTGTGGAAGAAGTGCCCACCTTTTTATCCCTTGAAAGGCCCTCAAGGCACCAAACCATTAAGTAGCTCCTCCCACATTTGTCCCGCTCTTTTCTGAGCTTGTTTGGTGAAGATTTTGAAAGTATAGAGAGATGGTTTTCTGTAGTAGAGATATTGCAACAATTGCTCACCTAACATGGAAGCACTTACTAACTAAAGAAAAATAGAAAGAACTCCTGTTAGGTGAGCACCTGATGCTCAAATGCAATTATTCTCTAAATATTATAACATACACTTCCAGAGCTGTTGTTTAGTTAACAGAACTTCAACCTCAATAGGTAAGCACTTACAAGCTTGAAGCTGTATTTCTATGAGGTTTCAAGACATCTGAAATTCAAAACTGCAATGTTCAGCCAATGGGTCTGCATCCCTGTTCTTGTCTGAGGCTGCTCCTGTTATGGGCACTGTGGAAGAAGTGCTCGCCTTTTTATCCCTTGAAAGGCCCTGAAGGCGCCAAACCATTAAGTAGCTCCTCTCACATTTTTCCCGCTCTTTCTGAGCTTGCCTGGTGAAGATTTTGAAAGTATAGAGAGATGGTTTTCTGTAGTAGGGATATTGCAACAATTGCTCACCTAACATGGAAGCACTTACTAACTAAAGAAAAATAGAAAGAACTCCTGTTAGGTGAAAACCTGATGCTCAAATGCAATCCATCCCTAAATAGTATACCATGTACTTCCAGAGTTGTTGTTTATTTCACAGAACTTCAAACTCAAAAGGTAAGCACTTATAACCATGAAGCTGTATTTCTATGAGGTTTCAAGACATCTGAAATTCAAAACTGCAATGTTCAGCCAGTTGGCCTGCATCACTGTTCTCATCTGAGGCCGTTCCTGCTATGGGCACTGTGGAAGAAGTGCCCACCTTTTTATCCCTTGAAAGGCCCTCAAGGCACCAGACCATTTAGTAGCTCCTCCCACATTTTTCCCGCTCTTTTCTGAGGTTGCTTGGTGAAGATTTTGAAAGTATAGAGAGATGGTTTTCTGTAGTGGGGATATTGCAACAATTGCTCACCTAACATGGAAGCACTTACTAACTAAAGAAAAATAGAAAGAACTCCTGTTAGGTGAGCACCTGATGCTCAAATGCAATTATTCTCTAAATATTATAACATACACTTCCAGAGCTGTTGTTTAGTTAACAGAACTTCAACCTCAATAGGTAAGCACTTACAAGCTTGAAGCTGTATTTCTATGAGGTTTCAAGACATCTGAAATTCAAAACTGCAATGTTCAGCCAGTTGGCCTGCATCACTGTTCTCATCCGAGGCCGTTCCTGCTATGGGCACTGTGGAAGAAGTGCCCACCTTTTTATCCCTTGAAAGGCCCTCAAGGCACCAAACCATTAAGTAGCTCCTCCCACATTTGTCCCGCTCTTTTCTGAGCTTGCTTGGTGAAGATTTTGAAAGTATAGAGAGATGGTTTTCTGTAGTAGAGATATTGCAACAATTGCTCACCTAACATGGAAGCACTTAATAACTAAAGAAAAATAGAAAGAACTCCTGTTAGGTGAGCACCTGATGCTCAAATGCAATTATTCTCTAAATATTATAACATACACTTCCAGAGCTGTTGTTTAGTTAACAGAACTTCAACCTCAATAGGTAAGCACTTACAAGCTTGAAGCTGTATTTCTATGAGGTTTCAAGACATCTGAAATTCAAAACTGCAATGTTCAGCCAGTTGGCCTGCATCACTGTTCTCATCCGAGGCCGTTCCTGCTATGGGCACTGTGGAAGAAGTGCCCACCTTTTTATCCCTTGAAAGGCCCTCAAGGCACCAAACCATTAAGTAGCTCCTCCCACATTTTTCCCGCTCTTTTCTGAGCTTGCTTGGTGAAGATTTTGAAAGTATGGAGAGATGGTTTTCTGTAGTGGGGATATTGCAACAATTGCTCACCTAACATGGAAGCACTTACTAACTAAAGAAAAATAGAAAGAACTCCTGTTAGGTGAGCACCTGATGTTCAAATGCAATCCATCCTAAATATTATAACATACACTTCCAAAGTTGCTGTAACCTCAAAAGGTAAGCACTTATAACCATGAAGCTGTATTTCTATGAGGTTTCAAGACATCTGAAATTCAAAACTGCAATGTTCAGCCAATGGGTCTGCATCCCTGTTCTTGTCTGAGGCTGTTACTGTTATGGGCACTGTGGAAGAAGTGCTCGCCTTTTTATCCCTTGAAAGGCCCTGAAGGCACCAAACCATTAAGTAGCTCCTCCCACATTTTTCCCGCTCTTTTCTGAGCTTGCTTGGTGAAGATTTTGAAATTATAGAGAGATGGTTTTCTGTAGTGGAGATATTGCAACAATTGCTCACCTAACATGGAAGCACTTACTAACTAAAGAAAAATAGAAAGAACTCCTGTTAGGTGAGCACCTGATGCTCAAATGCAATTATTCTCTAAATATTATAACATACACTTCCAGAGCTGTTGTTTAGTTAACAGAACTTCAACCTCAATAGGTAAGCACTTACAAGCTTGAAGCTGTATTTCTATGAGGTTTCAAGACATCTGAAATTCAAAACTGCAATGTTCAGCCAGTTGGCCTGCATCACTGTTCTCATCCGAGGCCGTTCCTGCTATGGGCACTGTGGAAGAAGTGCCCACCTTTTTATCCCTTGAAAGGCCCTGAAGGCACCAAACCATTAAGTAGCTCCTCCCACATTTTTCCCGCTCTTTTCTGAGCTTGCTTGGTGAAGATTTTGAAAGTATAGAGAGATGGTTTTCTGTAGTGGAGATATTGCAACAATTGCTCACCTAACATGGAAGCACTTACTAACTAAAGAAAAATAGAAAGAACTCCTGTTAGGTGAGCACTTGATGCTCAAATGCAATTATTCTCTAAATATTATAACATACACTTCCAGAGCTGTTGTTTAGTTAACAGAACTTCAACCTCAATAGGTAAGCACTTACAAGCTTGAAGCTGTATTTCTATGAGGTTTCAAGACATCTGAAATTCAAAACTGCAATGTTCAGCCAGTTGGCCTGAATCACTGTTCTCATCCGAGGCCGTTCCTGCTATGGGCACTGTGGAAGAAGTGCCCACCTTTTTATCCCTTGAAAGGCCCTCAAGGCACCAAACCATTAAGTAGCTCCTCCCACATTTGTCCCGCTCTTTTCTGAGCTTGTTTGGTGAAGATTTTGAAAGTATAGAGAGATGGTTTTCTGTAGTAGAGATATTGCAACAATTGCTCACCTAACATGGAAGCACTTACTAACTAAAGAAAAATAGAAAGAACTCCTGTTAGGTGAGCACCTGATGCTCAAATGCAATTATTCTCTAAATATTATAACATACACTTCCAGAGCTGTTGTTTAGTTAACAGAACTTCAACCTCAATAGGTAAGCACTTACAAGCTTGAAGCTGTATTTCTATGAGGTTTCAAGACATCTGAAATTCAAAACTGCAATGTTCAGCCAATGGGTCTGCATCCCTGTTCTTGTCTGAGGCTGCTCCTGTTATGGGCACTGTGGAAGAAGTGCTCGCCTTTTTATCCCTTGAAAGGCCCTGAAGGCGCCAAACCATTAAGTAGCTCCTCTCACATTTTTCCCGCTCTTTCTGAGCTTGCCTGGTGAAGATTTTGAAAGTATAGAGAGATGGTTTTCTGTAGTAGGGATATTGCAACAATTGCTCACCTAACATGGAAGCACTTACTAACTAAAGAAAAATAGAAAGAACTCCTGTTAGGTGAAAACCTGATGCTCAAATGTAATCCATCCCTAAATATTATACCATGTACTTCCAGAGTTGTTGTTTATTTCACAGAACTTCAAACTCAAAAGGTAAGCACTTACAAGCTTGAAGCTGTATTTCTATGAGGTTTCAAGACATCTGAAATTCAAAACTGCAATGTTCAGCCAAAGGGTCTGCATCCCTGTTCTTGTCTGAGGCTGTTCCTGTTATGGGCACTGTGGAAGAAGTGCTCGCCTTTTTATCCCTTGAAAGGCCCTGAAGGCACCAAAACATTAAGTAGCTCCTCCCACATTTTTCCCGCTCTTTTCTGAGCTTGATTGGTGAAGATTTTGAAAGTATAGAGAGATGGTTTTCTGTAGTGGGGATATTGCAACAATTGCTCACCTAACATGGAAGCACTTACTAACTAAAGAAAAATAGAAAGAACTCCTGTTAGGTGAGCACCTGATGCTCAAATGCAATTATTCTCTAAATATTATAACATACACTTCCAGAGCTGTTGTTTAGTTAACAGAGTTCCACAGTTGTTGTTTATTTCACAGAACTTCAAACTCAAAAGGTAAGCACTTACAAGCTTGAAGCTGTATTTCTATGAGGTTTCAAGGCATCTGAAATTCAAAACTGCAATGTTCAGCCAAAGGGTCTGCATCCCTGTTCTTGTCAGAGGCTGTTTCTGGTATGGGCACTGTGGAAGAAGTGCCCACCTTTTTATCCCTTGAAAGGCCCTCAAGGCACCAAACCATTAAGTAGCTCCTCCCACATTTTTCCCGCTCTTTTCCGAGCTTGCTTGGTGAAGATTTTGAAAGTATAGAGAGATGGTTTTCTGTAGTGGGGATAGTGCAACAATTGCTCACCTAACATAGAAGCACTTACTAACTAAAGAAAAATAGAAAGAACTCCTGTTAGGTGAACACCTGATGCTCAAATGCAATCCATCGCTAAATAGTATACCATGTACTTCCAGAGTTGTTGTTTATTTCACAGAACTTCAAACTCAAAAGGTAAGCACTTATAACCATGAAGCTGTATTTCTATGAGGTTTCAAGACATCTGAAATTCAAAACTGCAATGTTCAGCCAGTTGGCCTGCATCACTGTTGTCATCCAAGGCCGTTCCTGCTATGGGCACTGTGGAGAAGGGCCCACCTTTTTATCCCTTGAAAGGCCCTCAAGGCACCAGACCATTAAGTAGCTCCTCCCACATTTTTCCCGCTCTTTTCTGAGGTTGCTTGGTGAAGATTTTGAAAGTATAGAGAGATGGTTTTCTGTAGTGGGGATATTGCAACAATTGCTCACCTAACATGGAAGCACTTACTAACTAAAGAAAAATAGAAAGAACTCATGTTAGGTGAACACCTGATGCTCAAATGCAATCCATCCCTAAATATTATACCATGTACTTCCAGGGTTGTTGTTTATTTCACAGAACTTCAAACTCAAAAGGTAAGCACTTACAAGCTTGAAGCTGTATTTCTATGAGGTTTCAAGGCATCTGAAATTCAAAACTGCAATGTTCAGCCAAAGGGTCTGCATCCCTGTTCTTGTCAGAGGCTGTTTCTGGTATGGGCACTGTGGAATAAGTGCTCGCCTTTTTATCCCTTGAAAGGCCCTGAAGGCACCAAACCATTAAGTAGCTCCTCCCACATTTGTCCCGCTCTTTTCTGAGCTTGCTTGGTGAAGATTTTGAAAGTATAGAGAGATGGTTTTCTGTAGTAGAGATATTGCAACAATTGCTCACCTAACATGGAAGCACTTACTAACTAAAGAAAAATAGAAAGAACTCCTGTTAGGTGAGCACCTGATGCTCAAATGCAATTATTCTCTAAATATTATAACATACACTTCCAGAGCTGTTGTTTAGTTAACAGAACTTCAACCTCAATAGGTAAGCACTTACAAGCTTGAAGCTGTATTTCTATGAGGTTTCAAGACATCTGAAATTCAAAACTGCAATGTTCAGCCAGTTGGCCTGCATCACTGTTCTCATCCGAGGCCGTTCCTGCTATGGGCACTGTGGAAGAAGTGCCCACCTTTTTATCCCTTGAAAGGCCCTCAAGGCACCAAACCATTAAGTAGCTCCTCCCACATTTTTCCCGCTCTTTTCTGAGCTTGCTTGGTGAAGATTTTGAAAGTATAGAGAGATGGTTTTCTGTAGTAGAGATATTGCAACAATTGCTCACCTAACATGGAAGCACTTACTAACTAAAGAAAAATAGAAAGAACTCCTGTTAGGTGAGCACCTGATGCTCAAATGCAATTATTCTCTAAATATTATAACATACACTTCCAGAGCTGTTGTTTAGTTAACAGAACTTCAACCTCAATAGGTAAGCACTTACAAGCTTGAAGCTGTATTTCTATGAGGTTTCAAGACATCTGAAATTCAAAACTGCAATGTTCAGCCAATGGGTCTGCATCCCTGTTCTTGTCTGAGGCTGTTCCTGTTATGGGCACTGTGGAAGAAGTGCTCGCCTTTTTATCCCTTGAAAGGCCCTCAAGGCACCAAACCATTAAGTAGCTCCTCCCACATTTTTCCCGCTCTTTTCTGAGCTTGCTTGGTGAAGATTTTGAAAGTATAGAGAGATGGTTTTCTGTAGTGGGGATATTGCAACAATTGCTCACCCAACATGGAAGCACTTACTAACTAAAGAAAAATAGAAAGAACTCCTGTTAGGTGAGCACCTGATGTTCAAATGCAATCCATCCTAAATATTATAACATACACTTCCAAAGTTGCTGTTTAGTTCACAGAACTTCAACCTCAAAAGGTAAGCACTTATAACCATGAAGCTGTATTTCTATGAGGTTTCAAGACATCTGAAATTCAAAACTGCAATGTTCAGCCAATGGGTCTGCATCCCTGTTCTTGTCTGAGGCTGTTACTGTTATGGGCACTGTGGAAGAAGTGCTCGCCTTTTTATCCCTTGAAAGGCCCTGAAGGCACCAAACCATTAAGTAGCTCCTCCCACATTTTTCCCGCTCTTTTCTGAGCTTGCTTGGTGAAGATTTTGAAAGTATAGAGAGATGGTTTTCTGTAGTGGAGATATTGCAACAATTGCTCACCTAACATGGAAGCACTTACTAACTAAAGAAAAATAGAAAGAACTCCTGTTAGGTGAGCACCTGATGCTCAAATGCAATTATTCTCTAAATATTATAACATACACTTCCAGAGCTGTTGTTTAGTTAACAGAACTTCAACCTCAATAGGTAAGCACTTACAAGCTTGAAGCAGTATTTCTATGAGGTTTCAAGGCATCTGAAATTCAAAACTGCAATGTTCAGCCAAAGGGTCTGCATCCCTGTTCTTGTCAGAGGCTGTTTCTGGTATGGGCACTGTGGAAGAAGTGCCCACCTTTTTATCCCTTGAAAGGCCCTCAAGGCACCAAACCATTAAGTAGCTCCTCCCACATTTTTCCCGCTCTTTTCCGAGCTTGCTTGGTGAAGATTTTGAAAGTATAGAGAGATGGTTTTCTGTAGTGGGGATAGTGCAACAATTGCTCACCTAACATAGAAGCACTTACTAACTAAAGAAAAATAGAAAGAACTCCTGTTAGGTGAACACCTGATGCTCAAATGCAATCCATCCCTAAATAGTATACCATGTACTTCCAGAGTTGTTGTTTATTTCACAGAACTTCAAACTCAAAAGGTAAGCACTTATAACCATGAAGCTGTATTTCTATGAGGTTTCAAGACATCTGAAATTCAAAACTGCAATGTTCAGCCAGTTGGCCTGCATCACTGTTCTCATCTGAGGCCGTTCCTGCTATGGGCACTGTGGAAGAAGTGCCCACCTTTTTATCCCTTGAAAGGCCCTCAAGGCACCAGACCATTTAGTAGCTCCTCCCACATTTTTCCCGCTCTTTTCTGAGGTTGCTTGGTGAAGATTTTGAAAGTATAGAGAGATGGTTTTCTGTAGTGGGGATATTGCAACAATTGCTCACCTAACATGGAAGCACTTACTAACTAAAGAAAAATAGAAAGAACTCCTGTTAGGTGAGCACCTGATGCTCAAATGCAATTATTCTCTAAATATTATAACATACACTTCCAGAGCTGTTGTTTAGTTAACAGAACTTCAACCTCAATAGGTAAGCACTTACAAGCTTGAAGCTGTATTTCTATGAGGTTTCAAGACATCTGAAATTCAAAACTGCAATGTTCAGCCAGTTGGCCTGCATCACTGTTCTCATCCGAGGCCGTTCCTGCTATGGGCACTGTGGAAGAAGTGCCCACCTTTTTATCCCTTGAAAGGCCCTGAAGGCACCAAACCATTAAGTAGCTCCTCCCACATTTTTCCCGCTCTTTTCTGAGCTTGCTTGGTGAAGATTTTGAAAGTATAGAGAGATGGTTTTCTGTAGTGGAGATATTGCAACAATTGCTCACCTAACATGGAAGCACTTACTAACTAAAGAAAAATAGAAAGAACTCCTGTTAGGTGAGCACCTGATGCTCAAATGCAATTATTCTCTAAATATTATAACATACACTTCCAGAGCTGTTGTTTAGTTAACAGAACTTCAAACTCAAAAGGTAAGCACTTACAAGCTTGAAGCTGTATTTCTATGAGGTTTCAAGACATCTGAAATTCAAAACTGCAATGTTCAGCCAAAGGGTCTGCATCCCTGTTCTTGTCTGAGGCTGTTCCTGTTATGGGCACTGTGGAAGAAGTGCTCGCCTTTTTATCCCTTGAAAGGCCCTGAAGGCACCAAAACATTAAGTAGCTCCTCCCACATTTTTCCCGCTCTTTTCTGAGCTTGCTTGGTGAAGATTTTGAAAGTATAGAGAGATGGTTTTCTGTAGTGGGGATATTGCAACAATTGCTCACCCAACATGGAAGCACTTACTAACTAAAGAAAAATAGAAAGAACTCCTGTTAGGTGAGCACCTGATGTTCAAATGCAATCCATCCTAAATATTATAACATACACTTGCAAAGTTGCTGTTTAGTTCACAGAACTTCAACCTCAAAAGGTAAGCACTTATAACCATGAAGCTGTATTTCTATGAGGTTTCAAGACATCTGAAATTCAAAACTGCAATGTTCAGCCAATGGGTCTGCATCCCTGTTCTTGTCTGAGGCTGTTACTGTTATGGGCACTGTGGAAGAAGTGCTCGCCTTTTTATCCCTTGAAAGGCCCTGAAGGCACCAAACCATTAAGTAGCTCCTCCCACATTTTTCCCGCTCTTTTCTGAGCTTGCTTGGTGAAGATTTTGAAAGTATAGAGAGATGGTTTTCTGTAGTGGAGATATTGCAACAATTGCTCACCTAACATGGAAGCACTTACTAACTAAAGAAAAATAGAAAGAACTCCTGTTAGGTGAGCACCTGATGCTCAAATGCAATTATTCTCTAAATATTATAACATACACTTCCAGAGCTGTTGTTTAGTTAACAGAACTTCAACCTCAATAGGTAAGCACTTACAAGCTTGAAGCTGTATTTCTATGAGGTTTCAAGACATCTGAAATTCAAAACTGCAATGTTCAGCCAGTTGGCCTGCATCACTGTTCTCATCCGAGGCTGTTCCTGCTATGGGCACTGTGGAAGAAGTGCCCACCTTTTTATCCCTTGAAAGGCCCTCAAGGCACCAAACCATTAAGTAGCTCCTCCCACATTTTTCCCGCTCTTTTCTGAGCTTGCTTGGTGAAGATTTTGAAAGTATGGAGAGATGGTTTTCTGTAGTGGGGATATTGCAACAATTGCTCACCTAACATGGAAGCACTTACTAACTAAAGAAAAATAGAAAGAACTCCTGTTAGGTGAGCACCTGATGTTCAAATGCAATCCATCCTAAATATTATAACATACACTTCCAAAGTTGCTGTAACCTCAAAAGGTAAGCACTTATAACCATGAAGCTGTATTTCTATGAGGTTTCAAGACATCTGAAATTCAAAACTGCAATGTTCAGCCAATGGGTCTGCATCCCTGTTCTTGTCTGAGGCTGTTACTGTTATGGGCACTGTGGAAGAAGTGCTCGCCTTTTTATCCCTTGAAAGGCCCTGAAGGCACCAAACCATTAAGTAGCTCCTCCCACATTTTTCCCGCTCTTTTCTGAGCTTGCTTGGTGAAGATTTTGAAATTATAGAGAGATGGTTTTCTGTAGTGGAGATATTGCAACAATTGCTCACCTAACATGGAAGCACTTACTAACTAAAGAAAAATAGAAAGAACTCCTGTTAGGTGAGCACCTGATGCTCAAATGCAATTATTCTCTAAATATTATACCATACACTTCCAGAGCTGTTGTTTAGTTAACAGAACTTCAACCTCAATAGGTAAGCACTTACAAGCTTGAAGCTGTATTTCTATGAGGTTTCAAGACATCTGAAATTCAAAACTGCAATGTTCAGCCAGTTGGCCTGCATCACTGTTCTCATCCGAGGCCGTTCCTGCTATGGGCACTGTGGAAGAAGTGCCCACCTTTTTATCCCTTGAAAGGCCCTGAAGGCACCAAACCATTAAGTAGCTCCTCCCACATTTTTCCCGCTCTTTTCTGAGCTTGCTTGGTGAAGATTTTGAAAGTATAGAGAGATGGTTTTCTGTAGTGGAGATATTGCAACAATTGCTCACCTAACATGGAAGCACTTACTAACTAAAGAAAAATAGAAAGAACTCCTGTTAGGTGAGCACTTGATGCTCAAATGCAATTATTCTCTAAATATTATAACATACACTTCCAGAGCTGTTGTTTAGTTAACAGAACTTCAACCTCAATAGGTAAGCACTTACAAGCTTGAAGCTGTATTTCTATGAGGTTTCAAGACATCTGAAATTCAAAACTGCAATGTTCAGCCAGTTGGCCTGAATCACTGTTCTCATCCGAGGCCGTTCCTGCTATGGGCACTGTGGAAGAAGTGCCCACCTTTTTATCCCTTGAAAGGCCCTCAAGGCACCAAACCATTAAGTAGCTCCTCCCACATTTGTCCCGCTCTTTTCTGAGCTTGTTTGGTGAAGATTTTGAAAGTATAGAGAGATGGTTTTCTGTAGTAGAGATATTGCAACAATTGCTCACCTAACATGGAAGCACTTACTAACTAAAGAAAAATAGAAAGAACTCCTGTTAGGTGAGCACCTGATGCTCAAATGCAATTATTCTCTAAATATTATAACATACACTTCCAGAGCTGTTGTTTAGTTAACAGAACTTCAACCTCAATAGGTAAGCACTTACAAGCTTGAAGCTGTATTTCTATGAGGTTTCAAGACATCTGAAATTCAAAACTGCAATGTTCAGCCAATGGGTCTGCATCCCTGTTCTTGTCTGAGGCTGCTCCTGTTATGGGCACTGTGGAAGAAGTGCTCGCCTTTTTATCCCTTGAAAGGCCCTGAAGGCGCCAAACCATTAAGTAGCTCCTCTCACATTTTTCCCGCTCTTTCTGAGCTTGCCTGGTGAAGATTTTGAAAGTATAGAGAGATGGTTTTCTGTAGTAGGGATATTGCAACAATTGCTCACCTAACATGGAAGCACTTACTAACTAAAGAAAAATAGAAAGAACTCCTGTTAGGTGAAAACCTGATGCTCAAATGCAATCCATCCCTAAATAGTATACCATGTACTTCCAGAGTTGTTGTTTATTTCACAGAACTTCAAACTCAAAAGGTAAGCACTTATAACCATGAAGCTGTATTTCTATGAGGTTTCAAGACATCTGAAATTCAAAACTGCAATGTTCAGCCAGTTGGCCTGCATCACTGTTCTCATCTGAGGCCGTTCCTGCTATGGGCACTGTGGAAGAAGTGCCCACCTTTTTATCCCTTGAAAGGCCCTCAAGGCACCAGACCATTTAGTAGCTCCTCCCACATTTTTCCCGCTCTTTTCTGAGGTTGCTTGGTGAAGATTTTGAAAGTATAGAGAGATGGTTTTCTGTAGTAGAGATATTGCAACAATTGCTCACCTAACATGGAAGCACTTACTAACTAAAGAAAAATAGAAAGAACTCCTGTTAGGTGAGCACCTGATGCTCAAATGCAATTATTCTCTAAATATTATAACATACACTTCCAGAGCTGTTGTTTAGTTAACAGAACTTCAACCTCAATAGGTAAGCACTTACAAGCTTGAAGCTGTATTTCTATGAGGTTTCAAGACATCTGAAATTCAAAACTGCAATGTTCAGCCAGTTGGCCTGAATCACTGTTCTCATCCGAGGCCGTTCCTGCTATGGGCACTGTGGAAGAAGTGCCCACCTTTTTATCCCTTGAAAGGCCCTCAAGGCACCAAACCATTAAGTAGCTCCTCCCACATTTGTCCCGCTCTTTTCTGAGCTTGTTTGGTGAAGATTTTGAAAGTATAGAGAGATGGTTTTCTGTAGTAGAGATATTGCAACAATTGCTCACCTAACATGGAAGCACTTACTAACTAAAGAAAAATAGAAAGAACTCCTGTTAGGTGAGCACCTGATGCTCAAATGCAATTATTCTCTAAATATTATAACATACACTTCCAGAGCTGTTGTTTAGTTAACAGAACTTCAACCTCAATAGGTAAGCACTTACAAGCTTGAAGCTGTATTTCTATGAGGTTTCAAGACATCTGAAATTCAAAACTGCAATGTTCAGCCAATGGGTCTGCATCCCTGTTCTTGTCTGAGGCTGCTCCTGTTATGGGCACTGTGGAAGAAGTGCTCGCCTTTTTATCCCTTGAAAGGCCCTGAAGGCGCCAAACCATTAAGTAGCTCCTCTCACATTTTTCCCGCTCTTTCTGAGCTTGCCTGGTGAAGATTTTGAAAGTATAGAGAGATGGTTTTCTGTAGTAGGGATATTGCAACAATTGCTCACCTAACATGGAAGCACTTACTAACTAAAGAAAAATAGAAAGAACTCCTGTTAGGTGAAAACCTGATGCTCAAATGCAATCCATCCCTAAATAGTATACCATGTACTTCCAGAGTTGTTGTTTATTTCACAGAACTTCAAACTCAAAAGGTAAGCACTTATAACCATGAAGCTGTATTTCTATGAGGTTTCAAGACATCTGAAATTCAAAACTGCAATGTTCAGCCAGTTGGCCTGCATCACTGTTCTCATCTGAGGCCGTTCCTGCTATGGGCACTGTGGAAGAAGTGCCCACCTTTTTATCCCTTGAAAGGCCCTCAAGGCACCAGACCATTTAGTAGCTCCTCCCACATTTTTCCCGCTCTTTTCTGAGGTTGCTTGGTGAAGATTTTGAAAGTATAGAGAGATGGTTTTCTGTAGTGGGGATATTGCAACAATTGCTCACCTAACATGGAAGCACTTACTAACTAAAGAAAAATAGAAAGAACTCCTGTTAGGTGAGCACCTGATGCTCAAATGCAATTATTCTCTAAATATTATAACATACACTTCCAGAGCTGTTGTTTAGTTAACAGAACTTCAACCTCAATAGGTAAGCACTTACAAGCTTGAAGCTGTATTTCTATGAGGTTTCAAGACATCTGAAATTCAAAACTGCAATGTTCAGCCAGTTGGCCTGCATCACTGTTCTCATCCGAGGCCGTTCCTGCTATGGGCACTGTGGAAGAAGTGCCCACCTTTTTATCCCTTGAAAGGCCCTCAAGGCACCAAACCATTAAGTAGCTCCTCCCACATTTGTCCCGCTCTTTTCTGAGCTTGCTTGGTGAAGATTTTGAAAGTATAGAGAGATGGTTTTCTGTAGTAGAGATATTGCAACAATTGCTCACCTAACATGGAAGCACTTACTAACTAAAGAAAAATAGAAAGAACTCCTGTTAGGTGAGCACCTGATGCTCAAATGCAATTATTCTCTAAATATTATAACATACACTTCCAGAGCTGTTGTTTAGTTAACAGAACTTCAACCTCAATAGGTAAGCACTTACAAGCTTGAAGCTGTATTTCTATGAGGTTTCAAGACATCTGAAATTCAAAACTGCAATGTTCAGCCAGTTGGCCTGCATCACTGTTCTCATCCGAGGCCGTTCCTGCTATGGGCACTGTGGAAGAAGTGCCCACCTTTTTATCCCTTGAAAGGCCCTGAAGGCACCAAACCATTAAGTAGCTCCTCCCACATTTTTCCCGCTCTTTTCTGAGCTTGCTTGGTGAAGATTTTGAAAGTATAGAGAGATGGTTTTCTGTAGTGGAGATATTGCAACAATTGCTCACCTAACATGGAAGCACTTACTAACTAAAGAAAAATAGAAAGAACTCCTGTTAGGTGAGCACCTGATGTTCAAATGCAATCCATCCTAAATATTATAACATACACTTCCAAAGTTGCTGTAACCTCAAAAGGTAAGCACTTATAACCATGAAGCTGTATTTCTATGAGGTTTCAAGACATCTGAAATTCAAAACTGCAATGTTCAGCCAATGGGTCTGCATCCCTGTTCTTGTCTGAGGCTGTTACTGTTATGGGCACTGTGGAAGAAGTGCTCGCCTTTTTATCCCTTGAAAGGCCCTGAAGGCACCAAACCATTAAGTAGCTCCTCCCACATTTTTCCCGCTCTTTTCTGAGCTTGCTTGGTGAAGATTTTGAAATTATAGAGAGATGGTTTTCTGTAGTGGAGATATTGCAACAATTGCTCACCTAACATGGAAGCACTTACTAACTAAAGAAAAATAGAAAGAACTCCTGTTAGGTGAGCACCTGATGCTCAAATGCAATTATTCTCTAAATATTATAACATACACTTCCAGAGCTGTTGTTTAGTTAACAGAACTTCAACCTCAATAGGTAAGCACTTACAAGCTTGAAGCTGTATTTCTATGAGGTTTCAAGACATCTGAAATTCAAAACTGCAATGTTCAGCCAGTTGGCCTGCATCACTGTTCTCATCCGAGGCCGTTCCTGCTATGGGCACTGTGGAAGAAGTGCCCACCTTTTTATCCCTTGAAAGGCCCTGAAGGCACCAAACCATTAAGTAGCTCCTCCCACATTTTTCCCGCTCTTTTCTGAGCTTGCTTGGTGAAGATTTTGAAAGTATAGAGAGATGGTTTTCTGTAGTGGAGATATTGCAACAATTGCTCACCTAACATGGAAGCACTTACTAACTAAAGAAAAATAGAAAGAACTCCTGTTAGGTGAGCACTTGATGCTCAAATGCAATTATTCTCTAAATATTATAACATACACTTCCAGAGCTGTTGTTTAGTTAACAGAACTTCAACCTCAATAGGTAAGCACTTACAAGCTTGAAGCTGTATTTCTATGAGGTTTCAAGACATCTGAAATTCAAAACTGCAATGTTCAGCCAGTTGGCCTGAATCACTGTTCTCATCCGAGGCCGTTCCTGCTATGGGCACTGTGGAAGAAGTGCCCACCTTTTTATCCCTTGAAAGGCCCTCAAGGCACCAAACCATTAAGTAGCTCCTCCCACATTTGTCCCGCTCTTTTCTGAGCTTGTTTGGTGAAGATTTTGAAAGTATAGAGAGATGGTTTTCTGTAGTAGAGATATTGCAACAATTGCTCACCTAACATGGAAGCACTTACTAACTAAAGAAAAATAGAAAGAACTCCTGTTAGGTGAGCACCTGATGCTCAAATGCAATTATTCTCTAAATATTATAACATACACTTCCAGAGCTGTTGTTTAGTTAACAGAACTTCAACCTCAATAGGTAAGCACTTACAAGCTTGAAGCTGTATTTCTATGAGGTTTCAAGACATCTGAAATTCAAAACTGCAATGTTCAGCCAATGGGTCTGCATCCCTGTTCTTGTCTGAGGCTGCTCCTGTTATGGGCACTGTGGAAGAAGTGCTCGCCTTTTTATCCCTTGAAAGGCCCTGAAGGCGCCAAACCATTAAGTAGCTCCTCTCACATTTTTCCCGCTCTTTCTGAGCTTGCCTGGTGAAGATTTTGAAAGTATAGAGAGATGGTTTTCTGTAGTAGGGATATTGCAACAATTGCTCACCTAACATGGAAGCACTTACTAACTAAAGAAAAATAGAAAGAACTCCTGTTAGGTGAAAACCTGATGCTCAAATGTAATCCATCCCTAAATATTATACCATGTACTTCCAGAGTTGTTGTTTATTTCACAGAACTTCAAACTCAAAAGGTAAGCACTTACAAGCTTGAAGCTGTATTTCTATGAGGTTTCAAGACATCTGAAATTCAAAACTGCAATGTTCAGCCAAAGGGTCTGCATCCCTGTTCTTGTCTGAGGCTGTTCCTGTTATGGGCACTGTGGAAGAAGTGCTCGCCTTTTTATCCCTTGAAAGGCCCTGAAGGCACCAAAACATTAAGTAGCTCCTCCCACATTTTTCCCGCTCTTTTCTGAGCTTGATTGGTGAAGATTTTGAAAGTATAGAGAGATGGTTTTCTGTAGTGGGGATATTGCAACAATTGCTCACCTAACATGGAAGCACTTACTAACTAAAGAAAAATAGAAAGAACTCCTGTTAGGTGAGCACCTGATGCTCAAATGCAATTATTCTCTAAATATTATAACATACACTTCCAGAGCTGTTGTTTAGTTAACAGAGTTCCACAGTTGTTGTTTATTTCACAGAACTTCAAACTCAAAAGGTAAGCACTTACAAGCTTGAAGCTGTATTTCTATGAGGTTTCAAGGCATCTGAAATTCAAAACTGCAATGTTCAGCCAAAGGGTCTGCATCCCTGTTCTTGTCAGAGGCTGTTTCTGGTATGGGCACTGTGGAAGAAGTGCCCACCTTTTTATCCCTTGAAAGGCCCTCAAGGCACCAAACCATTAAGTAGCTCCTCCCACATTTTTCCCGCTCTTTTCCGAGCTTGCTTGGTGAAGATTTTGAAAGTATAGAGAGATGGTTTTCTGTAGTGGGGATAGTGCAACAATTGCTCACCTAACATAGAAGCACTTACTAACTAAAGAAAAATAGAAAGAACTCCTGTTAGGTGAACACCTGATGCTCAAATGCAATCCATCGCTAAATAGTATACCATGTACTTCCAGAGTTGTTGTTTATTTCACAGAACTTCAAACTCAAAAGGTAAGCACTTATAACCATGAAGCTGTATTTCTATGAGGTTTCAAGACATCTGAAATTCAAAACTGCAATGTTCAGCCAGTTGGCCTGCATCACTGTTGTCATCCAAGGCCGTTCCTGCTATGGGCACTGTGGAGAAGGGCCCACCTTTTTATCCCTTGAAAGGCCCTCAAGGCACCAGACCATTAAGTAGCTCCTCCCACATTTTTCCCGCTCTTTTCTGAGGTTGCTTGGTGAAGATTTTGAAAGTATAGAGAGATGGTTTTCTGTAGTGGGGATATTGCAACAATTGCTCACCTAAAATGGAAGCACTTACTAACTAAAGAAAAATAGAAAGAACTCATGTTAGGTGAACACCTGATGCTCAAATGCAATCCATCCCTAAATATTATACCATGTACTTCCAGGGTTGTTGTTTATTTCACAGAACTTCAAACTCAAAAGGTAAGCACTTACAAGCTTGAAGCTGTATTTCTATGAGGTTTCAAGGCATCTGAAATTCAAAACTGCAATGTTCAGCCAAAGGGTCTGCATCCCTGTTCTTGTCAGAGGCTGTTTCTGGTATGGGCACTGTGGAATAAGTGCTCGCCTTTTTATCCCTTGAAAGGCCCTGAAGGCACCAAACCATTAAGTAGCTCCTCCCACATTTGTCCCGCTCTTTTCTGAGCTTGCTTGGTGAAGATTTTGAAAGTATAGAGAGATGGTTTTCTGTAGTAGAGATATTGCAACAATTGCTCACCTAACATGGAAGCACTTACTAACTAAAGAAAAATAGAAAGAACTCCTGTTAGGTGAGCACCTGATGCTCAAATGCAATTATTCTCTAAATATTATAACATACACTTCCAGAGCTGTTGTTTAGTTAACAGAACTTCAACCTCAATAGGTAAGCACTTACAAGCTTGAAGCTGTATTTCTATGAGGTTTCAAGACATCTGAAATTCAAAACTGCAATGTTCAGCCAGTTGGCCTGCATCACTGTTCTCATCCGAGGCCGTTCCTGCTATGGGCACTGTGGAAGAAGTGCCCACCTTTTTATCCCTTGAAAGGCCCTCAAGGCACCAAACCATTAAGTAGCTCCTCCCACATTTTTCCCGCTCTTTTCTGAGCTTGCTTGGTGAAGATTTTGAAAGTATAGAGAGATGGTTTTCTGTAGTAGAGATATTGCAACAATTGCTCACCTAACATGGAAGCACTTACTAACTAAAGAAAAATAGAAAGAACTCCTGTTAGGTGAGCACCTGATGCTCAAATGCAATTATTCTCTAAATATTATAACATACACTTCCAGAGCTGTTGTTTAGTTAACAGAACTTCAACCTCAATAGGTAAGCACTTACAAGCTTGAAGCTGTATTTCTATGAGGTTTCAAGACATCTGAAATTCAAAACTGCAATGTTCAGCCAATGGGTCTGCATCCCTGTTCTTGTCTGAGGCTGTTCCTGTTATGGGCACTGTGGAAGAAGTGCTCGCCTTTTTATCCCTTGAAAGGCCCTCAAGGCACCAAACCATTAAGTAGCTCCTCCCACATTTTTCCCGCTCTTTTCTGAGCTTGCTTGGTGAAGATTTTGAAAGTATAGAGAGATGGTTTTCTGTAGTGGGGATATTGCAACAATTGCTCACCCAACATGGAAGCACTTACTAACTAAAGAAAAATAGAAAGAACTCCTGTTAGGTGAGCACCTGATGTTCAAATGCAATCCATCCTAAATATTATAACATACACTTCCAAAGTTGCTGTTTAGTTCACAGAACTTCAACCTCAAAAGGTAAGCACTTATAACCATGAAGCTGTATTTCTATGAGGTTTCAAGACATCTGAAATTCAAAACTGCAATGTTCAGCCAATGGGTCTGCATCCCTGTTCTTGTCTGAGGCTGTTACTGTTATGGGCACTGTGGAAGAAGTGCTCGCCTTTTTATCCCTTGAAAGGCCCTGAAGGCACCAAACCATTAAGTAGCTCCTCCCACATTTTTCCCGCTCTTTTCTGAGCTTGCTTGGTGAAGATTTTGAAAGTATAGAGAGATGGTTTTCTGTAGTGGAGATATTGCAACAATTGCTCACCTAACATGGAAGCACTTACTAACTAAAGAAAAATAGAAAGAACTCCTGTTAGGTGAGCACCTGATGCTCAAATGCAATTATTCTCTAAATATTATAACATACACTTCCAGAGCTGTTGTTTAGTTAACAGAACTTCAACCTCAATAGGTAAGCACTTACAAGCTTGAAGCAGTATTTCTATGAGGTTTCAAGGCATCTGAAATTCAAAACTGCAATGTTCAGCCAAAGGGTCTGCATCCCTGTTCTTGTCAGAGGCTGTTTCTGGTATGGGCACTGTGGAAGAAGTGCCCACCTTTTTATCCCTTGAAAGGCCCTCAAGGCACCAAACCATTAAGTAGCTCCTCCCACATTTTTCCCGCTCTTTTCCGAGCTTGCTTGGTGAAGATTTTGAAAGTATAGAGAGATGGTTTTCTGTAGTGGGGATAGTGCAACAATTGCTCACCTAACATAGAAGCACTTACTAACTAAAGAAAAATAGAAAGAACTCCTGTTAGGTGAACACCTGATGCTCAAATGCAATCCATCCCTAAATAGTATACCATGTACTTCCAGAGTTGTTGTTTATTTCACAGAACTTCAAACTCAAAAGGTAAGCACTTATAACCATGAAGCTGTATTTCTATGAGGTTTCAAGACATCTGAAATTCAAAACTGCAATGTTCAGCCAGTTGGCCTGCATCACTGTTCTCATCTGAGGCCGTTCCTGCTATGGGCACTGTGGAAGAAGTGCCCACCTTTTTATCCCTTGAAAGGCCCTCAAGGCACCAGACCATTTAGTAGCTCCTCCCACATTTTTCCCGCTCTTTTCTGAGGTTGCTTGGTGAAGATTTTGAAAGTATAGAGAGATGGTTTTCTGTAGTGGGGATATTGCAACAATTGCTCACCTAACATGGAAGCACTTACTAACTAAAGAAAAATAGAAAGAACTCCTGTTAGGTGAGCACCTGATGCTCAAATGCAATTATTCTCTAAATATTATAACATACACTTCCAGAGCTGTTGTTTAGTTAACAGAACTTCAACCTCAATAGGTAAGCACTTACAAGCTTGAAGCTGTATTTCTATGAGGTTTCAAGACATCTGAAATTCAAAACTGCAATGTTCAGCCAGTTGGCCTGCATCACTGTTCTCATCCGAGGCCGTTCCTGCTATGGGCACTGTGGAAGAAGTGCCCACCTTTTTATCCCTTGAAAGGCCCTGAAGGCACCAAACCATTAAGTAGCTCCTCCCACATTTTTCCCGCTCTTTTCTGAGCTTGCTTGGTGAAGATTTTGAAAGTATAGAGAGATGGTTTTCTGTAGTGGAGATATTGCAACAATTGCTCACCTAACATGGAAGCACTTACTAACTAAAGAAAAATAGAAAGAACTCCTGTTAGGTGAGCACCTGATGCTCAAATGCAATTATTCTCTAAATATTATAACATACACTTCCAGAGCTGTTGTTTAGTTAACAGAACTTCAAACTCAAAAGGTAAGCACTTACAAGCTTGAAGCTGTATTTCTATGAGGTTTCAAGACATCTGAAATTCAAAACTGCAATGTTCAGCCAAAGGGTCTGCATCCCTGTTCTTGTCTGAGGCTGTTCCTGTTATGGGCACTGTGGAAGAAGTGCTCGCCTTTTTATCCCTTGAAAGGCCCTGAAGGCACCAAAACATTAAGTAGCTCCTCCCACATTTTTCCCGCTCTTTTCTGAGCTTGCTTGGTGAAGATTTTGAAAGTATAGAGAGATGGTTTTCTGTAGTGGGGATATTGCAACAATTGCTCACCCAACATGGAAGCACTTACTAACTAAAGAAAAATAGAAAGAACTCCTGTTAGGTGAGCACCTGATGTTCAAATGCAATCCATCCTAAATATTATAACATACACTTCCAAAGTTGCTGTTTAGTTCACAGAACTTCAACCTCAAAAGGTAAGCACTTATAACCATGAAGCTGTATTTCTATGAGGTTTCAAGACATCTGAAATTCAAAACTGCAATGTTCAGCCAATGGGTCTGCATCCCTGTTCTTGTCTGAGGCTGTTACTGTTATGGGCACTGTGGAAGAAGTGCTCGCCTTTTTATCCCTTGAAAGGCCCTGAAGGCACCAAACCATTAAGTAGCTCCTCCCACATTTTTCCCGCTCTTTTCTGAGCTTGCTTGGTGAAGATTTTGAAAGTATAGAGAGATGGTTTTCTGTAGTGGAGATATTGCAACAATTGCTCACCTAACATGGAAGCACTTACTAACTAAAGAAACTAAACTCCTGTTAGGTGAGCACCTGATGCTCAAATGCAATTATTCTCTAAATATTATAACATACACTTCCAGAGCTGTTGTTTAGTTAACAGAACTTCAACCTCAATAGGTAAGCACTTACAAGCTTGAAGCTGTATTTCTATGAGGTTTCAAGACATCTGAAATTCAAAACTGCAATGTTCAGCCAGTTGGCCTGCATCACTGTTCTCATCCGAGGCCGTTCCTGCTATGGGCACTGTGGAAGAAGTGCCCACCTTTTTATCCCTTGAAAGGCCCTCAAGGCACCAAACCATTAAGTAGCTCCTCCCACATTTGTCCCGCTCTTTTCTGAGCTTGCTTGGTGAAGATTTTGAAAGTATAGAGAGATGGTTTTCTGTAGTAGAGATATTGCAACAATTGCTCACCTAACATGGAAGCACTTACTAACTAAAGAAAAATAGAAAGAACTCCTGTTAGGTGAGCACCTGATGCTCAAATGCAATTATTCTCTAAATATTATAACATACACTTCCAGAGCTGTTGTTTAGTTAACAGAACTTCAACCTCAATAGGTAAGCACTTACAAGCTTGAAGCTGTATTTCTATGAGGTTTCAAGACATCTGAAATTCAAAACTGCAATGTTCAGCCAGTTGGCCTGCATCACTGTTCTCATCCGAGGCCGTTCCTGCTATGGGCACTGTGGAAGAAGTGCCCACCTTTTTATCCCTTGAAAGGCCCTCAAGGCACCAAACCATTAAGTAGCTCCTCCCACATTTTTCCCGCTCTTTTCTGAGCTTGCTTGGTGAAGATTTTGAAAGTATGGAGAGATGGTTTTCTGTAGTGGGGATATTGCAACAATTGCTCACCTAACATGGAAGCACTTACTAACTAAAGAAAAATAGAAAGAACTCCTGTTAGGTGAGCACCTGATGTTCAAATGCAATCCATCCTAAATATTATAACATACACTTCCAAAGTTGCTGTAACCTCAAAAGGTAAGCACTTATAACCATGAAGCTGTATTTCTATGAGGTTTCAAGACATCTGAAATTCAAAACTGCAATGTTCAGCCAATGGGTCTGCATCCCTGTTCTTGTCTGAGGCTGTTACTGTTATGGGCACTGTGGAAGAAGTGCTCGCCTTTTTATCCCTTGAAAGGCCCTGAAGGCACCAAACCATTAAGTAGCTCCTCCCACATTTTTCCCGCTCTTTTCTGAGCTTGCTTGGTGAAGATTTTGAAATTATAGAGAGATGGTTTTCTGTAGTGGAGATATTGCAACAATTGCTCACCTAACATGGAAGCACTTACTAACTAAAGAAAAATAGAAAGAACTCCTGTTAGGTGAGCACCTGATGCTCAAATGCAATTATTCTCTAAATATTATACCATACACTTCCAGAGCTGTTGTTTAGTTAACAGAACTTCAACCTCAATAGGTAAGCACTTACAAGCTTGAAGCTGTATTTCTATGAGGTTTCAAGACATCTGAAATTCAAAACTGCAATGTTCAGCCAGTTGGCCTGCATCACTGTTCTCATCCGAGGCCGTTCCTGCTATGGGCACTGTGGAAGAAGTGCCCACCTTTTTATCCCTTGAAAGGCCCTGAAGGCACCAAACCATTAAGTAGCTCCTCCCACATTTTTCCCGCTCTTTTCTGAGCTTGCTTGGTGAAGATTTTGAAAGTATAGAGAGATGGTTTTCTGTAGTGGAGATATTGCAACAATTGCTCACCTAACATGGAAGCACTTACTAACTAAAGAAAAATAGAAAGAACTCCTGTTAGGTGAGCACTTGATGCTCAAATGCAATTATTCTCTAAATATTATAACATACACTTCCAGAGCTGTTGTTTAGTTAACAGAACTTCAACCTCAATAGGTAAGCACTTACAAGCTTGAAGCTGTATTTCTATGAGGTTTCAAGACATCTGAAATTCAAAACTGCAATGTTCAGCCAGTTGGCCTGAATCACTGTTCTCATCCGAGGCCGTTCCTGCTATGGGCACTGTGGAAGAAGTGCCCACCTTTTTATCCCTTGAAAGGCCCTCAAGGCACCAAACCATTAAGTAGCTCCTCCCACATTTGTCCCGCTCTTTTCTGAGCTTGTTTGGTGAAGATTTTGAAAGTATAGAGAGATGGTTTTCTGTAGTAGAGATATTGCAACAATTGCTCACCTAACATGGAAGCACTTACTAACTAAAGAAAAATAGAAAGAACTCCTGTTAGGTGAGCACCTGATGCTCAAATGCAATTATTCTCTAAATATTATAACATACACTTCCAGAGCTGTTGTTTAGTTAACAGAACTTCAACCTCAATAGGTAAGCACTTACAAGCTTGAAGCTGTATTTCTATGAGGTTTCAAGACATCTGAAATTCAAAACTGCAATGTTCAGCCAATGGGTCTGCATCCCTGTTCTTGTCTGAGGCTGCTCCTGTTATGGGCACTGTGGAAGAAGTGCTCGCCTTTTTATCCCTTGAAAGGCCCTGAAGGCGCCAAACCATTAAGTAGCTCCTCTCACATTTTTCCCGCTCTTTCTGAGCTTGCCTGGTGAAGATTTTGAAAGTATAGAGAGATGGTTTTCTGTAGTAGGGATATTGCAACAATTGCTCACCTAACATGGAAGCACTTACTAACTAAAGAAAAATAGAAAGAACTCCTGTTAGGTGAAAACCTGATGCTCAAATGCAATCCATCCCTAAATAGTATACCATGTACTTCCAGAGTTGTTGTTTATTTCACAGAACTTCAAACTCAAAAGGTAAGCACTTATAACCATGAAGCTGTATTTCTATGAGGTTTCAAGACATCTGAAATTCAAAACTGCAATGTTCAGCCAGTTGGCCTGCATCACTGTTCTCATCTGAGGCCGTTCCTGCTATGGGCACTGTGGAAGAAGTGCCCACCTTTTTATCCCTTGAAAGGCCCTCAAGGCACCAGACCATTTAGTAGCTCCTCCCACATTTTTCCCGCTCTTTTCTGAGGTTGCTTGGTGAAGATTTTGAAAGTATAGAGAGATGGTTTTCTGTAGTGGGGATATTGCAACAATTGCTCACCTAACATGGAAGCACTTACTAACTAAAGAAAAATAGAAAGAACTCCTGTTAGGTGAGCACCTGATGCTCAAATGCAATTATTCTCTAAATATTATAACATACACTTCCAGAGCTGTTGTTTAGTTAACAGAACTTCAACCTCAATAGGTAAGCACTTACAAGCTTGAAGCTGTATTTCTATGAGGTTTCAAGACATCTGAAATTCAAAACTGCAATGTTCAGCCAGTTGGCCTGCATCACTGTTCTCATCCGAGGCCGTTCCTGCTATGGGCACTGTGGAAGAAGTGCCCACCTTTTTATCCCTTGAAAGGCCCTCAAGGCACCAAACCATTAAGTAGCTCCTCCCACATTTGTCCCGCTCTTTTCTGAGCTTGCTTGGTGAAGATTTTGAAAGTATAGAGAGATGGTTTTCTGTAGTAGAGATATTGCAACAATTGCTCACCTAACATGGAAGCACTTACTAACTAAAGAAAAATAGAAAGAACTCCTGTTAGGTGAGCACCTGATGCTCAAATGCAATTATTCTCTAAATATTATAACATACACTTCCAGAGCTGTTGTTTAGTTAACAGAACTTCAACCTCAATAGGTAAGCACTTACAAGCTTGAAGCTGTATTTCTATGAGGTTTCAAGACATCTGAAATTCAAAACTGCAATGTTCAGCCAGTTGGCCTGCATCACTGTTCTCATCCGAGGCCGTTCCTGCTATGGGCACTGTGGAAGAAGTGCCCACCTTTTTATCCCTTGAAAGGCCCTCAAGGCACCAAACCATTAAGTAGCTCCTCCCACATTTTTCCCGCTCTTTTCTGAGCTTGCTTGGTGAAGATTTTGAAAGTATAGAGAGATGGTTTTCTGTAGTAGAGATATTGCAACAATTGCTCACCTAACATGGAAGCACTTACTAACTAAAGAAAAATAGAAAGAACTCCTGTTAGGTGAGCACCTGATGCTCAAATGCAATTATTCTCTAAATATTATAACATACACTTCCAGAGCTGTTGTTTAGTTAACAGAACTTCAACCTCAATAGGTAAGCACTTACAAGCTTGAAGCTGTATTTCTATGAGGTTTCAAGACATCTGAAATTCAAAACTGCAATGTTCAGCCAGTTGGCCTGCATCACTGTTCTCATCCGAGGCCGTTCCTGCTATGGGCACTGTGGAAGAAGTGCCCACCTTTTTATCCCTTGAAAGGCCCTCAAGGCACCAAACCATTAAGTAGCTCCTCCCACATTTTTCCCGCTCTTTTCTGAGCTTGCTTGGTGAAGATTTTGAAAGTATGGAGAGATGGTTTTCTGTAGTGGGGATATTGCAACAATTGCTCACCTAACATGGAAGCACTTACTAACTAAAGAAAAATAGAAAGAACTCCTGTTAGGTGAGCACCTGATGTTCAAATGCAATCCATCCTAAATATTATAACATACACTTCCAAAGTTGCTGTAACCTCAAAAGGTAAGCACTTATAACCATGAAGCTGTATTTCTATGAGGTTTCAAGACATCTGAAATTCAAAACTGCAATGTTCAGCCAATGGGTCTGCATCCCTGTTCTTGTCTGAGGCTGTTACTGTTATGGGCACTGTGGAAGAAGTGCTCGCCTTTTTATCCCTTGAAAGGCCCTGAAGGCACCAAACCATTAAGTAGCTCCTCCCACATTTTTCCCGCTCTTTTCTGAGCTTGCTTGGTGAAGATTTTGAAATTATAGAGAGATGGTTTTCTGTAGTGGAGATATTGCAACAATTGCTCACCTAACATGGAAGCACTTACTAACTAAAGAAAAATAGAAAGAACTCCTGTTAGGTGAGCACCTGATGCTCAAATGCAATTATTCTCTAAATATTATAACATACACTTCCAGAGCTGTTGTTTAGTTAACAGAACTTCAACCTCAATAGGTAAGCACTTACAAGCTTGAAGCTGTATTTCTATGAGGTTTCAAGACATCTGAAATTCAAAACTGCAATGTTCAGCCAGTTGGCCTGCATCACTGTTCTCATCCGAGGCCGTTCCTGCTATGGGCACTGTGGAAGAAGTGCCCACCTTTTTATCCCTTGAAAGGCCCTGAAGGCACCAAACCATTAAGTAGCTCCTCCCACATTTTTCCCGCTCTTTTCTGAGCTTGCTTGGTGAAGATTTTGAAAGTATAGAGAGATGGTTTTCTGTAGTGGAGATATTGCAACAATTGCTCACCTAACATGGAAGCACTTACTAACTAAAGAAAAATAGAAAGAACTCCTGTTAGGTGAGCACTTGATGCTCAAATGCAATTATTCTCTAAATATTATAACATACACTTCCAGAGCTGTTGTTTAGTTAACAGAACTTCAACCTCAATAGGTAAGCACTTACAAGCTTGAAGCTGTATTTCTATGAGGTTTCAAGACATCTGAAATTCAAAACTGCAATGTTCAGCCAGTTGGCCTGAATCACTGTTCTCATCCGAGGCCGTTCCTGCTATGGGCACTGTGGAAGAAGTGCCCACCTTTTTATCCCTTGAAAGGCCCTCAAGGCACCAAACCATTAAGTAGCTCCTCCCACATTTGTCCCGCTCTTTTCTGAGCTTGTTTGGTGAAGATTTTGAAAGTATAGAGAGATGGTTTTCTGTAGTAGAGATATTGCAACAATTGCTCACCTAACATGGAAGCACTTACTAACTAAAGAAAAATAGAAAGAACTCCTGTTAGGTGAGCACCTGATGCTCAAATGCAATTATTCTCTAAATATTATAACATACACTTCCAGAGCTGTTGTTTAGTTAACAGAACTTCAACCTCAATAGGTAAGCACTTACAAGCTTGAAGCTGTATTTCTATGAGGTTTCAAGACATCTGAAATTCAAAACTGCAATGTTCAGCCAATGGGTCTGCATCCCTGTTCTTGTCTGAGGCTGCTCCTGTTATGGGCACTGTGGAAGAAGTGCTCGCCTTTTTATCCCTTGAAAGGCCCTGAAGGCGCCAAACCATTAAGTAGCTCCTCTCACATTTTTCCCGCTCTTTCTGAGCTTGCCTGGTGAAGATTTTGAAAGTATAGAGAGATGGTTTTCTGTAGTAGGGATATTGCAACAATTGCTCACCTAACATGGAAGCACTTACTAACTAAAGAAAAATAGAAAGAACTCCTGTTAGGTGAAAACCTGATGCTCAAATGTAATCCATCCCTAAATATTATACCATGTACTTCCAGAGTTGTTGTTTATTTCACAGAACTTCAAACTCAAAAGGTAAGCACTTACAAGCTTGAAGCTGTATTTCTATGAGGTTTCAAGACATCTGAAATTCAAAACTGCAATGTTCAGCCAAAGGGTCTGCATCCCTGTTCTTGTCTGAGGCTGTTCCTGTTATGGGCACTGTGGAAGAAGTGCTCGCCTTTTTATCCCTTGAAAGGCCCTGAAGGCACCAAAACATTAAGTAGCTCCTCCCACATTTTTCCCGCTCTTTTCTGAGCTTGATTGGTGAAGATTTTGAAAGTATAGAGAGATGGTTTTCTGTAGTGGGGATATTGCAACAATTGCTCACCTAACATGGAAGCACTTACTAACTAAAGAAAAATAGAAAGAACTCCTGTTAGGTGAGCACCTGATGCTCAAATGCAATTATTCTCTAAATATTATAACATACACTTCCAGAGCTGTTGTTTAGTTAACAGAGTTCCACAGTTGTTGTTTATTTCACAGAACTTCAAACTCAAAAGGTAAGCACTTACAAGCTTGAAGCTGTATTTCTATGAGGTTTCAAGGCATCTGAAATTCAAAACTGCAATGTTCAGCCAAAGGGTCTGCATCCCTGTTCTTGTCAGAGGCTGTTTCTGGTATGGGCACTGTGGAAGAAGTGCCCACCTTTTTATCCCTTGAAAGGCCCTCAAGGCACCAAACCATTAAGTAGCTCCTCCCACATTTTTCCCGCTCTTTTCCGAGCTTGCTTGGTGAAGATTTTGAAAGTATAGAGAGATGGTTTTCTGTAGTGGGGATAGTGCAACAATTGCTCACCTAACATAGAAGCACTTACTAACTAAAGAAAAATAGAAAGAACTCCTGTTAGGTGAACACCTGATGCTCAAATGCAATCCATCGCTAAATAGTATACCATGTACTTCCAGAGTTGTTGTTTATTTCACAGAACTTCAAACTCAAAAGGTAAGCACTTATAACCATGAAGCTGTATTTCTATGAGGTTTCAAGACATCTGAAATTCAAAACTGCAATGTTCAGCCAGTTGGCCTGCATCACTGTTGTCATCCAAGGCCGTTCCTGCTATGGGCACTGTGGAGAAGGGCCCACCTTTTTATCCCTTGAAAGGCCCTCAAGGCACCAGACCATTAAGTAGCTCCTCCCACATTTTTCCCGCTCTTTTCTGAGGTTGCTTGGTGAAGATTTTGAAAGTATAGAGAGATGGTTTTCTGTAGTGGGGATATTGCAACAATTGCTCACCTAACATGGAAGCACTTACTAACTAAAGAAAAATAGAAAGAACTCATGTTAGGTGAACACCTGATGCTCAAATGCAATCCATCCCTAAATATTATACCATGTACTTCCAGGGTTGTTGTTTATTTCACAGAACTTCAAACTCAAAAGGTAAGCACTTACAAGCTTGAAGCTGTATTTCTATGAGGTTTCAAGGCATCTGAAATTCAAAACTGCAATGTTCAGCCAAAGGGTCTGCATCCCTGTTCTTGTCAGAGGCTGTTTCTGGTATGGGCACTGTGGAATAAGTGCTCGCCTTTTTATCCCTTGAAAGGCCCTGAAGGCACCAAACCATTAAGTAGCTCCTCCCACATTTGTCCCGCTCTTTTCTGAGCTTGCTTGGTGAAGATTTTGAAAGTATAGAGAGATGGTTTTCTGTAGTAGAGATATTGCAACAATTGCTCACCTAACATGGAAGCACTTACTAACTAAAGAAAAATAGAAAGAACTCCTGTTAGGTGAGCACCTGATGCTCAAATGCAATTATTCTCTAAATATTATAACATACACTTCCAGAGCTGTTGTTTAGTTAACAGAACTTCAACCTCAATAGGTAAGCACTTACAAGCTTGAAGCTGTATTTCTATGAGGTTTCAAGACATCTGAAATTCAAAACTGCAATGTTCAGCCAGTTGGCCTGCATCACTGTTCTCATCCGAGGCCGTTCCTGCTATGGGCACTGTGGAAGAAGTGCCCACCTTTTTATCCCTTGAAAGGCCCTCAAGGCACCAAACCATTAAGTAGCTCCTCCCACATTTTTCCCGCTCTTTTCTGAGCTTGCTTGGTGAAGATTTTGAAAGTATAGAGAGATGGTTTTCTGTAGTAGAGATATTGCAACAATTGCTCACCTAACATGGAAGCACTTACTAACTAAAGAAAAATAGAAAGAACTCCTGTTAGGTGAGCACCTGATGCTCAAATGCAATTATTCTCTAAATATTATAACATACACTTCCAGAGCTGTTGTTTAGTTAACAGAACTTCAACCTCAATAGGTAAGCACTTACAAGCTTGAAGCTGTATTTCTATGAGGTTTCAAGACATCTGAAATTCAAAACTGCAATGTTCAGCCAATGGGTCTGCATCCCTGTTCTTGTCTGAGGCTGTTCCTGTTATGGGCACTGTGGAAGAAGTGCTCGCCTTTTTATCCCTTGAAAGGCCCTCAAGGCACCAAACCATTAAGTAGCTCCTCCCACATTTTTCCCGCTCTTTTCTGAGCTTGCTTGGTGAAGATTTTGAAAGTATAGAGAGATGGTTTTCTGTAGTGGGGATATTGCAACAATTGCTCACCCAACATGGAAGCACTTACTAACTAAAGAAAAATAGAAAGAACTCCTGTTAGGTGAGCACCTGATGTTCAAATGCAATCCATCCTAAATATTATAACATACACTTCCAAAGTTGCTGTTTAGTTCACAGAACTTCAACCTCAAAAGGTAAGCACTTATAACCATGAAGCTGTATTTCTATGAGGTTTCAAGACATCTGAAATTCAAAACTGCAATGTTCAGCCAATGGGTCTGCATCCCTGTTCTTGTCTGAGGCTGTTACTGTTATGGGCACTGTGGAAGAAGTGCTCGCCTTTTTATCCCTTGAAAGGCCCTGAAGGCACCAAACCATTAAGTAGCTCCTCCCACATTTTTCCCGCTCTTTTCTGAGCTTGCTTGGTGAAGATTTTGAAAGTATAGAGAGATGGTTTTCTGTAGTGGAGATATTGCAACAATTGCTCACCTAACATGGAAGCACTTACTAACTAAAGAAAAATAGAAAGAACTCCTGTTAGGTGAGCACCTGATGCTCAAATGCAATTATTCTCTAAATATTATAACATACACTTCCAGAGCTGTTGTTTAGTTAACAGAACTTCAACCTCAATAGGTAAGCACTTACAAGCTTGAAGCAGTATTTCTATGAGGTTTCAAGGCATCTGAAATTCAAAACTGCAATGTTCAGCCAAAGGGTCTGCATCCCTGTTCTTGTCAGAGGCTGTTTCTGGTATGGGCACTGTGGAAGAAGTGCCCACCTTTTTATCCCTTGAAAGGCCCTCAAGGCACCAAACCATTAAGTAGCTCCTCCCACATTTTTCCCGCTCTTTTCCGAGCTTGCTTGGTGAAGATTTTGAAAGTATAGAGAGATGGTTTTCTGTAGTGGGGATAGTGCAACAATTGCTCACCTAACATAGAAGCACTTACTAACTAAAGAAAAATAGAAAGAACTCCTGTTAGGTGAACACCTGATGCTCAAATGCAATCCATCCCTAAATAGTATACCATGTACTTCCAGAGTTGTTGTTTATTTCACAGAACTTCAAACTCAAAAGGTAAGCACTTATAACCATGAAGCTGTATTTCTATGAGGTTTCAAGACATCTGAAATTCAAAACTGCAATGTTCAGCCAGTTGGCCTGCATCACTGTTCTCATCTGAGGCCGTTCCTGCTATGGGCACTGTGGAAGAAGTGCCCACCTTTTTATCCCTTGAAAGGCCCTCAAGGCACCAGACCATTTAGTAGCTCCTCCCACATTTTTCCCGCTCTTTTCTGAGGTTGCTTGGTGAAGATTTTGAAAGTATAGAGAGATGGTTTTCTGTAGTGGGGATATTGCAACAATTGCTCACCTAACATGGAAGCACTTACTAACTAAAGAAAAATAGAAAGAACTCCTGTTAGGTGAGCACCTGATGCTCAAATGCAATTATTCTCTAAATATTATAACATACACTTCCAGAGCTGTTGTTTAGTTAACAGAACTTCAACCTCAATAGGTAAGCACTTACAAGCTTGAAGCTGTATTTCTATGAGGTTTCAAGACATCTGAAATTCAAAACTGCAATGTTCAGCCAGTTGGCCTGCATCACTGTTCTCATCCGAGGCCGTTC
This sequence comes from Ambystoma mexicanum, assembly GCF_040938575.1. Taxonomy (NCBI): domain Eukaryota; kingdom Metazoa; phylum Chordata; class Amphibia; order Caudata; family Ambystomatidae; genus Ambystoma; species Ambystoma mexicanum. The sequence goes on along the minus strand of NC_090941.1, from coordinate 1,139,665,077 downwards.
CTGCTATGGGCACTGTGGAAGAAGTGCCCACCTTTTTATCCCTTGAAAGGCCCTGAAGGCACCAAACCATTAAGTAGCTCCTCCCACATTTTTCCCGCTCTTTTCTGAGCTTGCTTGGTGAAGATTTTGAAAGTATAGAGAGATGGTTTTCTGTAGTGGAGATATTGCAACAATTGCTCACCTAACATGGAAGCACTTACTAACTAAAGAAAAATAGAAAGAACTCCTGTTAGGTGAGCACCTGATGCTCAAATGCAATTATTCTCTAAATATTATAACATACACTTCCAGAGCTGTTGTTTAGTTAACAGAACTTCAAACTCAAAAGGTAAGCACTTACAAGCTTGAAGCTGTATTTCTATGAGGTTTCAAGACATCTGAAATTCAAAACTGCAATGTTCAGCCAAAGGGTCTGCATCCCTGTTCTTGTCTGAGGCTGTTCCTGTTATGGGCACTGTGGAAGAAGTGCTCGCCTTTTTATCCCTTGAAAGGCCCTGAAGGCACCAAAACATTAAGTAGCTCCTCCCACATTTTTCCCGCTCTTTTCTGAGCTTGATTGGTGAAGATTTTGAAAGTATAGAGAGATGGTTTTCTGTAGTGGGGATATTGCAACAATTGCTCACCTAACATGGAAGCACTTACTAACTAAAGAAAAATAGAAAGAACTCCTGTTAGGTGAGCACCTGATGCTCAAATGCAATTATTCTCTAAATATTATAACATACACTTCCAGAGCTGTTGTTTAGTTAACAGAGTTCCACAGTTGTTGTTTATTTCACAGAACTTCAAACTCAAAAGGTAAGCACTTACAAGCTTGAAGCTGTATTTCTATGAGGTTTCAAGGCATCTGAAATTCAAAACTGCAATGTTCAGCCAAAGGGTCTGCATCCCTGTTCTTGTCAGAGGCTGTTTCTGGTATGGGCACTGTGGAAGAAGTGCCCACCTTTTTATCCCTTGAAAGGCCCTCAAGGCACCAAACCATTAAGTAGCTCCTCCCACATTTTTCCCGCTCTTTTCCGAGCTTGCTTGGTGAAGATTTTGAAAGTATAGAGAGATGGTTTTCTGTAGTGGGGATAGTGCAACAATTGCTCACCTAACATAGAAGCACTTACTAACTAAAGAAAAATAGAAAGAACTCCTGTTAGGTGAACACCTGATGCTCAAATGCAATCCATCGCTAAATAGTATACCATGTACTTCCAGAGTTGTTGTTTATTTCACAGAACTTCAAACTCAAAAGGTAAGCACTTATAACCATGAAGCTGCATTTCTATGAGGTTTCAAGACATCTGAAATTCAAAACTGCAATGTTCAGCCAGTTGGCCTGCATCACTGTTGTCATCCAAGGCCGTTCCTGCTATGGGCACTGTGGAGAAGGGCCCACCTTTTTATCCCTTGAAAGGCCCTCAAGGCACCAGACCATTAAGTAGCTCCTCCCACATTTTTCCCGCTCTTTTCTGAGGTTGCTTGGTGAAGATTTTGAAAGTATAGAGAGATGGTTTTCTGTAGTGGGGATATTGCAACAATTGCTCACCTAACATGGAAGCACTTACTAACTAAAGAAAAATAGAAAGAACTCATGTTAGGTGAACACCTGATGCTCAAATGCAATCCATCCCTAAATATTATACCATGTACTTCCAGGGTTGTTGTTTATTTCACAGAACTTCAAACTCAAAAGGTAAGCACTTACAAGCTTGAAGCTGTATTTCTATGAGGTTTCAAGGCATCTGAAATTCAAAACTGCAATGTTCAGCCAAAGGGTCTGCATCCCTGTTCTTGTCAGAGGCTGTTTCTGGTATGGGCACTGTGGAATAAGTGCTCGCCTTTTTATCCCTTGAAAGGCCCTGAAGGCACCAAACCATTAAGTAGCTCCTCCCACATTTGTCCCGCTCTTTTCTGAGCTTGCTTGGTGAAGATTTTGAAAGTATAGAGAGATGGTTTTCTGTAGTAGAGATATTGCAACAATTGCTCACCTAACATGGAAGCACTTACTAACTAAAGAAAAATAGAAAGAACTCCTGTTAGGTGAGCACCTGATGCTCAAATGCAATTATTCTCTAAATATTATAACATACACTTCCAGAGCTGTTGTTTAGTTAACAGAACTTCAACCTCAATAGGTAAGCACTTACAAGCTTGAAGCTGTATTTCTATGAGGTTTCAAGACATCTGAAATTCAAAACTGCAATGTTCAGCCAGTTGGCCTGCATCACTGTTCTCATCCGAGGCCGTTCCTGCTATGGGCACTGTGGAAGAAGTGCCCACCTTTTTATCCCTTGAAAGGCCCTCAAGGCACCAAACCATTAAGTAGCTCCTCCCACATTTTTCCCGCTCTTTTCTGAGCTTGCTTGGTGAAGATTTTGAAAGTATAGAGAGATGGTTTTCTGTAGTAGAGATATTGCAACAATTGCTCACCTAACATGGAAGCACTTACTAACTAAAGAAAAATAGAAAGAACTCCTGTTAGGTGAGCACCTGATGCTCAAATGCAATTATTCTCTAAATATTATAACATACACTTCCAGAGCTGTTGTTTAGTTAACAGAACTTCAACCTCAATAGGTAAGCACTTACAAGCTTGAAGCTGTATTTCTATGAGGTTTCAAGACATCTGAAATTCAAAACTGCAATGTTCAGCCAATGGGTCTGCATCCCTGTTCTTGTCTGAGGCTGTTCCTGTTATGGGCACTGTGGAAGAAGTGCTCGCCTTTTTATCCCTTGAAAGGCCCTCAAGGCACCAAACCATTAAGTAGCTCCTCCCACATTTTTCCCGCTCTTTTCTGAGCTTGCTTGGTGAAGATTTTGAAAGTATAGAGAGATGGTTTTCTGTAGTGGGGATATTGCAACAATTGCTCACCCAACATGGAAGCACTTACTAACTAAAGAAAAATAGAAAGAACTCCTGTTAGGTGAGCACCTGATGTTCAAATGCAATCCATCCTAAATATTATAACATACACTTCCAAAGTTGCTGTTTAGTTCACAGAACTTCAACCTCAAAAGGTAAGCACTTATAACCATGAAGCTGTATTTCTATGAGGTTTCAAGACATCTGAAATTCAAAACTGCAATGTTCAGCCAATGGGTCTGCATCCCTGTTCTTGTCTGAGGCTGTTACTGTTATGGGCACTGTGGAAGAAGTGCTCGCCTTTTTATCCCTTGAAAGGCCCTGAAGGCACCAAACCATTAAGTAGCTCCTCCCACATTTTTCCCGCTCTTTTCTGAGCTTGCTTGGTGAAGATTTTGAAAGTATAGAGAGATGGTTTTCTGTAGTGGAGATATTGCAACAATTGCTCACCTAACATGGAAGCACTTACTAACTAAAGAAAAATAGAAAGAACTCCTGTTAGGTGAGCACCTGATGCTCAAATGCAATTATTCTCTAAATATTATAACATACACTTCCAGAGCTGTTGTTTAGTTAACAGAACTTCAACCTCAATAGGTAAGCACTTACAAGCTTGAAGCTGTATTTCTATGAGGTTTCAAGACATCTGAAATTCAAAACTGCAATGTTCAGCCAGTTGGCCTGCATCACTGTTCTCATCCGAGGCCGTTCCTGCTATGGGCACTGTGGAAGAAGTGCCCACCTTTTTATCCCTTGAAAGGCCCTCAAGGCACCAAACCATTAAGTAGCTCCTCCCACATTTTTCCCGCTCTTTTCTGAGCTTGCTTGGTGAAGATTTTGAAAGTATGGAGAGATGGTTTTCTGTAGTGGGGATATTGCAACAATTGCTCACCTAACATGGAAGCACTTACTAACTAAAGAAAAATAGAAAGAACTCCTGTTAGGTGAGCACCTGATGTTCAAATGCAATCCATCCTAAATATTATAACATACACTTCCAAAGTTGCTGTAACCTCAAAAGGTAAGCACTTATAACCATGAAGCTGTATTTCTATGAGGTTTCAAGACATCTGAAATTCAAAACTGCAATGTTCAGCCAATGGGTCTGCATCCCTGTTCTTGTCTGAGGCTGTTACTGTTATGGGCACTGTGGAAGAAGTGCTCGCCTTTTTATCCCTTGAAAGGCCCTGAAGGCACCAAACCATTAAGTAGCTCCTCCCACATTTTTCCCGCTCTTTTCTGAGCTTGCTTGGTGAAGATTTTGAAATTATAGAGAGATGGTTTTCTGTAGTGGAGATATTGCAACAATTGCTCACCTAACATGGAAGCACTTACTAACTAAAGAAAAATAGAAAGAACTCCTGTTAGGTGAGCACCTGATGCTCAAATGCAATTATTCTCTAAATATTATACCATACACTTCCAGAGCTGTTGTTTAGTTAACAGAACTTCAACCTCAATAGGTAAGCACTTACAAGCTTGAAGCTGTATTTCTATGAGGTTTCAAGACATCTGAAATTCAAAACTGCAATGTTCAGCCAGTTGGCCTGCATCACTGTTCTCATCCGAGGCCGTTCCTGCTATGGGCACTGTGGAAGAAGTGCCCACCTTTTTATCCCTTGAAAGGCCCTGAAGGCACCAAACCATTAAGTAGCTCCTCCCACATTTTTCCCGCTCTTTTCTGAGCTTGCTTGGTGAAGATTTTGAAAGTATAGAGAGATGGTTTTCTGTAGTGGAGATATTGCAACAATTGCTCACCTAACATGGAAGCACTTACTAACTAAAGAAAAATAGAAAGAACTCCTGTTAGGTGAGCACTTGATGCTCAAATGCAATTATTCTCTAAATATTATAACATACACTTCCAGAGCTGTTGTTTAGTTAACAGAACTTCAACCTCAATAGGTAAGCACTTACAAGCTTGAAGCTGTATTTCTATGAGGTTTCAAGACATCTGAAATTCAAAACTGCAATGTTCAGCCAGTTGGCCTGAATCACTGTTCTCATCCGAGGCCGTTCCTGCTATGGGCACTGTGGAAGAAGTGCCCACCTTTTTATCCCTTGAAAGGCCCTCAAGGCACCAAACCATTAAGTAGCTCCTCCCACATTTGTCCCGCTCTTTTCTGAGCTTGTTTGGTGAAGATTTTGAAAGTATAGAGAGATGGTTTTCTGTAGTAGAGATATTGCAACAATTGCTCACCTAACATGGAAGCACTTACTAACTAAAGAAAAATAGAAAGAACTCCTGTTAGGTGAGCACCTGATGCTCAAATGCAATTATTCTCTAAATATTATAACATACACTTCCAGAGCTGTTGTTTAGTTAACAGAACTTCAACCTCAATAGGTAAGCACTTACAAGCTTGAAGCTGTATTTCTATGAGGTTTCAAGACATCTGAAATTCAAAACTGCAATGTTCAGCCAATGGGTCTGCATCCCTGTTCTTGTCTGAGGCTGCTCCTGTTATGGGCACTGTGGAAGAAGTGCTCGCCTTTTTATCCCTTGAAAGGCCCTGAAGGCGCCAAACCATTAAGTAGCTCCTCTCACATTTTTCCCGCTCTTTCTGAGCTTGCCTGGTGAAGATTTTGAAAGTATAGAGAGATGGTTTTCTGTAGTAGGGATATTGCAACAATTGCTCACCTAACATGGAAGCACTTACTAACTAAAGAAAAATAGAAAGAACTCCTGTTAGGTGAAAACCTGATGCTCAAATGCAATCCATCCCTAAATAGTATACCATGTACTTCCAGAGTTGTTGTTTATTTCACAGAACTTCAAACTCAAAAGGTAAGCACTTATAACCATGAAGCTGTATTTCTATGAGGTTTCAAGACATCTGAAATTCAAAACTGCAATGTTCAGCCAGTTGGCCTGCATCACTGTTCTCATCTGAGGCCGTTCCTGCTATGGGCACTGTGGAAGAAGTGCCCACCTTTTTATCCCTTGAAAGGCCCTCAAGGCACCAGACCATTTAGTAGCTCCTCCCACATTTTTCCCGCTCTTTTCTGAGGTTGCTTGGTGAAGATTTTGAAAGTATAGAGAGATGGTTTTCTGTAGTGGGGATATTGCAACAATTGCTCACCTAACATGGAAGCACTTACTAACTAAAGAAAAATAGAAAGAACTCCTGTTAGGTGAGCACCTGATGCTCAAATGCAATTATTCTCTAAATATTATAACATACACTTCCAGAGCTGTTGTTTAGTTAACAGAACTTCAACCTCAATAGGTAAGCACTTACAAGCTTGAAGCTGTATTTCTATGAGGTTTCAAGACATCTGAAATTCAAAACTGCAATGTTCAGCCAGTTGGCCTGCATCACTGTTCTCATCCGAGGCCGTTCCTGCTATGGGCACTGTGGAAGAAGTGCCCACCTTTTTATCCCTTGAAAGGCCCTCAAGGCACCAAACCATTAAGTAGCTCCTCCCACATTTGTCCCGCTCTTTTCTGAGCTTGCTTGGTGAAGATTTTGAAAGTATAGAGAGATGGTTTTCTGTAGTAGAGATATTGCAACAATTGCTCACCTAACATGGAAGCACTTACTAACTAAAGAAAAATAGAAAGAACTCCTGTTAGGTGAGCACCTGATGCTCAAATGCAATTATTCTCTAAATATTATAACATACACTTCCAGAGCTGTTGTTTAGTTAACAGAACTTCAACCTCAATAGGTAAGCACTTACAAGCTTGAAGCTGTATTTCTATGAGGTTTCAAGACATCTGAAATTCAAAACTGCAATGTTCAGCCAGTTGGCCTGCATCACTGTTCTCATCCGAGGCCGTTCCTGCTATGGGCACTGTGGAAGAAGTGCCCACCTTTTTATCCCTTGAAAGGCCCTCAAGGCACCAAACCATTAAGTAGCTCCTCCCACATTTTTCCCGCTCTTTTCTGAGCTTGCTTGGTGAAGATTTTGAAAGTATGGAGAGATGGTTTTCTGTAGTGGGGATATTGCAACAATTGCTCACCTAACATGGAAGCACTTACTAACTAAAGAAAAATAGAAAGAACTCCTGTTAGGTGAGCACCTGATGTTCAAATGCAATCCATCCTAAATATTATAACATACACTTCCAAAGTTGCTGTAACCTCAAAAGGTAAGCACTTATAACCATGAAGCTGTATTTCTATGAGGTTTCAAGACATCTGAAATTCAAAACTGCAATGTTCAGCCAATGGGTCTGCATCCCTGTTCTTGTCTGAGGCTGTTACTGTTATGGGCACTGTGGAAGAAGTGCTCGCCTTTTTATCCCTTGAAAGGCCCTGAAGGCACCAAACCATTAAGTAGCTCCTCCCACATTTTTCCCGCTCTTTTCTGAGCTTGCTTGGTGAAGATTTTGAAATTATAGAGAGATGGTTTTCTGTAGTGGAGATATTGCAACAATTGCTCACCTAACATGGAAGCACTTACTAACTAAAGAAAAATAGAAAGAACTCCTGTTAGGTGAGCACCTGATGCTCAAATGCAATTATTCTCTAAATATTATAACATACACTTCCAGAGCTGTTGTTTAGTTAACAGAACTTCAACCTCAATAGGTAAGCACTTACAAGCTTGAAGCTGTATTTCTATGAGGTTTCAAGACATCTGAAATTCAAAACTGCAATGTTCAGCCAGTTGGCCTGCATCACTGTTCTCATCCGAGGCCGTTCCTGCTATGGGCACTGTGGAAGAAGTGCCCACCTTTTTATCCCTTGAAAGGCCCTGAAGGCACCAAACCATTAAGTAGCTCCTCCCACATTTTTCCCGCTCTTTTCTGAGCTTGCTTGGTGAAGATTTTGAAAGTATAGAGAGATGGTTTTCTGTAGTGGAGATATTGCAACAATTGCTCACCTAACATGGAAGCACTTACTAACTAAAGAAAAATAGAAAGAACTCCTGTTAGGTGAGCACTTGATGCTCAAATGCAATTATTCTCTAAATATTATAACATACACTTCCAGAGCTGTTGTTTAGTTAACAGAACTTCAACCTCAATAGGTAAGCACTTACAAGCTTGAAGCTGTATTTCTATGAGGTTTCAAGACATCTGAAATTCAAAACTGCAATGTTCAGCCAGTTGGCCTGAATCACTGTTCTCATCCGAGGCCGTTCCTGCTATGGGCACTGTGGAAGAAGTGCCCACCTTTTTATCCCTTGAAAGGCCCTCAAGGCACCAAACCATTAAGTAGCTCCTCCCACATTTGTCCCGCTCTTTTCTGAGCTTTTCTGGTGAAGATTTTGAAAGTATAGAGAGATGGTTTTCTGTAGTAGAGATATTGCAACAATTGCTCACCTAACATGGAAGCACTTACTAACTAAAGAAAAATAGAAAGAACTCCTGTTAGGTGAGCACCTGATGCTCAAATGCAATTATTCTCTAAATATTATAACATACACTTCCAGAGCTGTTGTTTAGTTAACAGAACTTCAACCTCAATAGGTAAGCACTTACAAGCTTGAAGCTGTATTTCTATGAGGTTTCAAGACATCTGAAATTCAAAACTGCAATGTTCAGCCAATGGGTCTGCATCCCTGTTCTTGTCTGAGGCTGCTCCTGTTATGGGCACTGTGGAAGAAGTGCTCGCC